>NW_026946900.1:0-600000 GCF_910591565.1 Cydia splendana
GTAGCCAACATGCCAATCGTTTGTGCTACGACAACGAAACGCTATCTATCTCTCTATCGCACTAATATGTAAGAGTGATAGAGAGAGACTATACGCAACTCTACGGAGCGTTAACGTTTGGCATATTGGCTAAGCACCCTGATCGGATGATAGAACTAGATAGTGTATAGCGGAACTCTTCAATGTGTACTGTACCTAAACTAAAGTAAATGCTTGCCTATACACTATACAAGCTCCTTACATCCATTTTGAGAGCAAAAATCAACGCGCACATTGTTGCAAACAATATTCTGGCTTCCGCTCAAAATGGATGTAGGGTTGGGTACCGTGGTACTAAAGAGCTCCTCCTCATAGACATGACCATGTGCCAACAAATCCGGCGGAACAAGGGGGCCCTCTCAGCCGCTTGGATTGACTACAAGAAGGCCTATGATTCGGTGCCTCATTCATGGTTGGGAATAGGGATTGCAGAATCGGTACTGTTTAAAAGAACCGGGATTTTCGGTACCAGGCAATAATGGAACCGGGATTTCCCGGTATTTTCGGTACTTTTGGGAGTGCCTTCAAAAATCAGTTTTTACCTGAATTTCCGGTAAAAAAAAACCTAAAACGATCATGAATCTTTCTCTAAACATTAGTACAGTATAAAAAGTACCATAGTGAAGGTACACAGTACACACACTTCTTTTTTTCTATAATACCTATGTGTTTTAAAGCCACACAATCATTGCCTATATTAAGTGAGATATGGACTGCCTCCGCTTACTATATACTACTAAATAATATAATTTGGTTTAATCCTAAATTACACTTGATATTTTATTAATTGTGGCTCAGGTAATATCATCATTTATTTTAAATGTGTAAGCCGTTTCGTGAAATCTAAATAATCATTTTCGCATGCGTTCTGTGGCAGGGATATTTTACCTATAATAATAGAACTATCAACACGAAGACTCAAGAAGTTGTTGCAGCCAGAAGAATTAAATAAATAAAATAAAATAAATAAAATTCTTTTATTTCAGACTAAGTCCATATCAACATAATAACTAAGTACATTAAAATTATAATTAAAAATTACATAAAATAAAATAGAGATTCATAAAAAATAAAATACAAATTATTACTAACTATTATTTACACTAATAATAAATGTCATACACAACCTTATTATTATGCTGGGCCATACAACAATGGTTCACATATGCGCAGTCAAACCTCCTCGCAATCATTTTCAGGATGCTGTTGGAGCTGCCCCTAACACGGCGCACCAGGGATGCGCAGCGCTTGCGCATGGTTGCATAGAAGCAGTCTACCCGGGCTGTCGCGAACATCCCTGACGCGCTGCGGTATCGAATAAGATATTAAGAATTTAACAAGGAGAGGGCATGTTATCAATGAGAGTTTCTTATACCGTATTCGAACTAAAATGAATATTTTATTAATAACACAATCCTCTCTAGTTTTTGCTCATATTTAGTATACAAATAGCTAATTATTCGTATAAAATTATTTATCATGGAATCACTTATGCCTGTATAGTTTCAGAATACCCAATTTTATATTGTTGGCATTGTCAAACCCATTGACTATTTTTGTTTTGATTTTAATATGTGGTTAGCCGTAAAAGTATTAGCGTCAGCCTTAGATTGATACAATATTATAAATTATATTATTTCTTTAAAAACATGATTTTTCATACTAAGTAACAGAAAACAGTCAAATATTGTACAGGAAATATTAGTCCCGAAAATCCCGAAAGTAACGGGAATTTAATTTTGAAATCCCGGTTCTTGGCTTGGCTCCAAATCCCGGGAATTCCCGGTACTTTCGGTTTCGGTATTTCCCGGGAGCAAACCCTAGTTGGGGAGGGTCTTAGAGTTGTATAAAGTTGATGCAGCTTTGAGAGCCTTCCTAAGCACGTGTATGAGGCAGTGGACCACAGTCCTTCGTCAACCAGGAGGCGGGGAATACCGCCCTGGCCCGCAGGATTTTATAAGGATTGAGCGAGGAATATTTCAGGGCGACAGTCTGAGTCCCCTGTGGTTCTGCATCCTCTCTGAATCCCCTCAGCACCCTGCTGAAGGATTTGGGACTAGGTTGCCGGCTTCAGAGAGAGGGTGAAGTCATTTCTCACCTTCTGTACATGCATGACCTCAAATTATTTGCACCAAATAGCCAAGACTTGTTGGAGCTACTGAAAACCACCGAAGTCTTCAGTAATGCCATCAACATGGAATTTGGTGTCGATAAATGTGCGGTTATACATGTACAGCGGGTTTCATTCAACAAATTTACAACTCTCTGAGGCAATGTCTTTCAGATCTATCTCTGAATCAGAAACCTAATACCTTGGTATGTCACAGTCGTTGGGTATTGAGGATGAAGGTATTAGACGGTCGGTGAAGGAGCGCGTTTTCAGTCGGCTCACAAAAGTCCTAAACAGTCTTTTGTCAGGAGGCAACAAAGTGCGCGCCTTCAACGCCTGGGTAATGCCCCTACTCACATATTCCTTTGGCATACTAAGGTGGACTCAGACCGAGCTGGACGCCCTGGATCGGAGGGTCCGATCACTGCTCACCACACATCGCATGCTACACCCACGCTCGTCAGTTATGAGAATGTACATCCCACGGAAGTGTGGAGGCCGAGGCTTCCTAAATGCCGAGGATCTCCACAACCGCGAAGTGTACAATCTCAGGAATTATTTCCTTAACAACGAGTATGGGATGCATCGTGATGTGGTGGCAGTAGACAGGAACCTAACGCCGCTCTCCTTGGCAAACGAGAACTGGCGCAAACCTGTGGTACTAAGTACTGCGGATCGCAAGGCGGCATGGGAGAGTAAGGTGCTACACGGGCGGTTCTACAAGGCCCTCACGGGACCCGACGTGGACCTGCTCGCGTCAGTGAACTGGTTACGATTCGGGGACCTCTTCGGAGAAACCGAGGGTTTTGCCTGTGCAATTGCCGACGAAGTGATGATGACGAACAGCTATCGGAAATATATCCTGAAGGACGGTACGGTCGACATTTGTCGCCGTCCCGGAGAGTCACTCAGGCATATCATTTCCGGTTGCTCTCATCTTGCTAACGGCGAGTACTTGCACAGACATAATCTCGTAGCCAGGATTATTCACCAGCAACTTGCTCTTCTATATGGCCTTGTGGACCGCGAAGTGCCGTACTACAAGTACTTACCTGCGCCTGTTCTCGAGAATGGTCGTGCCATTACGTATTGGGATCGATCTATCATCACTGACAGGACTATTGTAGCTAATAAGCCTGACATCGTGATAATAGATCGATCGCAACGTCGGGCCGTGCTCGTTGACATCACCATCCCCCATGATGAGAATCTCGTGAAAGCCGAGAAGGACAAGTCCAGTAAGTACCTAGACTTGGCTCACGAGATAACAGCCATGTGGGATGTTGACTCGACGATAATTATCCCGATAGTCGTTTCAGTGAATGGTCTAATAGCGAAGAGTCTCGACCAACACCTTGAGAGACTCTCGCTAGGTGGTTGGATCAAGGGTCAGATGCAGAAGGCGGTGATCTTGGACACGGCGCGGATAGTCCGCCGGTTCCTCTCTCTGCGGCCCTGACCACCGGTAGCTTGGGCCCTGCCCCGCTGCTGGTGGCACCCTAGGTAAGGTTTTTTATAATGTGTTTATATGTATTTTTTATTGTTTTGTAAGTGTTTTTATATTTTACTTTTATATTCATGTTATAAAAACCCTAGCCTAAGAAGGATGATGAATATAGAGAATAATAATAATGAATATTATAGGACATTCTTACACATATTGACTAAATCCCACAGTAAGCTCAAGAAGGCTTGTGTTGTGGGTACTCAGACAGCGATATATATAATACATAAATACTTAAATACATAGAAAACAACCATGACTCAGGAACAAATATCTGTGTCATCACACAAATAAATGTCCTTACTGGGATTTAAGTATAGTTGCGCTCTTCTAGCGCCCAAAATTAGGTAGCGAGTTAGACAAGGATAGCATACTGTAAGAAACACAAAAACACTTGGTATAAAATTTGTTGGTAAGGACCATTCATTCGGGAGCGACCGCCTAGTCCGAACTAAGTCTTGAGTTTTAAGAAATTGTTTTGTTAAATAAATTGTATGTTAGGTCTCTTTTAATTATTTAATCTTATATTTTTAAAGTCTTTATTTGATAATTAACTAGCAATTACCTCCAATCATCAGTTTGTTTTATGGTGGTAGTCATGTTTAACAAGGAACCTGGAAAACTGTCAATCTTCCGGAGTTTGATTAGGTCTGGCCAAATGTATAAACATTATAATAATTGTATTGCTATATTCAAATAGCGTATTTAATGCTGATTATAACGATATGTGATTTAATATATTTAAACCTAGAAACATAGAAAAGCTTAAATCAGCGATTTTGTAAAATTCTCTTAATCTGCGCTGACCACCCATCGGGGCCCCGCCACGTGACTGCTTTTTAGGGTTCCGTACCTCAAAAGGAAAAAACGGAACCCTTATAGGATCACTCGTGCGTCTGTCTGTCTGTCTGTCTGTCTGTCTGTCTGTCCGTCTGTCACAGCCGATTTTCTCCGGAACTACTGGACCAATCAAGTTGAAATTTGGTACACATATGTAAGAGATATCCTGGCAACACTGGCCGGGACCAAACATCAAAATTAGCTTTGCGTATTTAAATAAGTAATATAATTATTATAATGGAATAATTAACAAGTTATGGTGATAAATAGAACCTTCACATTGCAATTAAAGTGCTGTATTGTTATCTAAAGTGTTACATTAACATAAGAAGAAATATATTGACGACAAAAAACAAGGAAACTGTCAACGATGTAACGTTCCAGATTTAAAAATTACACCGTATTTGCCTGTATTTCACCGAAGATTTTTACAGATGAGTATTGTTTTCATAATTTATAAGCCTAGTCTTTAGTTTATTTGTCCAGGAATTTTAATTGTCATTACTTCCTTTTGCTACCTTTATACGTTTTGAGGAGAACTTTGTTTAAAACATAACAGGATTTTAACCTATTTAAATATCTTAATTCATTTTCAATCACCTCAAGAACAATAAAATCATACCCTGCGGTAAGCAGTTAACTTACAAAACAGTGAATTATAAAGTTTATTTTATAAAATCTAAGAAGCTTAACACTTATAAATCAAGTCAGTGTATTCATGTTAACATTTTTTAAATCACTTTATTCTGTTAGAAGCATTGAAATTCATTCATCTTTTTTGCTCAGATCTCATACACTATGAATATGTTTACAGCACAAACTACTAAGATGACTACACGCAGGGATGTCCTGTATTAAAGGTCATCTGCTTCCAGAAATATATACAGCCTTTGATTTGTAAATCAATGTATTCTGCTTTTCCAATTAATTAAACTTATATTATTTTAACAAAGAACCAGCCGTTACACCTCGATCATCTTGCCTCTCTAGAATACCCGCCTGTTATATTTTTATTAAAAATCAATTCTTACCCACATTTTATTTGTTTTATTTTTAAAGATCGCCAGTGTTGCTAACAGACGGCCATTCTGTTGTAGGAATGTCCCCATTCCGGTTAATGCTCGGCCATTCTACACAAGGCGTATGGCCTCATACAATTATTTTATATCTCTTAACAATCAAGAATTTATTTACAATAAACACATTAACAAAACTAGTATTCCAAAATGTAACTTTAATCTTATACAATACATCATTAATAAGCATATAAAAAACTAAAATGAAATAAAACTTTCTATGGCAATGTATCACTTTGATATAACATAACGTTCATTATGCAAGCAATTATTTCAGAAATTGCATTCATCATCGTCGATTTAATCACACAATTCTTCAGCGTAGACGTCGCTTCTTTGCAAGTGTGCACGTCAACGTCGACGAGATCACGCACTCCTTCTTATGTGTTCACGTCACCGTAGATGAGATCACACACTCCTTATGTGCACACGTCACCGTAGACGAGATCACACACTCCTTCTTATGTGTACACGTCACCGTAGACGAGATCACACACTCCTTATCTCATGTGTATCCGTCACCGTAGACAAGATCACACATAACTTCTTTGTTTTTAATGTGTATCCGTCACCGTAGACAAGATTACACATACCTTCTTTTTTTTTTATGTGTGTCCGTCACCGTAGACAAGATCACACATACCTTCTTTGTTTTTAATGTGTATCCGTCACCGTAGACAAGATTACACATACCTTCTTTTTTTTTTATGTGTGTCTGTCACCGTAGACAAGATCACACATACCTTCTTTTTTTTTTTGATGTGTATCCGTCACCGTAGACAAGATCACACATTCCTTCTTACTCACGTCACCGTAGACGAGATCACACATTCCGTCTTATGTGTACACGTCGCCGTAGACGTGAGGACACACTCCAAACACTGTAAATAAACTCATGTCAGTTACAACTGGTAATACAATTAGTAGCAGACTACTAACAATTTCTTTTTCGTCACTTCTCCACTCAAAAGTAAATAATTATTTCATACCGAACAATAAAATGAGGATAAGGTTATGATTCCACATTTAGCGTCAAACTTCTACTTTAATTTGCCTCACTAAACCTTTTTCATTTTCATTTTTAAATGTTGCGGCATTGAAACAACTAGCATTTACTGCATAACAATTACAATTTATAGAATACCATAAAAACTCAGTCCCATTACTGTGTTTTTCCTCACAAGCTTGATAATAATTTACTTCAATTTTTAACACTCAAATAGAGAAATATTGTTGTTTATGGTGATCGGAATATAGACACTCTAAAAGATAATTCATCTACAAAGGAGCTATCAAGACAAATATAATGAGAAGTATTAACATGGCAATGCACATAAAAGCACCAACTAGGATTTATGTATTAATGTGTGCGTAATGCTAACTGACACCCACCAACTTGAATTATCAGTTTATGACCTGTCACCTTAAACATTAATGAAATCAAGACTGGTACGAACTGGATTGAACTGAAAAGGATTTATTGTTGATTTAACATTCGAAAGTTTCATGATAGTATAAAGGCTCTGAGGCTCTCTTCTTTTGTGAAGTTATTAGCTCGAACAACGCTCAGGAAGCGTTTAATTATCCTGTGTCTTATTCAGACTTTTTTCGATCTGTGTTTTCCCATCATTATCATCATCATCATCATCGACAAAAGGGAATTAAGAGGTTATCTGCCAAACAATAAACTCTTCAAAAATATGGTAAGATATTAAGAAAATGTATACACAAATCGCAACAAACTTGCAATAGCAAATATATATGTATCTTCTAATAATAATATATAAATGTAAAGCAACCTGGAATGTCATATACCCACGCAGGTACCAAATTTAGATCAGACAACAGATATAATTACTTTCAAAATGAATTATAAGATCTACCAATAATAATTAGTAAGATATAGGTAATGTACTATCCTACATTAATCATTTTATCGATTAAGTAATTTTAATAAGTTAACAACCAAACTAAATGTTGAGAATAGTCCATAATACGATGTTCTTAATGCCAACAGTAGTTGAGTAATAGTAAAACTTTTGGTATTGACGATATTTCAACCGAACTAGTGAAGTTAAGTAGGTTATTTTTAAGCAGACCTCTTGCTCATGTACATTTATCCTTCAGTCAAGGCTTTTCCCCAGAACAGCTTAAAGCTTCGTTTGACGATCTTAAAGTAACGATCCCAATAATTACAGATCGTAGTTTTACAGTGTAATTACAGCACAATAGTGATTGTCCCAATAATATCAAAATTAATAGAAAAAGCTTTTTATTAACAAAAGACAATAATAACTTCCTTACTAAACATGATATTTTACACCCTGACCAATTTGGGTTCCGTAAAGGACTAAATCCAGAATTGACTTGTTTTGAATGTGTCAAATTTGTGACTCAAAACTTTAATAAGTCACCGATTATGGAAATTTTCCTCGACATGACAAAAGTATTTGACTTAATTGATCATGCCGAGCATCTCAATAAATTATATGCTAATGAAATTTAGAGGCCAGGCAAATGATTGACTTAAATCTTACTTAGCCAACAGAATGCAGTGTACGCAAATCAGTAAATTTTTTAAAACTAACAACCAAATTAATTACTGATCACCTCTTTGTAACGATAGTTTCTAAAGTAGGTGCTACACTTATTTATTACTTAAGGGGGGAAGGGGATCTTTTTTCATTAATGATATTCAGATGGCGATACAACTATAATTTCAGTTAGTGGTCAAGATCAAAATATGTATAAAACAGATATTTATAATGCCTTATCTGATACTAAATATTGGATAGGAAATTAGTAAGCTTCTTATTAAGCTCAGAAAACACAATTTATGCAATTCACTCATATGGAACAATACCTCGACAACTCAACATTCATATAAATGACTATGCATTTCATAAAACAGGTAACATAAATTAAGTTATTTGGTTTAAATTTCGATTCATTTTTAAATTGGAAGGACCATTAACCACTCTGTCATAATGTTCAAGACTTGACCATTTCGTCTTGGCCTGCAAAAATTACGACTATCTGTTTCCTACGAAGCAGTCCTTATGGCTTATCACGGCTACGTCTCATCATACTTTAGCAAATGCTCCTATGGGGATCAGTTGTAAACCACTATTTAAATATTACTGTAAATCTGGCTTGTATGTATGTATATACTCAAAATCTGTAATTTTCAAAAATCATATCCAAAATATTTCCAAGACCTTATGATATGTGCTCCGTCAACCCAAGAGCACAATATCTTACACCATCCACGCTGTATGATAGACATGCAGAAAAAATGCTTATATAAAGATATACAATAACTATACCTGTTCACATAATCACTTGGGGCCATAAGTTTAACAAACTTCTATTTGACTGGCTTCTAGATCACTGCTTTTATAATACTCGTAACATTACCTACTGATTATGTTGCTCATAAGGAGCGAAACAATTTTTTTTTTTTACTATTGGTAGGTACTCGCTGTGTGATAACTAAATGTTACTTTGTTTTAATTACTGTTGTCTATGATATACCTTGGTGGTATAGTTATTAAGTATACCTATTCTTTAATGTTCATTTATGTTTGCCATTTTGGCTCATGTACCTCGTAGTTTTATAAATGTAACTATGTTAATTTCTTATTAACGGTGTACTGCATGCTGCTTATAAACAGCTGAAGAAGGTGAAACGATTACACACTTAACCCAAGACACTTATTGTACCCTTTTTCTGCTAATAAATCATTTCTATTTGTACTCTCTTTTACTACTACGTTCGAACGTCTCATTTAACCTGTCAGCGTCATCTCGATAGTATGATGGGAAGATCATGAGTATTTTATTTTCCATTTTTGTATTATCGTTCGTAAGGCTACCCTGTGACAGCTTGAAGCGAAATCCAATGGAGAAATAAAAAGAAACATTATAATGCTCATCAGCGTCATCAGCAGACTTATGATATCGGAACCAATCATACCGTCAATAACTAGATACATACATGTACCATTAACAAAACTTTACAGGACCTGATACTGGACCATACTGGGCATATCTATCCAAAAAAATAACAGTCTTCTAATTGTGGTCCACCGCATGTAATTTCCGAAAATCAAATTACATTCGTGAAGTTCGGTTTTAAGTACTTATGGTGCTATCATTCGTTCAAAATTGAGTAAAGCTATGCATTTTTATTCAGTATTTACGTCCTAATTTACATGGCGCTATAGGTTCAGCTTGTAAGTTAGTCTCTAATAACATATAAGGTGTACTAAGGTACTGGACTGGACAGCGCTCGTCCGCGACTACGTGACCCACAACCGCGACTAACAACTTTTCTATTCAACTGCAAGTGACACAAAGGAGCCAAGCAACGATTGCAATACAAGGAGCTACAAAAGACTTTTTATCGCCCGCTCAGAAGCCAAAGTGCAAATTGCAGCCGCCTACAACTCACATAGAGCCACAACACCAGCTGCCCAACACGCATTATACGAGTAGCAGCAAAAACAGCTACTGTAAGTTAAATCTATAGCTGAACCTCTTAACCAGTTTTATGTCACCTCAGCCTGGCTAAGCTAAGACTATGCAACTATTTTACAGCCATTCTATGTCTAAAGGTTATAAAGTAGGTGCTGAGTGTCGCCTAATTGTCTGCTGGGTTTGTATTTACACATTTGATCCTCAAAACAAACCTGATCGACTGATACATTAATTAAAAATTGTCATCCCCATTACTAAATTATTCATTGAAATATCAGCTTTATTGTGCAGACAAACGATGCAAGTTGTAATGACCTTACTGTATAAGATGTAACGTTAGTCTACCATACATTTCTATATTGATCAAGCTCACCGATCGCTGCATCACGGAAAACCCAAATAATGCTGATCCTCATTCACGTGTAATGGCCGTATATCACATGGGGTCAATTAACATTGGACCGGGCGTGAAGGCGAAAACAAGCGTTTCGTAAATTGCTAATATCTTGTAGTCTGCACTTTATATTTAGTGGGTAGTTTTCTTTTTAGCTTACTCGTAAATAATCTTACTAAAATCACTAAATGATATAAACAATCTATAATAGTCTATATACCTATCTTATAACTTAGTCGTGTTTGTTATATTACAACACATAACTCGAGAACAGCTGACCCATTTTCATGGTTTTACTGTTTGATTTGTCTCCATCGGAATATCAGATAAACTATTTAAACAGTTAGAAATATTAGAACAAATTAAATTATTTTCCTGAAAATATTTTAATTTGTTTTTATGTAGGCCTTGGTAACTTTCTCAATATATGACATTTATTTCAGTTAATACCTATTAAAATAGACGTAAACAAAATTATAAAAGTAATTCATTGCCATAAAATTGCTCCTAGGTTAGTCCGACACGAAATTGTAGAAAATGATTGAGGGCGCCACTGCGCTTTAACAGACAACACATGATGCAACACGGGTCCATCCATCTCCTTTTGCCGCATAAGTTCGTCCTTCTTGTTGTTTGACGTTGACATATATAACTTTACATCGTAACTCAAACATGTACAATAGATAAATTTGATCATAAAATCACGTATTTCATTAATAATTGTACATCATCTCTGCCTGATTTATCAATATAAAATTATTTATTAAGAAATACTTTTCCAAAAACATCTTGAATTCAGATCACAATACATCAACATGCAATTTCGGGCCAATCGCCTTTAAAACATGTTTAATGTTATCTTCCGAGTTTAATTACATTTTGTTTTATTGAATTTGATGCTTACTATTTCTTTTCTTCATTTAATTAACTAAGTTGACACAGAAATATTTTAAAATAAAAATAATTATTTACATTGTTAGTCGGTGCGAAGTTTGCCGGGTCAGCTATAAAAGCCGAAACTAAGTTCACCTGAAAGGTAGCACGAACAGTCGAACACGACATTCACTGACAACGACATACGAAGTCGCCGGGTCAGCTAGTTAAATCATATTGTGGTACTTTATGGCTGATAAAAGAAACACTTACCCATAACACCATCATCATTATAAAATGAATACTTACTTTTAATAAAATCAGGATAGGCAAGGGGGAACCTTAAATGATTTTATAATAACATAATTATGTACCTACCTACACCTATTGCGTAATGTACCAGTTATCTGTTTAAGTGAAGAAATCCCAAATCATTTGAGACCATTTTACAGAGGTATTTACTGGATAAGAGTTACCGTTCACTGCAAGAGTTTGTTTTTTGATGATCCTCCCGGAATAAACAGTACTTGAAACTGCATAATTATTAACTCTTTTTTTTTTATACATAGTTTATTAAAATGTCTGTACAGTGTAGTTTATAAGGTTAATACTTAATACTTATGTATAATTATGTAAAAGATAAATTGCTGTGCCCTTACAGGGTACTTAAGTCATATAACTATTGGCAATAAAAATGTTTGAAGTTGAAGTTAATCGCTTATCAAAAACGTCAATTCGTAAAATAGGTAACAAATATTAATCAGAAAAACCTTTATTCCTTTATTTTTGTAATCTCAATACTTGTACCCTGTACAATGATTGTATATATTTTTTTTTATAATTTACTGGCACTACTTACATATGCCACTAATATTGTATTACTGTATAGTTATTTTACACTACTCCAATATTATTTAATACAAGTGATATTCCAAATTGTAGGCGTGTAGTTGTTAAAATTTGTATGTAATCAAAATTAACACATACCTGAGGTTCTCTAAACGTTCTTACCACTTCGGATATATTAAAGGTCATCTGCTTCCAGAAATATATACAGCCTTTGATTTGTAAATCAATGTATTCTGCTTTTCAAATTAATTAAACTTATATTATTTTAACAAAGAACCAGCCGTTACACCTCGATCATCTTGCCTCTCTAGAATACCCGCCTGTTATATTTTTATTAAAAATCAATTCTTACCCACATTTTATTTGTTTTATTTTTAAAGATCGCCAGTGTTGCTAACACCTGGTTGCTAAAATGCAGCAATTACAGAAAGAATTGAAAACAGCCGATGAATTGAACAAAAGACTCCTTCAAGAACAGGAAGAGAGTGCAGAGCAATTTGAGCAAGTTATTAGAACAAACACAACCCTCAAGGCTCAGCTCGCTAACCAGGACGTTGAGTTCGAAGACATGCAGGGTCAGCGGGATGAACTTCAAACTGCCGTTGATCAGTTCAAGAATTGTCAGGAGATACATGAGCAGGCATTACAACGCATCCAGGACTTAGAACAGCAGCTGGAGGAGTCAGAATCAAAACATAGTTGCAAGTATTGTTCCGGCCACTCCGGACAGCCAGATAATAATTTAAGTATTTTTGCTGAAATTAATGATTTTGATGTAGATTTAGTTGATGATAGCATAGGGTTCTCCCCAATGGTGGAAACAGTAGATTTAAAAAGTTCTGTGCACATTGAAGGCAGTAGTGATATTAAAGTCGCACTGAAAGGATCCAAAAAAATTAAAAAATATTTAAAACTTAGTAGATTCATAAAGAAATCGAAACTTTTGCTAAAACGGCATAATTCAATATTCAAAACAATACAATCCAAATGTAACAGTGTCGCCTTAAGCGATGAACTTCTAAACTGCCAATACCAACTAGACCAGGCAGTAGAAGAATTGAATAATCGCTACGATGAATTACAAAAATTAGAATTAAAGTTGAAAAACTTAAACAATAGAGACGAACTGTCAAGTAAAGCGTTACAGGAATACATAGCCTTTATGAATAATGTTCTAGAACCGGGGAGCGGCTACACTCTGCGTATGGACTCGCCGCGGCCACCGACCCGCCCCGCCGCGCCGGCGCCGGACTCGCCCGCGCTGCGCGCGCTGTTCGCGTCGCGCGCCGCCCGCGCGCCCGCCGCCAGCCTCGGGGACCCGGCGCCCCTGCCGCCATCGTCACCGCCGAGCCTCGTCGAGCAGGTTGCATCGGGGCCGCGCCTCGCTGAGCCGACTCCATCGCTGCCGTGCCGCGTCGAGCCGGCTCCTTCACCGCCGAGCCTAGTCAAGCTGGCTCTATCGCTGCTGACCTATGTCGAGCCTGCGCCGTCCCCGCCTCGCCCTGTCTCGCCAGCGCCATCATCGCCTCGCCTCCCCTCGCCGCCGCGCCGCCCGCGCGCGCCCGGGCGCCGCACCGTGCTGTACTCGGACGAGGTGGGCGCCGGCCTCGGCGTGCTGCTGGCGCAGCGCTTGTCGCAGGGCGTCATCAACGACTGTCACCCGGGGGCCTCTGTCGATCGTCTGATCGAATGTATTTCTGCGGGCGAGTTTGACCGCGACTCGACGCTTATAGTTTTATTAGGGAATAGTGTAGACTGTACTAAGCGAGATATCTTAAAATTATCCGCTACGCTGTCGGCGATTGACCGGGGAGAGGTTGCTAAAATAATTATCTGTGCGCTCCCTTATAGAATGTCGAGCAAGGTCAATAAGAGGGTATTTCATTACAATTCTTTATTGTATAACCTTTCCTTGTACAGTAGTACGATTTCGTATTTTGATACGAATAAATTTATAGAAGATTTTGTTATGCCCCATAAAAGAACCTACCTACCGAGAAGATGTCTAGTAGAGTGTGCTAACCTGTTAGCATATAATATTGAAGACCCCGTCGTGGCTAGCACGGCGTCTAATAGCCTTAAGTCACGTAGTATTATACGCCTTGGTAGCGTAGGGTTTGAAATGGAGCCGCCTGGTGATTTGAATTTAAACTAACCGCTACGACAACGTGTGCACCAGCCGGCTCCGTTCCTATTGATCACTGTGATGCTAGTATGTTTGGTAAAACCAATTTATTGAACTTAGTTCATCAAAATATCCAAGGATTTACCTGTAAGGAACACGAAATTGATTTGTTTATACAGTACTCGAATATTGACATTCTCTGTATAACTGAGCACTGGCTTAAAGGTCATGAATTTATGTTTAATTTCAATAATCATAGTATAGTAAGTTCATTTTTTAGGAGATCTTGCAATCGCGGCGGGTCATTGATAATGGTAAAACATAATTTAAAAAGTAAGGAGCGTAAAGACATTGTTGACATGTCTGTGGAACGCCTTATAGAACTTTCTTGTGTTGAATTGGAACAATTTATAATTATATGCGTGTACAGGCCCCCATCGGCAGACTATAACTTATTCGAATCAGTCATAGATGAAGTACTTAGTAGTGTTTTTGGAAGTCATAAAAATATAATTGTATGTGGTGATTTCAATATTAATTTGCTAGAAAATTCGTCATTATGTGGAAGGTTACTAAATACTTTCAAATCCTTCAATTTAGTCAATTTATTTTGTGAGCCCACTCGAGTCACAGCAACCAGTGCTACATGTATAGATAACATCTTTAGTAATAATGACGCGATTAGTAAATCTGTTATTAATAACCTAAGTTCTGACCACTGTGGACTAAAAGCTTCTTTCAGTGGGAAAACTGAAGAAATTCCTCAAGACACTTTGTGCAGGCCGATTTCCGAAAGTCGCCTAGGTTTATTCAATCGTAATATTACTAAACAATTATGTTGTCTTTCATGTACCCAGGAAAACCCTGACTGTTTGAGTTCCGAGTTGTTTAATTGTATTAAAAAGGAATTTGATGCCTGTTTCATTCAGAAAAAGGTGCAAGGCAAGGCCAAGACTAAATTTAGCGACTGGGCTACACCGGATATTCACGAGAAAAGACGCCGGCTCTACGACTTATATGATTTAAAGGCAACTGATAAAAGACCGGAATTTCTGGAGTACGTCAAGAATTATTCTAAATCTTTTAAGATGTTGTGTGTCGCCGCTAAAGTCGATTATTTGTCGAAAAAGATCCTAAATTCCAGCGATAAAGTCAAAACTGTATGGCAAGTTATCAGCAATGAAACTGGGAAACGTAAACTGAAGGATCCGCACTACAACCTACGAATTGCTGACACTTTAGTAAGTTCCGACCGTGAAGTGGCAGATCATTTTGAGCGGTTTTTCTCGAATATCCCGGTAGAAACAACAAGATCCCTTAATTCATCGCCAGACGTCGCTGAAGAAATTTTGAAGACAAATGTGGCAGAATGTACAGAAATCTTCAAATTTTCGTATGTCTCTCCGAATATAGTTCTTAAGACTTTTAGGTCTTTAAATTTAAAGAAAACAGAAGATCTTTGGGGCCTGTCTGTCAAAGTATTAGATTCCATTATTGAGTCAATTACACCATACTTAGCTGAGATTTTCAACAGATGCATTGATGCTGGAATTTTTCCAGATATTATGAAACATAGCAAAATTATCCCTCTGTTTAAATCAGGAACAAGAACAGATCCCACGAACTTTAGACCGATTTCAATACTACCGGCATTAAGCAAAGTGTTCGAGAAACTTATTCTGAATCAACTATTGTCACATTTCAACAGAAACAAACTGCTTGATAGCAATCAATTTGGTTTCACCAAAGGTCGATCAACTACTGACGCCGGTGCGGTACTTCTAAAACACATCTTTGATGCCTGGGAAAAAGCTCAAGATGCTGTTGGAATTTTCTGTGATCTGTCAAAGGCATTTGATTGCGTTGATCACGAAAATTTAAAGAGAAAATTAAGCCGCTATGGGATAAAAGCTAGTGCCCTTGACCTGGTCTCATCGTACCTTTCGGATAGAACTCAGCGAGTAGTTATTAATGGAACTCAATCGGCGGGGTCCCCGGTAGCCCTCGGAGTGCCTCAAGGTTCAATTCTTGGTCCCTTCCTGTTTTTGGTATACATTAATGACTTACCAAAAGTTGTGCAAGATAGACATGATATAGTGTTATTTGCAGATGACACTTCCCTTATATTTAAAGTGGACAGAAAGGAAAATAGCTTCGAGAGCATTAATGACGCGCTATCTACCATAGTAAACTGGTTTACGGCAAACAATTTGCTTTTGAACGCCAAGAAAACCAAATGCATCAAGTTTACGCTACCTAACGTCAAGCAGGTAAATAACAGCAAGATTAAAATAACAGGTGATACGCTGGAATTTGAGGATCGAACTGTTTTCCTGGGAGTCACTCTAGACTCCAAACTGCAATGGCATGCACATATAGGCACTCTAGCCGGAAAACTTAGTTCAGCAGCCTATGCAGTGAGGAGAATCAAACAGCTAACAAACGTAGAGACGGCCAGGCTGGTATACTTTAGTTACTTCCATAGTGTTATGTCTTATGGAATTCTGTTGTGGGGAAAAGCGGCAGATATTCAGACAATATTTGTGCTGCAAAAACGAGCTGTACGTTCCATCTATGGACTGGGCGCTCGAGTATCCCTAAGAGAGAAATTCAAAGAAGTTAACATTCTTACCGTTGCATCTCAATACATACTAGAGAATATTATGTATGTTCGGAAAAACATCCACGAATTCAAGGTTAACAGTGATATCCATAACTATAACACTAGAAACAAACATAAGCTTGCTGTGCCCGCCCACCGCCTCCGTAAGGTTAGTACGTCTTTCGTCGGGAACTGTACACGTTTTTATAACAAAGTCCCCACTGATGTAGTGAATTTACCACTTCACAAATTTAAGTCGCACATTAAGCGCTCCTTGTTAAGTAAGGCGTACTACACTGTAAATAATTTTATAAACGATAGAGATGCCTTTAAGCAGGTAGCTTGATTTCATTAGTATAATAAGAGCTAAATAAATATTGTTTTTTTTTTTACATTGTGAATTAAATATGCTAGTGTCCAGTAGAATTGACACATGAGACAATGATGTTCTCGCTTGATTAAATTGTTTAATTTAATTTTAGTTTTGGACACTTGGAGACCTTATACATCTCTAAGTATTTATTTATTTATATATTTTATTTTTATTTTTGATTGTACATACCTATATTTTTAATGTTTCTGACACTTAGAGACCTTTACATCTCTAAGTCAACTTAGGCTAGTAATTATGTGAAGCTATACTGTCTTTTTATGTAACATACGAGCACAAAATGCCGTGTCTTACAGCTACATGTTATTACTATTTTAATATTATTATAGGCCGGTAGCTTGAACATGTCATGCTCGCTTAAAAGTCTTTGCTTACGGTGGCGTCGTTGATCGGGTCGCCACTTTCCCGAATGAAGGTTGAGGGAGGCGATGGCTGAGATACGCGTCATACTCGTGAACGGGTGCTGTTTGTGGAGACTGGTCTGTTTAAGCTAACACAAGCTATTATACTTAGTAACTTTATTTTTATTAATTAATTACAGTGAGACGCCTCATTCTGCTCTCGTATGTTTATTTTCTCTTAATGAATGTATTAATTATACAGGATATTGACTCTTGGAGACCCTATACATCTCTAAGGATAACTTGATAAACTATATAATCTTATAGTTCTGACACCTAGAGACATTTACACCTCTAAATATTATAGATTTTTTTTTTTGTGTTTTGTATCTGTATTTTTTATGTAATTCGACATTAAGAGACCATATACATCTCTTAGTAATTGTAATACGTTAGATTGAATTGTTAGTTTTATTTTATAAAATTGTTGATGTTATTATTTTTCCTTGTACTTATGTAAATTCAATGATGACGTGTAAAAGTGCCCTTGTGGCCTATTTGCTGAATAAATGTTGATGTTTGATGTTTGATAAGTTTGTGACCCAAATACGGACATGTAACGTAAACAAATGAATTTTAAACATGGGGGCCACTTTTGGGGGGTAAATGAAAAAATGAAAAAAATTAATTTTTCAAACTATATCATGTTACATATCAAATGAAAGAGCTTATTGTAAGGATCTCAAATATATTTTTTTTATAATTTTCGAATAAACAGTTTAGAAGTTATTCAAGAAAATAGGCAAAAAATGACCATTCCCCACCCCTTATCTCCGAAACTACTAAGTCTTAAATTAAAAAAAAAATACATAAAATAGGTCTATACCTATAGATGACAGGAAAACCTATTAGAAATGTACAGTCAAGCGTGAGTCGGACTTAATTACAGTTTTTGATCCGACCCCTACGGATTTTTTAAAGAGATTTCACTCACGTTTCACATAAAAAATACATTGTTAACAGTGCCGGATTACTTAGAGTAGTAGTTTTCTTAGAGTAATTGGTGATAATTTTCTGATAAGATAATCATTTTAAATATTTAACGGTCTTACCTACTTACGAGTAATTGTAAGGTCAAATTAAAAATAATGTTTAAAAAAATATGTTAAATTGAGAGCTAGCTCAAAGTTTTTTGTACTCGTCGACTTTAATGGTTGAATTAATAAAGACTTTGTAACCAATAAGCAAAACAAGCACGTGCTTACGGCACCACGTTCAGGGGGGGGGCACCAAAATGCCAGGTTGAAAAAGGTGAAGAAATTTTAAAATTAGGGACAGACACATCGTTTTTACCACACGATTTTTTTAGCTGTCCAAAAGCTAATTTGCAAAAATAATGGCGCGTAATTCTTTGGGAAACAATCGGTAGCAGTAGAAGAGTCGTGATTACATGCATAGATTCGATTTCAACCCACTCTTTTGCGGTTCGGCGTTAGGTCTTATGCGAGGCCTTCTGCCTTACGGCAAAGTTGATCTTCTGCCTTAATTACACTTGGGCGTGGATCCAAATCCAAGCTTTCCTCTTTCGCACCTGGGCCTACTGCCTTTCTCATGCACACTTCGCCAATTCAATTCCAAGCTCACTGCTTTCTTGCATATTTTATGCATGAAAACAACCTCGCTGAGACCCTTAAATATCGAGCCCTATGCGAAGCTAGGCTGATAGAAAACTGTCGCATCCCTTCTCTGTATATGTGTGCGTGTGCGGATTATAAGATAGACGTGTTGTGTGTAGCTCTTGGTGATTTTTATTGGTTACACCTTTAAAATGGCCATACACGATATAAAAAACTTCATAATTAATGTGACAAGTAATTTGACTTCGCTCTCTGAGAAAATTGGAGAACAATCAGCGCTAATTAAGGCTCAAAATGAGAAAATTTTGGCGCAACAAAAACTCATAGAGGCTCAAAAGAAGGTACTTGAAGATTTCTTATCGAGTATCGATACACCAGATATCTCTTTGTGTGCGACAGTGCAACCGGTGGACAAGAATAGTAAAGAAACATCAGCCACCACCGCGAGAAGAAAGAGCACAACACCAACCGCTGCGAATATCACCGATCGCGGCCGACGAGCAGCTGAGCGTGCGAGCAAGACGACAGCTTCAACGAGTATAAACCAACCCCGACAAAAACCAAGTGCAGCAGTAAGTGCGAAAAAGATAACAACACCAGTCACTGCATCCACGCACAAACAGACTGCCCCTAAGCAATCGCCGCTGACGACGATGACGGCCGAACTAGCCGAAGTAGATGTTGGGCCACTAAACAAGCTTGAGCATACGGGTAGCGAGAGCAACAATGTACCGACTCCACAGATATCACAAGGCTCACAACCAAACGTAATAAATGAAGGGCCACTAAGCATACTCGAGTCAGCTGAGAGTGAAGATGACAATGCCGGCCAATGGCAACAACCCCGCCGTAAAAATAAAAAAATTAAATCTGCAGTAGTGATTGGAGTGGGCAACGAGGACAACAGCCTGCAATCTGCAGAACGCTTTAAGTATATACAGGCCTGGAATTTCCAACCCGACACCACCACTGACCAGATTAGAAACTTTTTAAATAAGATACAAACTACAAAAGACTATTCCGTGGAGAAAAGAATAATAAAAACCAACCGGCACGCGGCATTCGTAATTGGATTCCCGGAAAGTATTAGCGAGCGGTTAAAATCGCCAACTTCGTGGCCACAAGGAATACGCTTCACAGACTGGTTTCGCGTCAGACCCCGCGAGCAGCGGGGCCCCACCACCGACCGGCCCGCGGCACTCGCGGCAGCGACTCAGTAGATGCGCGGCAGCGCATGCGACGACTGCACACGCTCAAACTAACCACAACAGTGCTCCGATTATTGTATGCCACCAGAACGTGCAATCACTAAACAACAAGACAGATAAGTTGGAGGTGTTATTAAGAACAGATTTAAAATGCGATGTGTTAGCAATTACCGAGCACTGGCTCTCAGACGCAAATTTAAAATGTATTAGCATAGATAAATACCTTCTGGTGTCATCGTATAGCCGTAAAATATCAATTCATGGCGGGTCATGCCTATACGTTAAAGACAATATCAAAGCAGTGAACGTACCCGAACTGACTGATCTATCGAAAGAACTGGTTTGTGAAATATCGGCTATACATTTAATAGACTTTAATTTGTTCGTTATTTGTTTATACCGATCAAATTTAACTAGTGTTAAGGATTTCTTGACCCATCTTGAATGTGTGCTCGAAAAAGCTAACGAACTCAGTCAAAATTTCATCGTAGTAGGTGACATGAATATTAATTGCTTAGGTGAAAAAACATCGGACTTAAAAAATCTCGAGGATATTTTAATGTCCCATAGTTGTATAAATGAAGTTAATTTTCCGACCCGGGTCAGCACAAATACCTCCACGGGACTCGATCACGCGTATTGTAATGTAAATACGGGTTCGGTGACGGCTTCGCCCATGGTAACCAACCTCGGAGACCACCACGCTGTGCGCATTGAATTGGCGGGACAGCGCAGACCACCTTTCACTCAAACACGCGTAACCCGGGAATATTCTTGTATGAACCGGGCTAATTTTAAATTAATGATTGATAGCATAGATTGGATGAAATTTGTTTCAGACACAAGTGCGGCTCACATATTATCAACCAAGTTATGTAACATTCTATCAGAGAAGATTAATATATGTTTTCCATTAAAAAAGAAATCACGTGCAAAAAAAACTGATACCTGGGTTACTTATGACATTTTAAATATTAAATCTTTACTGTTTGACTGTATTCAATTAGAACGGAAGTTTCCATTAAATGAGGAACTAAAAAGTCGCATCAAAAGTTTAAATAATAAATACAACTATGCAATGCAACAATGTAAAAGGGACTTTTATGTAAAACAGATGACCAATGCGCAAAATACATGTAGGGCTATGTGGAATGTGGTTAACAAGGAAAGAGGGAAAACTTCCCAACCTCCCGTTGACTTCACAGAGGTAATTGAATACACGGATGGTGTAAAATATAGCTCAAAAAGGGACGCAGTCGATGCCATGAATGGAAGGTTTGTGGGTGCTGCGCTAGCGTGCGGGGCACCGCGCGCTGACCTTGACCTAGTGCGCGCCCAGCTGAGCGGGAACCGCGCGCCCGCAGACTGTTCTATGAGGCTCACCCCTTTCACTGCTAACGAAGTCCATACTATAATTTCAACCCGTATTCCACATAAAACCACCAAAGACGTTTACGGAGTTTCCATGGACTTACTAAACACGATAGGTTACACCATATCACCTGTGCTAGCTTACCTATTCAACACTTGCCTTAGGGACAAATCGTATCCTGCGCCATTGAAAGTAAGTAAGATTTCGCCCTTATACAAAGGCAAAGGAAAGAGGGAAAATATCGACAATTACAGGCCCGTGTCTATAATACCCTGTATCGCTAAGGTGTTGGAGAACGGGCTTTGTCAACGACTAACGACGTTCCTAACCTCGACTTGTGCATTGTCTGAACGACAGTATGCGTACAGAGCCGGGCGCTGCACTGCGGATCTAGTGCGTGAGGTCGTGCGCAGAATTACAGACGCGCTGGAGAGGAAGCAACAGGTTGCAATGATTTGCTGTGACCTCTCCAAAGCCTTCGACGTCGCTGACCACAACGTAATAGCCACCAAACTTCTACATTACGGTATACGTGGCTCTGCGCACGGCCTCCTTACAGACTTATTGCATGGCAGATCCCAAATCGTGGTGGGAGACGGGGGGCAAGCCAAATCGGACCCGCTAACAACATCAATGGGCGTAGCACAGGGATCGTCAGTGTCTAACATTCTGTTCTCCTTGCTGTTAAACGATCTACCCGAAGCGATATCGGCTGCTGACATATTAATGTATGCAGATGATGTCGCTGGCATTATATCCGCCCCAAGTGTTGACAGCCTGGAGATCGGGTTGAACGATGCTGCAAATCAGTTGTCCCGGTGGTTCTGCCTTAATGGTTTAGCACTAAATCTAACCAAAACACACTTTCTCCATTTCCACCTCGGTGGCCGCGAACCCAGACCGCTGACAATTAAGGCCGACGAAGTTAGCTTGGAACAAGTGGAGGCCACTACCTTTTTAGGTTTCAAAATAGACCAGAAACTGACTTGGGCAACCCATATTGACCAGCTGTGTGGTAAGCTAGGTGGCGCCTGCTTCGCTCTGCGCCGCCTGGCCCGTGTCGTGCCGAAGCATACCGTGCGGACAAGCTACTACGCGACCGTCCACTCCCTGTTGCAATATGGTGCTGAAATGTGGGGACGCGCCGCAGAATGGGAGCGCGCGTTCCGATTACAAAAAAGAGCCGTAAGATCTGTGGTCCAGGTAGCACAGGAAACCTCAGTAAGACCATATTTCAAAGAGCTGGGAATATTAACTCTGCCGTCGATAGTAATCTATCAGATAGCAATTTATACATATGTCAATTTAAGCGAATACAAAAAACGCTCAGATTCGGCGCGCTGTTTGCGGCACCCAAATATGCTTCTCCCTGTGAAGCGACGACTGGCGAAGTCCGAGAAGGTCACTCACGTGATGGGTCCGACCGTATACAATAAATTACCTGCAGAGGTCACCTCCGCCCCATCCTTGCAATGTTTTAAAACCAAACTAAAAGCATGGCTTCTCGGGCACACATTTTATAGTTATAATGAATTTTTAAATGTAAAGATATAATATACTACCTATACATAGTATATTATAATATTATGTTGAATAAATCACGTACTAGGTACGTGGATAAATATAATATGATACTGTACCTAGTAATATGTAAATTGACATGTAATATTAATGATATTATAAATAAATATGAATATGAATATGAATATGAATATGAAATCCTGGATTCGCGCCTGGTTGGGACTATAACTAAAATTGCGTTTTTATATCGAAAAATTTTCGCGCTCGCTTCGCTCGCGTTTTCAATAACTTTATAAGGTATGATAAAGGTGACATTCGGGTGGCGACTGCAGCAACATTACTCTGTTGCAACGTTACTGCTGCAGTACTGTCAACTTCCGTGATAAAATGATGTGACTGATTTCCATAAGTACTAAAAGTAAAAATGTACAACTGTCTATCATATTGCGTTTTTATATCGGAAAATTTCCGCGCTCGCTTCGCTCGCGTTTCTATTACTTTCTAAGCTATGATAAAGGTGACATTCGGGTGGCGACTGCAACAGCATTAGGTACTCTGTTGCAACATTACTGCTGCGGCACTGTCAATTTTCGTGATAAAATGATGTGACTGATTTCCATTCTCAGCTGTAATGCGGCAATGAACTTCTCTCAATTTACCAAAAAATCAATGTAATCTTGATGAAGGGGGCACCTAGAAATGCTTAGGGCATCAAAATATCTTAATCCGTAACTGTAAACTGATTGTTAAAAATTGTGTAATATACGGAACCCTTGGAACGCGAGTCCGACTCGCACTTGGCCGGTTTTTTGTTATCCGCAGCGCCACTTGACTACTTTTCGCGTTTTCGCTGGCGCCACTTAAAGGGTTATAAAATTTTTTTTAGTAGTTATTGATTTAAAAAAATCATGTCCTAACTTTACACGACACCTTTAAAAATGAGATTACGATTACATGTTTATACGTTTAGTATGTTTATAAATTTATATTGTGTTAAAAAAACTTTCATTTAGGTGTCCGTGCCTTCGCTTGAACCACATTATGAGATAACACCCTTGTAACTCAGCCCTAATCAAGCGAATTCATCAACTAGTAGCGCCATCTATCGCGCTACCCAAGTACTAATGTCGCCCGGTTGCCAGCGCGCGGCTGCTTTCTCTTCAGTCTTCAGTACGCTTTTGTAACTCAGCCGAGCAACACGTTTACAAAGCAAGTTTAAAAAGATCAAGAAATTTAAATCGTAAAAAATATTTTGAAAACCTCCGACTTCGTGATATTCCGCTCGGTGCCCATGGCCCAGCGACGAGACGCAGTGACCTTCCTACAGGCACCGTCACAAAAAGTACACGGGTACTTACGCCTCATGGCCTCGTCCTGTGGGACAACAAGCGTCGTCCCGTGAGACGACATGGCGTCGTCCCGTGAGACGACATGGCGTCGTCCCGTGAGACGACATGGCGTCGTCCCGTGAGATGACATGGCGTCGTCCCGTGAGACGACATGGCGTCGTCCCGTGAGACGACAAGCGTCGTCCCGTGAAATGACATGGCGTCGTCCCATGAGACGACATGGCGTCGTCCCGTGACACGACATGGCGTCGTCCTGTGGTATCGTCATGACAGACGACATGGTATTGTCCTGACTGACGACATGGCAGCGTCTTGTAAGACGACGAGCATCGTCTCGTTAAAAGACCTTGTGACATTCCGCTCAGTGCCCGTGGCCCAGCGATGAGACTAAGTGAGCTCTTATAGCCATCACCATAAATAGAATACCTACGGGTATAAATGGCACACGGCGTCGTCCCGTTGGACGACAAGCGTCGTTGCGTGAGACGACATAGCGTAGTCCCGTGAGATGACATGACAACGTCCTGTGGGACATCAGGCGTCGTCCTGTAAAACGATAAGGCGTCATCCTGTGAAACGACAGGCATCGCGATGAGTTACGTCATCATGTGAGAAGACATTGCGCCATCCTGTGGTATCGTCCCGTGAGAGGATATTGCTTCCCATAGGACTACATTGCATTGTTCCATAAGACTACATTTTGTCGTATCGTGAGACATTAATGCGTCGTCCTATGAGACGATATCGCATCGTCCTATGAAATGACATTGAAATGACGTTGTCTTGTTAAACAAAAACCGTTGTCTCATGGTCTACCATTAATACGGCAGCGGACGTCTTATTGGTCGCTTTATCGTTCGATGTCTGCACGGTGGGCCTCGCATTTAAGATCTGCATGGTCATGAACCAATGCACGACTTAGTTAGTGGCGTCATCATCATTGTAGCCGACCAAATGGTGTGTCACCTTTTAGAACGACGAGCAGCAGAATTTCTATTAGCGGGTTTGGCGCGAAATTGATAACGAAATGCAGTTACAGTAATTGTCTCAACCTGCCAGGAAAAAGGAATGTTTCCGTCTTGGTCGTGTACAAATGTTGGTCTGGGTTGATAACAAACAATTGCCGTGAGATACCAAACAAATCAAAAATATACATTCTGAGGATCCTAAACTGTATGACTAACCGGCATGAAAAATAGCAGTTAAGAAACTGTGAAAAGGGAAAAGTACAAAGTGAAAAACCTTGTGTTATACTTTGCCCAACTAGATCCTATACCAAAAAGAGAGAGGGGGAGGCAAGAAAATTGACGTTAGCCTTAAAGAAGGAAAGAAAACTAAAACTCTCTCTTTTGAATAGGAATACCAATACAAGTATAATGCCAATTCATTTACGGCTCTGTCATAGGCTAACAAGAGATATCTCTTTATTGAGGCTCTAAACCTGAAAAGAATAGAGTTTATGATACTCATATATATTAGTGAAAAATCATCGCACTAAATCCCTCTTTTGAATGATGAATGACTAGTCGGGTTGATAGTGTCTTTGGGAATACTGAAGCATCTCCTGTATACTCGCTAAATATTGACCATTAGCTAAAAAATTGCGGCCTGTTACAAAGAGAAATCTTTTACTTACTTTAAATCGTCTACTATGTAGCTGTGAAACAGAGACCATTGAACTAAGAGTAACACGTAGAAAACAGCAAGCACCTTCCATCGCATTCCGTCCAATAGACCGAACAGACAAAGGCATTTATATTGTAATTAGTGCTCTATTCACATCAGTCAGGTAGAAACTTGTGAAATTAGGTTCAAAATTCAAGTAACAAGCTCCACTTCGGAAGATTATCTAAGCAGCGGGTTGTCAATCGACCTGCCGTTGGTATAACAATCATACATCATAAAACGTTGACCATAAACGTTACGGCTTCCCTTTATCTTGCATAATATCGATTGTCCGAAATACACTTCGCATAGCAGGTTTCGCAGAAACATTTTTAACCGAATGATACATTTGCATAATTGTATAATTAGCATAACTGTCATGTCTCATAACATTCATTTGGCCGAATTTTGAATAGCAGAATACTAATATCGTCGATTTTACATACGCAGAATTGTATGTAGCATAAATTACGTTTTACCGAATTTCTTATGGCATATTGCTCATATTGCAGACTTGAATTTCGCAGAATGTTATGCAGCAGAATAAAAGTTCTGCTGAAATTGTTACCGCATAATAGTCATGTCGCTGACTGAACCTACACAAAAGGAATTGCTGCCAGAACTATAGGTTAGGTTAGGTTAGAACTGCGACCCCTACATAAAAGGAATTGCTGCCAGAACTATAGGTTAGGTTAGGTTAGAACTGCGACCCCTACACAAAAGAAATTGTTTCCAGAACTGTAGGTTAAGTTATGTTAGAACTGCGACCCCTACATAAAAGGAATTGCTGCCAGAACTATAGGTTAGGTTAGGTTAGAACTGCGACCCCTACACAAAAGAAATTGTTTCCAGAACTGTAGGTTAAGTTAGGTTAGAACTGCGACCCCTACATAAAAGGAATTGCTGCCAGAACTATAGGTTAGGTTAGGTTAGAACTGCGACCCCTACACAAAAGGTTCTGCTTCCAGAAGTGTAGGTTACGTTAGGATAGGTTAGAACTGCGACCCCTACACACAAGGACAGCTTTCAGAACTGTAGGTTAGGTTAGGTTAGAACTGCGACCCCTACTCAAAAGAAACTGCTTCCAGAACTGTAGGTTAGGTTAGGTTACAACTGCGACTCCTACACAAAAAGAACTGCTTCCAGAACTGTAGGTTAGGTTAGGTTAGAACTGCGACCCCTACACTAAAGGAATTGCTGCCAGAAGTGTACCCCCCTACTCAATAGGAACTGTTGGAGAAGGTGTTCATTGGTGGAGTAGGATACGGAAATATTATTCTCATCAACACTATGCCAATGAATTATTCTGCCTAAGGAAATTGTGCGAAAAGACAGTATGCCAAGTAAATATTATGCGACGCAATTTTTGGCAAAACAATTATTCGATTATAGGATTATTCTTCAAATTGACATTATGCCATTGTATTATTCAGCTTTACAAAATTGTGCGAAACAACAGTATGCCATGAAACTTATGCAAAATATAATTCTGCGAAATGATGATTCTGCCAAGGGTTGCTATGCGAAAGTAAAATATGACAATAAATTTTATGCAACATATTAGTCATAAGTCATAAGTCATAAGTCATTTATTCATAAAACCAATTTACACGTTATATATAGAACATATTTACAATATGCCGTGAACAAACAAAAATTCAATTTGAAATAAATCTAACATCACATCATTACATTACATTATTTGTAATAATTTAACACTAAGAGTTACTTGACATCCCTTTTATGAAAATTTAGGTACTCGTCATAATCATAAAACGGGTGCTCAACAAGCCAGCGTTTGAGGCGACATTTAAAACTGCCCAAGCTCTGGGCGCTGGTGATGCTATAGGGCAGGTTGTTGTAGACGGCGGGCCCCATGATGTGGGTGAGCTTGGCCGACTTGGCCATTTTACAGCCCACGCCAACGAGCTTGTGGGCGTTACGTGTGTTGTACTTGTGTACCATGCTATGCGTTTTGTAGGCCGAAAGATTTGACCTCACATACATAGCCACCTGCAAGATGACTATTGCTGGTAAAGTCAGTACCCCCAGCTTTTTAAAATAGGGTCGTGCAGGAGTGTTGTGCGGGACACGGGCGATTATCCTGATCGCGCGCTTCTGGAGACGGAATACCCTTAGTTTAGTTAGAGTGGAGTTACTGATTCTGTTTCGAAAAATCGCGAATTGAATTAGAGGTGAAGCCGCCTAAGAGAACTAAGCTGTCGAACCAATAGCCACGGTCCACGGCTTTACATCTAAACGATGATTGTTTAATTTCTCCAAATAGACAAATTAAAATGAAGTCACTTCAGAAACTTTGAAACCATGTGGACTGCGGGGCAAGCCAACGTACATACAAACGTACAACGTACGTAAACGTACACACATGCGTAATATGTAGAAAATATTTGCAGGCAGTCACCGATAGCAGATACCGGATTCTGAAAGAACACGGATCAGAAATATCCTTCTTTCGATTTCCAGATGAGAGGTTTTCTTTGCAGATAAGGAAGTACTCACGTGATTTTATAAAAGAACAACAACATACGGTGGTTCAGGTAAATGCAAGATCTAAGTGAAATATGATCCCAGTAGTGACTCATGACTACAAATATGTTCGCCGGTTAAATATTTACTCTGAAAATCAACACTAGTTCTGCTGTCATTGCCAGATCTAAGTACAATAAGCTTAGCTGAAAGGTAGTAGTCCAGGGTTTACAGCATACTGTTGTAACAGGTCTCGTAGGGCATGTAATTGGAAACGTCATCGTCAATGCAATCAATTAGAGTTCCAGGTGTAGTACCCTACAAAATCATCGTGTCTTGGTTATAGGGCAGATGCGCTGCTAATCGAATTACAGCATTAGTTGTGAAGACAACTACAATTCATATATTCATATATTCATGATAATATGCTTATACCATTAAATAGAGTAAATATGAGATGTTAGTAGACATATATCAACGTTACGTCAGGCGTAGCTCACTCCACGATTTCGTCGCGTCGCTACAAGTACATGCGGCCCACACCAATTTTGGTGTCTAGCACTGGTAGTTGCCGCGCACCGCTATGGAACGGACGCCTGCTCGCGCTTGCGCCACCTTGCGGTCATAATCTGTAGTAATAGTACATACTATTATTTATTGTATGGTTACGTCAAGGTAGTGACATGAATATAATATGTCGCAGAAAGTCCTAGATCATCAAATAATTGTTTATTTGTGGGCATCATGATGCCTAATTAACCCTAGAGTTCCCTCAAGATCATCAAATGATACACAACTTGATTGCACGAAAGCCAATAAACAACATAAAACGTCCTTGTATTGCTAAATTTCTAATCAAAAGTACCTACAAATTAATAATAATAATAATTCAGCCTATATACGTCCCACTACTGGGCACAGGCCTCTTCTCACTCGCGAGAGGGCTTGGGTTATAGTCCCCACGCTGGCCTAATGCGGATTAGGGCTTCAAAGTACAAATTAAGTAATCAAATCAATATTTGGTAATGAACGCGTCTACACGTGTTAAGGTTTGACAGGAATTGTGCCACAGCATCGCCCGCGCGCGCCGGTGCTGGCAGCACTTGAGATTAGATGACATCATGAGACACCCGTGGTTTGTGCCACTGCAATGGTATAATGCCAAGAACTTACTGGTTCGGACCAATATACAAATAATAATAATGTTTTAATTTGTCTGGGTGTTACGAAAGTTCCGCAATTGGTTTGAAAAGGTTGCACTACAATTTAAAGTAGATAGGTCCACCTCCTCTACTCTTACTCAAAGAGTCTTTCATCGTCAGTCAAGAGGTTTTTACACTCTTATTAGAAGATCGTTTGTATACGAAAGCATTAAAAACTCACAAATCGTGCTAAGTCTAACAATAAAGCACAATCCATTACCAGCGCGCGAACCATAAAATCTTCAGTTTGGGAATCAGCTTGCCACCAGAAAGAGTGAACATTAAACAACCTACAATTACAAGCCTTTATTATAATTAGCCTAAAAATTATGGGTGAAGGCATTGGAATTATTCAAAGATTAAAAAATCTTCTAAAATATCCTACTTGGTAGACGGATCTTCAGTCTACGCACAACATCATGGTGAGATGACATCCATAACAACTGGAGTTGTCAGCATCACTTTAAATTCATAATCATCGCCTCCATACGATTGTCACCTTCGTGTCAGTGATTCTGTCCATTCGTTACATTCGCTTGCATGACTGACAAGCATATAATATAAGCTTGGTTGACCCGGCACCAGCCTAATTGGCAAGTTTTCAGTTATCTGTGGGGAGTAATAAATTTAGCAGCATAATTGACACTTAAAATAGGTAGAAGCCTACCATTTCATATAAGAATTAATATCTATTCATGGCTTACTATTAATATGGTTGTTTTTAAAGCAACCCTCACCTAAGACTAATCAGTAAGGAAGGATGTATTATCGCCTCAGTTGAAACTACTGCTAGGTTGTTGAGAGTTGTTACTTGTTAGTAACGCATACATTAAATCATGAAGTGTTGTATTTTCTTCTTCACTTTCTGACGCTACTTTCAGGCAGCGGAATACTTGATTCGAAATAAATCTCAATTGCTTGTACAAATAAGAACATCATGTTTATAATTTTTAACACATTTACGGAATAAGTTGTCCTTATGTAATGATAGCCCATTAACAAATAAACCTGGTATACCTAGTCAATAACTATGTATTAATATCTAAATAATGTCAATATCGTATTGTAGTGGGTACCTATACAAACCTTTGGTTATTTGTCCACATTAAAAATCATATTACATTACATCTGGCCTATGATGCAACTTACCTATTTACATTAAATTGTTGGAAAATACGATAAATCAGAGAGGACCCAAGCTTTTCCAATTAGTTACAAAAAATTTAAACAGTGGATGGGCCGGCAGTGCTTTATTTGTGTTAAGCAGTAGATAAGTAGTAGTAATATCATGACATCATACAACAAAACCTTTTTATCACCTAGTGGGCTATTGTAATGAAAGAATCAGGTAATTTGGACGGGTTTAATGTAAAACTCACTCGATGAGATTCACGTTACACGCATCAGAGCTACTACTTCAGATAATGGTTACACTTAAATTTGTACGACCGTACCTTCTTATGTATTTAATTATGATTTTAGGGACAGTCTTTCAACTAATAGTCACACAGTTTTGTTTTATATAAAAAGTTAAGTAGTTTTATTTTTGGCACATTTGATCCGGGAGACAATCAGAGTGGGGGGCAATATTTTATTTGTTAAGTTCGTTTTACTCATTCTTAGGTTTATTTTAGTTTATAATTTGTATGTTTAATCTATTGTAATCGAAATGTTTTTAATAATCAAGTATTAAAGGTTTTATAGTCGCAATGGATAACTTATGTTGCCAGTCAGTGCTAACAATTGTCTCGTCTATCGGTAATTACAAATAAGGAAAATCTAGTTAAGGTTTGACGTAAACAATCCTTTGGTATATCAATACGGAATAAATTTCAAGCCCATATTCTTATCAAGTGATTTTTGCATAAATTTAAATATTATCAGTCACAGTACGCCCGGGCCAGCGCCGGCAGAGGTTTAAACACGTCTCATAATGTGGTTCAAGCGAAGGCACGGACACCTAAATAGAACCGTTTTTCCCCCGAAGGGTAAAAAACGGATATTTAGGTTCCTGCCGAAGCTTGAACCACACCTGAGGGCCTTGCCGGCTTATGTGGTACTGAAGAGAAAGCAGCCGCGCGCTGGCAACCGGGCGACATTAGTACTTGGGTAGCGCGATAGATGGCGCTACTAGTTGATGAATTCGCTTGATTAGGGCTGAGTTACAAGGGTGTTATCTCATAATGTGGTTCAAGCTTCGGCAGGAACCTAAATATCCGTTTTTTACCCTTCGGGGGAAAAACGGTTCTATTAATTTTGTTTTCCACATGATCCAGTCATAGATTTTGAAAATACCAGTTTCATTGAAGGGAAACGTTGGGAACAAGATCATTCGTCTGTTTTTATCATTCGTCTGTCTTTATCATTCGTCTGTCAGAAAATCGATGTCATTCATGACAATCGATTTGTGATTTTTGGCGTGGTTCGCGGGGGAGCGGGGAGTGAGCGAGCGAGACCGCAGATATAAAATCTATGAGTATGAACAAGACAGTTGAATACTACTGTGACGACAGCGGCTGTGACGTCACAGTAGGTGGTAAAAAGTCGGCACGCTTGGTTTCAATACAAATCGTGATATTCGCTTCTTCTATGGTAGAGTCTGGCTACTGAAATATTACACAAATGTTTGGCGGGAAATTCAAAAAATCTTGGACTGGTCACACTTTGCGTAGTAGGAATTATAGTTATGATACTAGAAAATATTTTTGATTTTTTGTGCACACGTAAGGTACCTAAGGGTATAAGTTAAATATACGTTGACGTGCACTCAAAGTCAGCTCACTTAATTTCTACCCCTTTGTAAAGTACAGTCAACGATAAACACATATGTTAACACTTTCTTACCATATACCATTTGTCGTGGGTAGTTATTATTTGTACATGATACCCGCATTCATGTGAAATAAACAGTTGCTGTTTTATACTGACGTGTTTCATTACATGGTGGCAGCGGTGTTAGTTATTTTAAATAATTTTGTGGTGCTACGATTACAAATAAGTTGAAGTGCAGTGCCCAAACACCGGACAACTACAGATAACAAAGTTCTTTTGTGTAAGACAGTGTTATTGGCGTAGTTAAAAGATGGAACACGCCAGACCACCACCTGAGTTAAACATGGAGGGCGGTCCCGTTACGCGGGCCGATGCGTGGAAAAGGTGGAAACAGCAATTCCTACTTTTTGTGAAGGCCTCCGGTGTGAGCAGCGAGTCCGCCGCAGTACAAGCCAGCCTGCTTGTTAATCTGATCGGTTCAGAGGGTTTCGATGTGTATCAAACATTTACATTTGACGCCGACTCGGAAAAAGACGACGTGCAAGCCATAATTAAAAAGTTTGACGGGTATTTCGGCGCCAAAGTAAACACAACGCTAATGAGGTATAAATTCTGTACACGTAACCAGGAGGGAGGCGAATCGATTCAGGCATATGTGACAGCGCTGAGGCTGTTAAGTAAGAACTGCAATTTCGGTACGCTGGGAGACGATTTTCTTAAGGATCGCATCGTGTGTGGCGTTCGGAACGTCACCGTACGAGACAGGCTTCTTCGCTGTGAAGACTTAGATTTAGACAAAGCTATGAAGATGTGTCAAGCCGAGGAAGCTTCTAAGGAAAGCGGTAAACAATTAAGTGTCGCGAGTGAGGGTTCCAGTAGTGCACAGGTACATGTAGTGGAGCGGCGACGGGCGCGCGGCGGCGCTCGTGTCGCTCGGCGCGGCGGCGGCGGCGGCGGCGCACTCGGCGAGCGGCGCGCGCGCGGCGGCGGCGGGCGCGCGGGGCCCGGCCCGGCGGCGGCGCAGCGCCAGTGCGCCGGCTGCGGCGGGACGCGCTGCGCCAACCAAGATTGCAGTATGTAACATGTTTTTCTTGTGGTCACCGTGGACATTTTGCTCGTATGTGTAGATCTAGGTTCATCAGCGATGACAATGGGGTGAAACGAGTGTATGAAATAGAAAAACATGGTTCCGTGACTAGCGATTCCGATGAACCTGAACCATTTTATATAGACATGGTTTCGTCTTCGAGTGGTAGAGGGCGTTGGACGGAAACTCTGTTTTGTGAACACGGTTCTGAACAATTTAAACTCGACTCGGGAGCAGATTTTAATGTTATATCTTTTGATAAATTTATATCACTAGGTTTCGATGAAAGTATGTTAAAAATACCGAAAATAAATCTTGAATCGTTTACTAAATATAAAATTCCTATAAAATAATGTAGTAAATGAAGCAAGTTGTTGTATGGAGACCCATGCATTAATTTCTCAGTCGATGAAATTTAGCTTGGTTATTGTATAGTATGAGCCGAGACTAACATTATAAATATCCAAAAAAAAAACGCTCCTAAGTTAGGTAAAAACACAAATCTGATTATATATTGAACCGAGTAATTCCTCAGTCCAAAATTATTTTACAAAATAAGTTATTTGTATCAGTATGTGATACTAGAAAAAAATCTAAAAGTTTTGTCAAACATGAGAATATTCTTTTTATGATACTTCCTTTTTAACGCTCATTTTCATCGGAAAATTGCTCTGTCATTTTTTTCTTCTTATATGATCTTAGAATATAATTTGGCGCAGTGGGTAAAAAAATCCAAAAAAAATGCGTATCGAAATGTATGTATTATAGAACTATTAAAAACTGAGAGTGGAAAATTTTTAGATTTTCATTTTGTAGGTATAAAACGGCAATAAAATGGCATTCCAGTGAAAAAATTAGACTGAGCAATTTTCCGGTCCAAGACACGCCAAAAAAATTTATTTTATTAATACTGGTATTTCTGCTGGGATATTTTTTTGATATTTCATATATTGTTGCAATACGTTACATGAATATGTCTGGTGAAGAAAGTTTGAACGTAGCATTTTTCCGTAAAAAGATATTAACGATTTAAGACTTTAGGTATTTACTTTAATTCTATTATTATTATTCTTTGGAAATTTATACAATACTTTTTATTTATTGATACTTTATCATACTGTAAAGTTTTTTCTGGCTGAGGAATTACTGCGGGGTCCACTACCTTTATTTACTACACTAAAAGGTGAGTGTAACTTAATATGGTGGTATAAGAAAAAAAGTTATAACTTGCCGTTTGCGATTGCCGATATGGATGTTGGAAGCGTGTTGGGACGAGAGACATGTGAAGATATGGGCTTAGTAAAAAGAATTAATGCCATACAACTAGATGATTATTCTGATCTATTCACGGGTTTAGGGTGCCTGCCAGGTAAATACCATATCGTTGTAGATAAGTCGGTCCCGCCGGTCATAAGCGCTACTAGGAAGATTCCGTTAGGCCTGAGAGATCGACTGTATGAAGAGCTCAAAAACATGGAAAAGATGGGAGTAATCAGGAGAGTGACGCATCCTACTCAATGGGTGCATCCCCTAGTTTTAGTTGCCAAAAAAAACGGCGGCATACGCATATGTCTTGATCCGCGCGAGCTAAACGTGGCGGTGCGACGCGCGCACTACCAGCTGCCCTCGCTCACCGAGCTGGCCACGCGCTTGCGCGGCGCCACCTGCTTCTCGGTGCTGGATGCCAACTCGGGCTTCTGGGTCGTACAGCTAGACGACGAGAGCGCCGACCTGTGTACGTTTGCCACGCCATTCGGTAGATGGCAGTTTTTGCGCTTACCTTTTGGTATTAATTGTGCTAGTGAGGTGTTTCATGGTAAAATGCGGCAACTTCTAGAAGATTTAGAGGGAGTAGACAGCTTTTTATCGATGACATTATCGTATGGGGAAAAACTAGGCGCGAGCATGACGAGAGACTAGGCGCGCTTCTGAATAGAGCTAAAGAGATTAATCTTAAGTTTAATAAACAAAAATGCAAAATAAAATACAGTCAGTAACATATTTAGGGCATATTTTCGACGCAAACGGAGTGCGGCCTGACGATAATAAGGTTAGGGCAATAAAAGAGATGCCGACGCCACACGATAGGAAAAGTTTGGAAAGGTTTTTGGGGGCAGTGAATTATCTATCTAAATTCATACCAAACCATTCGCAACGTGCGGCGCCGTTGACAAATTTGTTAAAAAAATATAATAATTTAATTTAATTTAATTTATTTATTAAAAGACAACAATGGCCCATAATGGTTAGTAACAATTAATATTAAAAACTAATAGCTAGTTTGTTACTGCACGACACCTTGCACTTTGTGACTATGCGCTGAAACTTGGCACAGTTGATTCTTAGCTGGTCATGAGCAGATACAGACCGGGAGACCTCGAGAGCCACGTCTCATTTAGTGGGGGGGAGGGGGGGAAGTTCGACGCCGCCGCGCTTCACTTGGAGCAACATTTCTCTAAAACTGTACCTATTAGGGCATGTGATATATCATTTTCGGTTAAATTAAGGATGAGGAATTTTTTTTTGGAACCAAAACAATGCACTTTCTAACAAAAAAAAAGCATAAAGTAGAAAAGACTAAAAAACGTATTTTTGATTTTTTCATAATAACCAATTTTTTTTTAAGTGTAGCAGGAATCTGAAAACAAAAAATACAGTCGTAAAGCTACACTTATTACGTTTAAGAAAATATATAGTTTATTATACAAAACTCTTGATAAATGGGAGATAAAAAATAATATTAAGCGTGGGCCAGAGTGATCTCAATACAAAATATTATGAATGTGGGAAAGTTACTTATAATTTGTTCTACAATCGTTTATTTTTTAGTTTTTCGTAAATAACTCGTAAACGGTAGCCCACAGCAAAAAAATATCTTTTACGTAAATAATCTGTTTCAGATTTCTTATAAAATAAGTGCTCCTTTTTTTCGCTAAGGTCAATATTAAAAAAAATATTGAAGGGAGAAAATAAATACTAAGGTCCTCTTTTTTAGTCATTCGTAAATAACTCGTAAAGGATGTCCAATAGCAAAAAATATTTTAACACAAGAATAATTAGCATAAAATTTCCTACAAAAAAGGTTATTCAAACTTTTTCGCTAGGATCAATATTTAAAAAGGGGACCTTAGAATTTATTTTCTCTCTTTAATATCGTTTTTAATATTGATCCTAGCGAAAAAGTTCGAATGACCTTTTTTGTAGGAAATTTTATGTAAATTATTCATGTACTAAAAATTTTTGCTATTGGCCTTCGTTTACGAGTTATTTACGAATGACTAAAAAAGGGGACCTAAGTATTTATTTTCTCCCTTCAATATTTTTTTTAATATTGATGGTACCGAAAAACAGTAGTACTTATTTTATAAGAAATCTGAAACAGATTATTTACGTAAAACATATTTTTTTGCTGTGGGCTACCGTTTACGAGTTATTTACGAAAAACAAGAAAAATAAACGATTGTAGAACAAATTATAAGTAACTTTCCCACATTCATAATATTTTGTATTGAGATCACTCTGACCCACGCTTAATATTATTTTTTATCTCCCATTTATCAACAGTTTTGTATATTAAACTATATATTTTCTTAAACGTAATAAGTGTAGCTTTACGACTGTATTTTTTGTTTTCAGATTCCTGCTACACTTTAAAAAAAATTGGTAATTATGAAAAAATCAAAAATACGTTTTTTAGTCTTTTCTACTTTATGCTTTTTTTTTGTTAGAAAGTGCATTATTTTTGTTCCAAAACTAGATTCCTCATCCTTAATTTATCCGAAAATGATATATTACGTTCCCTAATAGGTATAGTTTTAGAGAAATGTTGCTCCAAGTGAAGCGCGGCAGCGTCGAACTTTCCCCCTCCCCCCTCACTAAATGAGAGGTGGCTCTCGACGGCTCCCGGTCTGTATCTGCTCAAGACCAGCTAAGAATCAACTGTGCCAAGTTTCAGCGCATAGTCTCAAAGTGCAAGGTCCCCATACAACGGTGTGCAGTAACAAAGCAGCTATAAGTGTTAGTGGAACAATATCATAAATCGACAAACACACACACACACAGACAGCAATACAGACAGCAATAACAATAATAATCACCTAGTAGCGGTTAAAACACGCTCAAAATGCCGCATTATAGGTGAGTCGTATCGGCCCGCTACAGTAGCCAGGATGGGGTTGGAGCTAGCCCGCACTCTGCAGAGCAACGAGGCAGTTCTCTTGCGTATTATTGCATAGTAGTCGTCTGTGCGAGCTTGTGCAAACATGCCCGATGCGCTGCAGAAACGGGACAGCCCCAACAACATCCTGAAACCATTATTATATTGGACGCGCAGGGAACTGATAGTCTTCTGCGTATAATTAGTCCAGAGGCTGCACGTGTAGAAAACCTGACAATAGGCTTTAAATAACGTTATTTTTACCTGTTGGCTACACCGTGCAAACCTCCTTATTAGCATATTGCATCGGACTGCCAGTGCTCTGCGCTCCCTTTCTATATCTAATTGGTCTTTAAGGTCGTCGGTGACATAGTGTCCAAGATACTTAAATGTATACACGCGCTTGAGTTCGTTATTATTAAGTTTTATGGCAGGTACACTTTCCGGTAGCTTGCCTCCGACGGCCTTAAATACCATATATTCGCTTTTCTTAGCGTTATACAGTAAGCCATGTTTACTTACGTATTCCTCGCATATGCTTAGTAGTTTTCTCAACGCCCTGACCGTTGGACTGAGCAGCACCATGTCGTCCGCGTAGCTGATATTGTTGACACTAACATCATCAACTCTGCATCCTACTGTAGTGCCGCTCAATCCCTCGATCAGGTCGTTGACGTACAGGTTGAAGAGCTTGGGGGAGGTTATACCCCCCTGCCTCACCCCACACTCCAACCTGTACGACTGAGAAAACCTACCAGCCCATCTGACGCTATTGCTCTGGTTAAGGTACCAAAATTGAAATATTCGGAGTAGTTCCGCCGGTACTTTTTGCTCCCTTAACTTATTCCAAAGGACATCGTACGACACAAGGTCAAATGCCCTGGATAAATCCAGGAAACAGGCGTATATAGGTGTCTGACGCTCAGTGTAATACTGTACCGTGTGTTTTAAACTTAAGACTGCACTTTCCGTGGATAGACATGGGCGAAACCCGAACTGCGCATAGTGTAAGTTTAAATGCTTCCCAAGTTGTGCGTCCAGTAGGCTATCCAGTACTTTAGCCAGCACAGCAGCAAGCGAGATGGGCCGATAGTTGGACTTACTAGAAACATCGCCGGTTTTATCTTTGAGAATAGGCACAACAATGGTCTTCATTAGGTCATGTGGTAAGTATGAGTGAGACATGCACAAAGAATAAAATTTAGCCAGAACTGCATAAAGTTGTTTTCCCGCAAACTGCAAGTGTTCTATACTGAGCCCGTCGTGACCCGGCGACTTTCCTCTGGTCATTCTTGTGATCACATGTTTGACCTGTTCAGAGGTAAAACGAACAAGGTCCGACTCACGACAGGCCTCGTCATCAACCCTTTGCTGCGCTGGGCCTAATGGAGATTCTATTTTAAAATGACCAACAAACATATTAGCAATGGATTCTGGCTCACTTACTTCTCCGACGCTCACGGGCACGCCAGGCCGACCATCCAGTTTCTTAACGGCCTTCCAAAATTGTTTGAAATTTTTAGAGCTATGATGCGACGCTAAGATATCTAACTTAATTTGCTCTTGATGATTTTGGCACCATTTCAACTTGCTTTTGAATATTTTACGACTTGCGCACATATTTTCGTAAATGATTCCCGAAATAGGCTTATTAAAGTTGACCCACTCCTGAAAGTGCACCCTAGCCTGCCCGTGGGCGTCCCGGACATGTTTATTCCAGCCCACGACTTTTTTACCCTTCCTGGATTACTAATATGTTGCATAAAATTTATTGTCATATTTTACTTTCGCATAGCAACCCTTGGCAGAATCATCATTTCGCAGAATTATATTTTGCATAAGTTTCATGGCATACTGTTGTTTCGCACAATTTTGTAAAGCTGAATAATACAATGGCATAATGTCAATTTGAAGAATAATCCTATAATCGAATAATTGTTTTGCCAAAAATTGCGTCGCATAATATTTACTTGGCATACTGTCTTTTCGCACAATTTCCTTAGGCAGAATAATTCATTGGCATAGTGTTGATGAGAATAATATTTCCGTATCCTACTCCACCAATGAACACCTTCTCCAACAGTTCCTATTGAGTAGGGGGGTACACTTCTGGCAGCAATTCCTTTAGTGTAGGGGTCGCAGTTCTAACCTAACCTAACCTACAGTTCTGGAAGCAGTTCTTTTTGTGTAGGAGTCGCAGTTGTAACCTAACCTAACCTACAGTTCTGGAAGCAGTTTCTTTTGAGTAGGGGTCGCAGTTCTAACCTAACCTAACCTACAGTTCTGAAAGCTGTCCTTGTGTGTAGGGGTCGCAGTTCTAACCTAACCTAACGTAACCTACACTTCTGGAAGCAGAACCTTTTGTGTAGGGGTCGCAGTTCTAACCTAACCTAACCTATAGTTCTGGCAGCAATTCCTTTTATGTAGGGGTCGCAGTTCTAACCTAACTTAACCTACAGTTCTGGAAACAATTTCTTTTGTGTAGGGGTCGCAGTTCTAACCTAACCTAACCTATAGTTCTGGCAGCAATTCCTTTTATGTAGGGGTCGCAGTTCTAACATAACTTAACCTACAGTTCTGGAAACAATTTCTTTTGTGTAGGGGTCGCAGTTCTAACCTAACCTAACCTATAGTTCTGGCAGCAATTCCTTTTATGTAGGGGTCGCAGTTCTAACCTAACCTAACCTATAGTTCTGGCAGCAATTCCTTTTGTGTAGGTTCAGTCAGCGACATGACTATTATGCGGTAACAATTTCAGCAGAACTTTTATTCTGCTGCATAACATTCTGCGAAATTCAAGTCTGCAATATGAGCAATATGCCATAAGAAATTCGGTGAAACGTAATTTATGCTACATACAATTCTGCGTATGTAAAATCGACGATATTAGTATTCTGCTATTCAAAATTCGGCCAAATGAATGTTATGCGACATGACAGTTATGCTAATTATACAATTATGCAAATGTATCATTCGGTTAAAAATGTTTCTGCGAAACCTGCTATGCGAAGTGTATTTCGGACAATCGATATTATGCAAGATAAAGGGAAGCCACCCTTCCTATTACGGCCACAAGCTTGATGATAACTTTGCATCGCAGCGTCTGATAAAATATTAACGATGTCTCTATATAAACAATCAATTAAATGTCGATGACTAATATTACTACAATTTATATTACAACAAATGTCAAAACCTTCAAAATCAATTAAATTTAATCTATCATTACATATTTTATAATATTTATCTATTTGTGCGCCGTCCCTGTCACCCCAAATTACTTTATTATATTCATTATTATTAATTACAAGTTTAGGCGGAACAAGCTCTAAACGGCATTCAATACACAACGGATAATGATCAGAACAAAAGGTGTCATAAATCACACTTATCTCTAAAATTGTGTCCCAAGCGCATTGCGTAGCTAGGCAGTGATCAAGCCAGCGCCGGCAGTCGTGCGCCTCGCTGACGTAGGTATAGGTATTCGACGCGGGGCCTAACTTAATTATATCCGCACATTCCAGATTATTTTCACCGCAAAAGTTTATCATTTCAACGCCAAACGTCTCACCCGGATGAGCATTAAAATCACCTAACAGATATGCGGTTTCTACGTCACTGTTTTCAATAATTGCTTTCAACTCACCAAGGCAGTCTATGTACTCCGGCAGATTGTCCGTCACATCGGTTGGCATATACACACAGCACACGATAAGTGAACGATTTTTAAGGGCGATTTTTATAGCCGCGATACGATCACTGTTGCACTTAATAATAGATACCGACTTGATGTAACGGTTTACCGTTATTTCCAATTAAAATTCTACAAAATAAGAAATAAACTTAAACCTAAATATAACTATAAACTACTATAATACTTATTATCTAAAAAAATATACACAAAAACCTTGAAAACTAATATATACAAAATAAATCTACGAACAAACAGAATTGATGACTGCATTTGCTATTAGGTAAAACTAGATGCGAATACAAAGGACTACGTCACCCGGCTCGCGATAAGCGATGTGAACCGGCCAGCTAATGAGACACATACGCGTCCGAGACATTGCTACCACGGCTTTGACAGCGAGAGGTCAAATCGACTAAATTCAAAGATACAATTTTACAGTCATGATGTGACAAATTTTTAATATGGTGTAAAATTTATTCTAATATTAAATGTGTTAAGTTCCAGTATTTCCCCAAATAGGGTGAGTGTTTTGAATATTTTGTAGTTTTAAGAGAAAGGTAACTTTCATAGTAGTAAATTAAGGAATCATTTTCTTCTTGCCATCACATTTTCATTTAGTTCTTTCTGGGTACATTTGGCTATCACTATCCGCTTATTAACTGTAATTTTCCTATAAAAATAACGCTGGAAATAACAAGCTTCTCGAACCTTCTGGAAATATGAGTCTACCCACTTTATAAAAATCTTGTAGATTATAATCAAAGTTAGGCTTAATTCTAATTTAAATGTATAAAATTACATGCCAAATTGTAGTTGACATGCATTAATAAAGCTTTTAGTTGTAGAAGTACATTTAGTAAATTTAACTTCACTTTCTTCTTTGTTTTAAATTTAAAATGATGATTCTACTTGTGACTGCCACATCATTGATCACCTTTCAATTCTTTGGGGTTCACTACACCAGCCTACTTTCTCATTAGCGCATTAATTTGGCCTAAAATCCGGATGTCGCAGTCACTTGTACAAAATTGGACTTTTCTTGAAATGGCCATTTTTACCGGAATTCCAGGGACCAAGTCTGGGGTTGGAGTCGGAACCTACCAACCTGAATTCGCATGCTCCGCTTCGTTCCGGAAGGTTCCCGTGCTGGATCCGGAATCCTTTTTTTTTTGAAGACGGCCGCCTCCAAGTTCGACGTTCTGCGACGTAGTGCAGGGAAGTGACCCCTATCAAGGACTCGTTTCACCACTGTTAATTGCCAGCTCAGAAAAGATCCACGACCTTGTCTTTCCTTTAGTTTTTTTTTATTTTTTTAAAATTATATTTCGTAAAATTTACTCTGGTTAGTTTTCTTTCGTCTCATTTTGCAATCTACCTACTTCATGCGACGCTAAACGTCACATTGGCGCCCATACTGGTTATTTCTGAGCTGTGCATTATTGAAGCAAGTCCTTGGCCTTTTTCTCCTCTTGGTTTTCATTGGTGTTGGTGGCTTTCTAATATTAGCACTTGTAATTCATCTAGTTTTTAAGTCTGATTTGAGCAGTTGTTTGGTACGTGGTTGTCAGTTTCTCACTTCATATAGTTATAGCAAAATTCTTGTTTAAAAAAAAAAAAAAAAAAACACTACACTTCACCTATTCCGATTTAAAATAATTTTAAAATTCTATCGTATCTCACATTCCACTTACTTAGCAACTAAACCTAACTGCTTTTTAATCAATTGTAATCAAAACGCACACCTTTTACGTTAAGATTTAAACATGTCGTACCCAATTAAATATTTGTCACTACAAAAAGCTGAGCTTGAATATGAGGTGATCCTTAGAGGTGGTTCAACTGGTTCGGTGCAGGACCTCCGAAGCCAGATAGTAAAATTGGCCATACCTCCTGAGGACATTTTGGAATCACATTTAGAGCCTGCGGTTGACCTTGATGCTGTTAAAGACAGTCTAACAAAATCCCAAACGATGCTAGCATCCCTCAAATCTAAATTTGATAAGACCCTGTTCTTGCGTACCGAAAATCTACTACACCACATATATCACAGATTAAGGCGTATCTCAAACGTTAGTGCCACGTTAGTTGACCAGCACAAAAATTATTGCACTACCTTTAACAACCAATACAAAGAAATTACGACGTTGAGGCCGGCATCAACCTCAAATGCAAATGCAGTCTCAGTTTTGGAACCTGAAGCTACGGCGGTACTCCACTGTGATCGTAACCTGACTTCTGACTTGGCAAAACTAAAGTACTCTGGAAAAGCCTGCGTTTTTTCTTTCATTCAAAGAGTTGAAGAATTCGTAGAGGTTAGGAATATATCAAAGGATCGTGTATTGAAGTTTGCCTACGAGATTTTCACTGATGACGCATTACATTGGTTCCGTTGCAATAAAGAAAGTTTTCAAAGCTGGGACGATGTCGTCGTCCTATTAAAAAAAGACTTTAGTCCAAAGAATTACGACTATCGCCTGACTAATGAAATAAAATATCGTACGCAAGGGGAACAAGAAAACATTTCTATTTACTTGTCTATTATGCATGGCATGTTTTCGCGATTGGTTAAACCGTTGTCGGAGGAAGAAAAACTCGAAATTATCTTACATAACATCCGGCCATGTTATGCCAGCACCCTAGCCGCTTCACCTGAGATCAAGGACCTAAAGACATTAAAAACCCTTTGCACAAACTATGAGGACATTCAGTCACGCTTATCCTTGTTTCATGAACCGCCTAGGGTGACTTCTGAGACTCTAGCCCCAGAATTTGCCTACACTAAATATCATAAAAATAATATCTACTACACAAATAAAAACTACCAAAATACAAATTCAAATGAAAAACAGAAAAACTACTATAATCAAAACAAATATCCTAACTACTCGAGCTCTTACAACTACAACAAATCTAAAACTACAGAGGAAAAGCCTACTACTACTAATGCTGTACAAGCGACAGCAAACAGTACAAAAAATGTCAACACTGCTAGTAACTCGCGTTACTAGCAGTGTTGACATTTTAAGTACTGTCCTAGGTGTCGCACTGATACACACTCTTTGAAGGAATGCAAACAGCCACACTTCCCTATCTGTTTTAAATGTGGTAATAAAGGTGTACGCTATCCTGATTGTAAATCCTGTAATCCTAAAGATGCAAAAAACTAAATTCAGTGGATTGTAGTGTACATAATCTTTCTAAAAAATCTAGTGGAAACTTTAGTGATTCAGAGTGGAAATCTTGGCTCAACTTCATATCTAAATTTTTCACTTGCTATTCAGTCACTGCAATCCACGATTCAGATAATATACATAACAGACCGTATGTCTCAGTTCAGATTAATGGTAAAACTATCCATGGTTTGTTAGATACGGGTAGTGGTTATACAATTCTAGGTAATAACTATCATAAAGTTTTCTTGGATGCGGGTTTCAAGCTCAACAGTACGGATACGATAAATTTATTCGCAGCTGGCAGGCATAGACTAAACAATATTGGTATGATCAATCTGCCTGTCTCGTTCTTAGATCAAACCCACATCTTGAAGGCCTACGTCGTACCAGAAGTCGAAAACTCCTTGATATTAGGCATGGACTTCTGGAGAATTTTCGAATTGTTTCCTAAAAAACTAGATTCCGTAATTTTACCTAGGGATGTTGATAAATTAGCCTCTCTATCACTAGACCCTCAACCTACACACTTATGTGACTATGATCATCTTTCGCCTGAGCAAAAAGTTACGGCTGATCATATCACTGCGCAGTTTCGTAACATTTCATATGAAGAACGTGGTCTAGGCCGCACTTCTCTAATTGCTCACAATATAGATACCGGTAATGCTGTTCCTGTTCGACAAAGATACTACAGAATGTCTCCTGAAAAACAAAGAATACTAAACACTCAGCTTGATGAAATGTTGCGTGAAAACGTGGTAGAACCTTGCGAGAGCCCTTGGTCGTCCCCTGTTCTGTTGACACCTAAAAAAAATGGCGAAATGAGATTCTGCTTAGATAGCCGTAAATTGAATGCAGTTACCATCAAGGATGCTTACAGTATTCCATACATTTCTGAGATACTCGACAATCTGCGTGACGCTAAATATCTCTCTAGTTTAGACTTGTCAAAGAGTTTTTGGCAAATTCCTATTAAGGAAGAAGACCGGTGTAAAACGGCGTTTTATATTCCTTCGCGTGGTACCTTTCAGTTTGTTTCTATGCCCTTTGGCTTAACCAATGCTCCAGCGACGCAACAACGACTGGTTGATATGTTGTTCTATGGGCCTGATTTTGAGCATAAAGTCTTTGTCTACATCGACGACATTATCATTGTCTCATCGACCTTTGAAGAACATATCTCCCTATTAGTTAGAGTTCTAGAGAAACTTAAAATGGCAAACTTAACCATTGGTTACCAAAAGTGTCAATTCTTCAGAAATAGACTGAGTTATTTAGGATATGTAGTAGATGGAAATGGACTACAACCGAACCCAGAAAAGATTGAGGCAATCATTAACTATCCAACTCCTACTAATCGCAAGGAAGTTCGTCGGTTTATTGGAACGGCATCATGGTATCGCCGTTTTATTCCAAATTTCAGTTCTATAGCTGCACCTCTTAATAAACTTACTTCACAAGCTAAAAACTCACCCCCTTTTAACTGGTCTACCGATGCTGAAGTCGCCTTCCGTACGCTAAAGGAAGCCTTAGTATCTTCTCCTATATTGTCGTGCCCGGATTATACGCAGCCGTTCCAAGTGCATACAGATGCGAGCGATTACGGCGTGGGTGCGGTCCTGACACAGGTCATAGACAATCAAGAGAAGGTTATAGCGTACATGAGTAAGTCTCTCTCTAACCAAGAGCGTAACTACAGCGCAACAGAACGAGAGGCACTTGCAGTACTTACAGCGATTGAACACTGGAGGTGCTACTTGGAGAACGGCAAAAAGTTCGTCGTGTATACCGATCACTCGTCACTTAAGTGGTTTCTAAATCTAAATAATCCAACGGGTCGTTTAGCCCGTTGGGGAGTTCGTATGTCCTCATTCAACTTTGAGATCAAGCATCGTCGTGGCTCAGAAAATGTAGTACCAGACAGTCTCTCCCGTTCTGTTGCTATTGCCGAGATTGATGAGATCCCAACTAGTCCTGACATGTTTTATTCTACAAGCGACTCGTGGTATCTAAATATTTACAACGGTTGCCAAAACACTCCTACTTCATTTTTAAATTACAAAGTAACTAACGGCAGACTATTTAGGTTTAAAAAAAGTCTAAATCCTTTAACTCGAGAGTTCGAGTGGAAAGAAGTCATTCCCCTCGAATTTAGACTCGACATTATTAGTAAAAATCATTCAGAACCTACCGCTGGCCACTTTGGCATATATAAAACACATAAACGGCTTTCTTTAAACTACTTCTGGCAGGACATGCATCGCGATGTAGTTAAATTTGTTTCTAATTGTGATATTTGCTGTGCTCACAAGCATGCTACTCATGCTACTCTAGGCATTATGGGCCGTCCTAAAGACTGCTCACGCCCTTTTCAAATGTTAAGCATGGATCTCATAGGTCCCCTACCCCCATCGAGAAAACAGAACACGTTTATATTTGTTGTGACATGCTGTTTCTCGAAGTACTGTTTATTATTTCCCATTCGTCGCGCAACCTCCGAGATAATAGCTAAGTTAATCGAGGAAAAAGTTTTCCTAGTTCACGGCGTGCCTAGTACTGTTCTTATGGACAATGGAAAGCAGTTCACAAGTAACGTGTTAAAGAAATTGTTTAATGACTACAATGTCCCTAACGTAAGATTTACGCCTAAATATACTCCGCAAGTGAACACAGTAGAACGATACAACAAAGTGATTATTACAGCAGTATCATCCTACATTGAAAACGACCATAGGTTCTGGGACTGCAATCTACCTAAAATTCAATTCGCTATGAACACATCCAGTAATGCGGTAACAAAATACACCCCCGCGTTTCTCGTTCATGGACGGGAATTGGTCACTAGCGGTTTACACTATATTGACCCAGAACTAGATGACGACATAATATTTACTCCTAGAGATGAATATGCAGAGAATCTAGGTCATTTGCGGAAATTTTTTTGATAAGGTTCAATCTTCTCTAGTGCAAGCCCATACTAGGAATAGCGAACACTATAACCTACGCCGTAAAGATCATGATTTTAAAGTTGGCGATACTATTTGGAAAAAAACGTTCTACCTTAGCGACAAAAACAACATGTTTGCGAAGAAACTTGCACCGAAGTATTGTCCATGTAAGATCGTTGCTAAAAAGTCTAATTTAGTATACGAACTAGAAGACATGCAAGGGAGGAATATAGGTAACTGGCATGTTAAAGATTTTAAGATCACCAACTACAAAGTTTAATATGATTAAGTAGTCCCCTATGTACGATTTCTACATTAACTGTCTAAATTTATTCACTAGCCTCATGAAACTGACGTATAAGCGCTGGCACATACTCTAAATACACTAACTGTTAGATTAGATTATTTATACTTTGTAAACCTCTACCGGTTTGTGAATTTCAGGCCTATCAGTAGGCTATCAGGTCTTCTAAACAGCCTGTAATATGATCTAGACCACTGAGGTTAGTGATTAATATATTTAAGAACCATTAATAAATACATGAGAGTATTTATACAATCTTAAGTATAATACTCAATCTGCTAGGACGCAAAAACATATATAGAAATGTTTATTGCTTATTTGGCTGTGTGATGCATGTATGAAGAGGAGGTGTATGTTGAGATTGAAGCCTGAATGATGACTAGTGTATCTATTGAGTAGACAACAGAAATAGCGGGTTTTCCTAGCAAAAACCCTAACCTAAAAAGAGGGGTATGTAACGGTTTACCGTTATTTCCAATTAAAATTCTACAAAATAAGAAATAAACTTAAACCTAAATATAACTATAAACTACTATAATACTTATTATCTAAAAAAATATACACAAAAACCTTGAAAACTAATATATACAAAATAAATCTACGAACAAACAGAATTGATGACTGCATTTGCTATTAGGTAAAACTAGATGCGAATACAAAGGACTACGTCACCCGGCTCGCGATAAGCGATGTGAACCGGCCAGCTAATGAGACACATACGCGTCCGAGACATTGCTACCACGGCTTTGACAGCGAGAGGTCAAATCGACTAAATTCAAAGATACAATTTTACAGTCATGATGTGACAAATTTTTAATATGGTGTAAAATTTATTCTAATATTAAATGTGTTAAGTTCCAGTATTTCCCCAAATAGGGTGAGTGTTTTGAATATTTTGTAGTTTTAAGAGAAAGGTAACTTTCATAGTAGTAAATTAAGGAATCATTTTCTTCTTGCCATCACATTTTCATTTAGTTCTTTCTGGGTACATTTGGCTATCACTATCCGCTTATTAACTGTAATTTTCCTATAAAAATAACGCTGGAAATAACAAGCTTCTCGAACCTTCTGGAAATATGAGTCTACCCACTTTATAAAAATCTTGTAGATTATAATCAAAGTTAGGCTTAATTCTAATTTAAATGTATAAAATTACATGCCAAATTGTAGTTGACATGCATTAATAAAGCTTTTAGTTGTAGAAGTACATTTAGTAAATTTAACTTCACTTTCTTCTTTGTTTTAAATTTAAAATGATGATTCTACTTGTGACTGCCACATCATTGATCACCTTTCAATTCTTTGGGGTTCACTACACCAGCCTACTTTCTCATTAGCGCATTAATTTGGCCTAAAATCCGGATGTCGCAGTCACTTGTACAAAATTGGACTTTTCTTGAAATGGCCATTTTTACCGGAATTCCAGGGACCAAGTCTGGGGTTGGAGTCGGAACCTACCAACCTGAATTCGCATGCTCCGCTTCGTTCCGGAAGGTTCCCGTGCTGGATCCGGAATCCTTTTTTTTTTGAAGACGGCCGCCTCCAAGTTCGACGTTCTGCGACGTAGTGCAGGGAAGTGACCCCTATCAAGGACTCGTTTCACCACTGTTAATTGCCAGCTCAGAAAAGATCCACGACCTTGTCTTTCCTTTAGTTTTTTTTTATTTTTTTAAAATTATATTTCGTAAAATTTACTCTGGTTAGTTTTCTTTCGTCTCATTTTGCAATCTACCTACTTCATGCGACGCTAAACGTCACATTGAATAGACTCCTGCGCCACAATATCGCCACTCCACCGTAAGGTCGCCCTCTGATGATGCCCGACGACGTATCAACAGCTGACTTTCCCGTGTACTCGAAATCAGTGTGTATTTCACTAAGGTACTGTAGCCCATGGGGAAACAACCAGGTTTCCTGAAGACAGATAATATCAGCTGACCGGCATAGTTTTCTGACGTCATCCACTGAGCGTTTTATTGATTTGCAGTTGTAGCTAATTATTTTACATATATGTGATTCAATATCCATAGATTACTTAATTTGATGAGATATGCCGTCCTGCGATTTTCGCTTATCAATCTTGTCATATGCGAACCGCCTAAAAGTTACGCCGTCCGGCCAAAACGCGTCACTTAAAACCACGTCGAGTTTATTTTTTGATATATACACCTTATAGGAATTATAATGACTGGCGATGGGAGCAGAACGAGCAAAAGGCATTCGAAGACTTAAAAGAAGTCGTGTGTGGGGCAGGGGTATTGGCTTTGTACGATGTGGAAGCGCCGGTGCTGCTGTCGGTCGACGCGTCGCGCGACGCCCTGGGCGCTGTGATCATGCAGGGCCCGCCCTGCATTTGGCCAGTGGAGTTTGCTTCGCGTACGCTAACCGACGCGCAGCGCCGTTACGCACAGGTGGAGAAGGAGCTTTTGGCGATAGTGTTTGCATGCGAGCGCTTTCACCAGTACATTTTCGGTAAGGAAAGGGTAGTCGTAGAATCGGACCATAAACCCCTAGAGAGTATTTTTAAAAAGCCGCTAATGTCTGTCCCAGCACGCTTGCAGCGCATGTTGCTGCGATTACAACACTATGACTTGCATGTCACTTATAAACCAGGAAAATACATGTATATTCCAGATACCTTGTCTCGTGCCTCGCTGCCGGATCTTTACAGTGACGATGTGCATAAAAACAATATATGTCAAGTAAAATTACTCGTGGGTAATTTACCAATGTCAAATAACAAACTTTCGCACATTAAAAAAGAAACCAAACGCGACACAGATTTTTTAAAATTAAGCGAGTACATAAATAAAGGTTGGCCAGATCACAAATCTGAGGTTGAGAGCGAATTAAAATTGTACTGGTCATTTAGAGAAGAGCTATTTATAGTGGATGGAGTAATATTTAAAAACAACTTAGTATTAGTACCGCGAGCGCTAAGAGCAGATATGCTCGAAACCATTCACGAAGGTCACATGGGTATTGACCGGTGCAAGCGGCGCGCGAGGCAAGTCGTGTTCTGGCCAAGCATCACGCAGGATATCGAGGCATTTGTGAAGCGCTGCCGCACCTGTCAGGAGAGTCTAAACGCTCCCGCGAGAGAACCACTGATTCCAGTTGAGATTCCTGGGCTGCCATGGCAAAAAATCGGCTCCGATATATTTGAATTACAGAAGAATTATTTTTTAATCATTGTAGACTACTACTCTAACTATGTAGAAGTATGTAATTTGCCAAATATAACATCTAATGTATATAGTAATACAAAGCATGAAAGAAGTTTTCTCGCGCCATGGCATCCCAGAAATCCTGATTAGTGACAACGGAACTCAATATAGCAGTCGAGAGTTTAAAATGTTCGCTAGACAATGGGGGTTTAATCATGTGACGTCATCGCCAAACTATCCACAATCGAACGGTAAGAGCGAACGCGCGGTGCAGACAGTAAAATCTCTTCTTAAGAAAGCGATTAATACAAACGGGGATTTTTATTTAGCCTTGCTAAACTATCGTAACACTCCCAGGGACGGTTTAAGCTCTCCTGCACAGCTTCTGATGGGTCGTCAACTTAAATGTAAGCTCCCGGTGCACCCTAGGTTATTGACCCCGCGGCCAATTGACCCATCAGAACATTCGACAATGTTGCGTAATCAAATAAAGGTTAAAGAATATTACGATAAACACACAAGGACACTTCCTTCGCTTCACGCAGGCGATGAAGTTGTGTGTATAGACGGAAAGACGAGAACTCGTGCTACCGTTGTAGGTAACGCCGAGACACCTCGCTCTTATATAATAGAAAATAAGCTAGGAGGTAGGTTTAGGCGCAATCGACGCCATTTAATTAAGTGCGAAACTAGTACTAATGCACCGTCCTCGGATTCGGTGCAGCCAGCGTCAGCTGATGCCGACGACGAGTTCAAGGACGCGTGCGAGGAAGTAGGTCAAACAAGTAAAACTGAACCTGATGCTATCGACAATAAGGTTGATAGCGGCAGTAGGCCTACTGTTATAATGACTCGTAGTCGAGCCAAACTTATTAATCAAAAATAATCATACAGCTAGACTAAGTGAAAATAAACGGTTACATATTTATTTAGAAATATAGTAAACAGCCCATTTTAATTTCTTTTAAAATTAAAATACAAGAGATGACTAACTCTTATTAGGGCGAGCGAAGCGAGCCCTATCACTATTCGACAAACTATGCATTCTTGTGGTACACTTTACGGAAAAACTATCGCACTGTGAGGTTTGAAATTTAACATAGTAATTTAAATTCATGTCTAGATGTGTTATCAAACATAAAAATATCATTTTATAAACCTAAAAAAATAAAATAAAGTAATAACACTTTGTATTACTACTAGCGCCATCTGTTGGCAAAATAATCAATTAACATTCGTGCTAATCTTATTTATTTATTTCTCTAACAGATGGCGTTAGTAGTAAATAAATAAATAAATATTGGACATTCTTATACAAATTGATTATGCCCCACAGTAAGCTCAAGAAGGCTTGTGTTGTGGGTGCTCAGACAACGATACCTATGTGGTGTTTTCAATTTCAATAATGTCGACGGTGCTTACGCCATCGCCATTAACAACGATGAATACAAAAGTGGGTTAAAATTTTGGATTCAGACCCACTTCGCTTCGCTTGGTTTGATTCCCAATTTAGCAATTATGTTTCTGTGAATACCTACTAGAACAATCAATCTTGCTGTATACTCACTGCGGAGGTCAATTTACTGGTATGTTTTGTGACGCTGATGAACTGATCAGTCATGTTGTGTTAGCAAACTTAAATCGGGTATTTTCAGTTCGAGAAACAGTGTTAGTGTTAGTATTGCTTGGAACTGCTAAAATTATAAATAAAGATAAGCATATTAAGCTTGCATGCAGAGAAGATGGCCGATGGGGTCGAAAAGTGCTCGAGTGGAGACCACGGACTAGCAAGCGCAGCGTAGGACGTCCACCCACAAGATGGACAGACGACCTTGTTAAGGCCGCCGGAAGTCGCTGGATACGGGTCGCTTCCAACCGGTACGAATGGAGATCCAATGGGGAGGCCTATGTTCAGCAGTGGACGTCTTATTGCTGAGATGATGATGATGATGAAGCATATTAATACAAACTTCAGTGACTTAGGGCCGATACAGACGGACTACAACCCGACTGCAACTTGTATGGGAACTGGACGCCGACTGCACGCCAATTGCAACGTCGGCGTGAAGTTCAACAAAATGACCCAAAACCCTGGCAATACTTAGTGGAACTCAGGTTTGGTGCAACAAAGGCACATTATGTTTTGGTCATTCGACTCATCTCATCTTGATGAGCACTTAGGAGAGTAGTACCCAAGATAGAGCTGATGCCGAACCCTGGCAGTACCTAGTGGAGCTCGGGTTTGGTGCAACATATATAGACACACGCTGTTTTGGATATCCGACTCGTCATGATGATCACTGGGTAGACCAGTACCCAAGATAGCTGATGCTGAACCCTGACAGTACCTAGTGGAGCTCGGGTTTTATACAACATAGGCACACGCTGTTTTGGTCATGCAACTCGTCTTGATGAGTACTTAGGAAAGTAGTACCCAAGATAGAGCTGATGCTGAACCCTGGCTGTACCTAGTGGAACTCAGGTTTGGTGCAACACAGGCACGCGCTGTTTTAGTCACTCTACACGTCTTGATGAGCACTTGGAAGAGCAGTACCCAAGATAGAGCGGATGCTGAACCTTGGCTGTACCTAGTGGAACTCAGGTTTGATGCAACATAGACACACGATGTTTTGGACATCCGACTTGTCATGATGAGCACTTGGGAGAGCAGTACCCAAAATAGAGCTGATGCTGAACCCTGGCAGTACCTAGTGGAACTCAGGTTTGTTGCAACATAGGCACACGCTGTTTTGGTCATGCAACTCGTCTTGATGAGTACTTAGAAAGTAGTACCCAAGATAGAGCTGATGCTGAACCCTGGCTGTACCTAGTGGAACTCAGGTTTGGTGCAACACAAGCACACGCTGTTTTAGTCACTCGACACGTTTTGATGAGCACTTAGGAGAGTAGTACCCAAAAAAAGCTGATGCTGAACCCTGGCTGTACCTATTAATTATTGGAATTTGGTGCAACATAGGCACACGCTGTTTTGGTCATCTGATTCGTCATGATAAGCACTTAGGAGATTAGTACCCAAGATAGAGCTGATGCTGAACCCTGGCTGTACCTAGTGTAACTCAGGTTTGGTGCAACATAGGCACACACTGTTTTGGTCATCTGACACGTCTTAATGAGCTCTTAGAAGAGCAGTACCCAAGATAGAGCTGATGCTGAACCCTGGCTGTACCTAGTGGAACTGTGTGTGTGTGTGTGTGTGTGTGTGTGTGTGTGTGTGTGTGTGTGTGTGTGTGTATGTGTGTTTATGTACGGAGCAGCGTGATTACCGCCAGTAGGTGTCCAGACGGGATAGTTTTTCGCTCAATTGTGTGGACGCAAAAATAAATTCAAGGACATTGGCTCACTGACCCAAAATTATGTAGGATGTAGGAAAGCCAGTTGGCTTCCTTACAAAAAGTACTGGGCGACTGTGTAGGATGTAATAAGCGCTTATGAAATTGTATACGTGTGGATGATATTGGCAATTTGATTTTGTCGTCTGGACACGCTTTTAATGGACAAAGTAAAAGCTGTAACAGACAGGCGTACCGGACAGCAACCGGGGTCCGGTTAGTATATTTCTTTCTTGCTCTCACTTATAGCTGCGTTCTTAACGGACTTATTACGTACCCACTCGAACGAACATGAAACAAGCCTCGGATTGGATCAAAGACGCGGTCCGGTACGTTTAGGTAGAAAAACTCCGCGAGCCCTTACAAAGCTCTGCTTTTTGCTAGTTAATATGTAATCGTTATGTATATGTCTCGATCGCATATACTTACCTAAGCATTATGATTCTGATAGTCTGTAATAACATTTGTTTTGTGTACAATATCTACCTAGTATTTTAAATAAAATTATGTAAAGGTGTGTTAGGTACGAGTATGTCATATCTTTGGGTAGCAACAAAGATCTAACATGCTAATAAAGGAACACAACAAGTAAATAAGTATAGTCGCCTTCCTATGAATATAATTAATAATAATTTACCATCGAAGTTTCACTGATTCAATGGTCTGTGAACCTTATTGCTATGAAATAAGGTATTGTCATGATCGATTAAGAGTGTTATCGTATGTAAGTAGGAAATAATGTAAACTAGACGGATAAGTATTAAACATAAATATCCTTATGTAACGTTATTTTAAGGGGAGGATAGGATGGTAGTCAAGTTGTAACAAAATATCGTATTTATATTTTATTAAGACTACTGCTATCTACATACTTATGTTAATGCCTAGGCTAATGAAATGTAAAATGGATTCTTGTATTGTATAGCTTTTTGGTGTTGGGTTTTATACCTTTTGGGGGAGATGTCGTGGGTAGTTATTATTTGTACATGATACCCGCATTCATGTGAAATAAACAGTTGCTGTTTTATACTGACGTGTTTCATTACGTAACAAGGCGAAAAATTAAATGTAGTGTAAATAAGACCTAGCTCGATAATACCGTAATATTTATCCATCACCAAAAAAAATACATAAGTACTATGCCAAATATGCTAAATGCTAAATATCAAAATATTTATAGAGCACCAACCTCCTAATTTGTTTATATTTGTTTAGGAGTTGTAAACATTGCAGTTTTTCGTTATACAACGCTACACGACGACTTGTCATAATTGACATTGTCGTAATTATTTACGAGCTTAAATAATACTTTGCGAACCTCACTCAGTATAGACATTATTATATTATTTAAAATAAATCCCTTATAAACCGCAAACAATTTGAATGAATGATATAAATTGACACCTGACTTTTAACTTTTTTTTTTAATCATAGACAATTGGTGATACAACAACGAAATATCTGTCAACAATTTTTGGCTAGCCAGACTCTATATTTAAGTCTGTTAGTAGGAGATCCCACATACTTATATGGTCGACCTTCACCAATCTGTCTGACGGATGAAACTATGAAAATATGAAAGAAAATATTTTCCAGAACATAAATAAATAGGGTTGCCTAAAAAAATATGGTCAAGCCTATTTTTGATAATTTTTTTTAAAGATAGCTTGTAATATTGATTGTATATTATGGAAACTAATTTAAAATAGACGTATAAATACACGTTTTAAATTGTTATGTTATTATTTGAACTGAGGAGGAAATAAGTAATATCTATTTATGTCGAATAACATTTAGATGTTGACAGTAACACCGATATATTTGTGTGTCGATAAAATATTTCGCTACATCACTTTCGTTTAGATGCCCCGAGTTATCCCAGTAATCTAATCTTAGAACCTTGATTACTGTCCCATTAGTCCGCCATGGATAAAACAACCGAAAGTGCTAATTTTCTCTTTGTAAGGTAAAGGCACCTACTACCGTGGGTGTCAAATAACTATCAAACGGCGCATATGGCCGTGGTATTTTAAAATATAGGTATTTTATGACCAAATCGATCGATTTTCTAAAACATGTATTTTGCACAAAGGAAACCTACATATTTATTAGTAGTTTACAAACAGACCTATTAGTGCTAGCGTGTGTAAGCTAACTTGGATATCCTTCATGTTTGGAATCATTCCAAAAAAAATATCAAAATACCACGGTATCAGGCACCTTTACCTTAATTTTTAGGCCCAAGATACACTTGTAAGTTTTACTTACGTAAGTAGGGACACAGCTATACTACAGAATGAGAGATGAATATCGTTATTTCATTCTAACAAATAGCATTGTCCCTACTTACGTAAGTAAAACTTACAAGTGTATCTCGGGCCTTACTGTAACGACACTTGTAGAGAAAATTGTGAGTACCTAAACTTTACATATAATAATGCCTTTCTTATTCTAGATTGTTATTCATATGCGGACCGCTGTGAAGGACTGGATCCGAGGCAATGCTTCAACCTAACTCACACCACTGCCCATAATACCAGTGCATTAGCATCAGACGTGGCCCTGCGGCGGTTACCAGCGGAGGAGTACTTTACGTAAGTTACCGCTCAAGAAATACAAACCTCGCAAGTGAGCAAGTTTACACCAAGTTCAAAGCTAATAGAGGATGCAGGTGTTCACAATTTATAATAGGTAAGTAGCTAGTACTCGTAAGCTACGTAACATATATATCCATAAGATGTTCACAATATTTTAAAACGTGTGAAATGACTTGACAGCGTACAATAAATGTATTTAACAGTTAATTGTTAACCCTTAAATGCGTACTTGCCCAATTATTTAAACTAAAATACTGCGAAAATATGAACAATAAATCGGTAAATGTACCTATTAATTAACTATGGTTGTATTAACTATATATCAAAATAAGTATACAGGAATAAATCGAGTTTATCTAATTATGGATAAAGTTATGTTTTTGTTATTATTCAATTAATGTCATCATCATCATTGGCCTTAAAGTCTATTGCAGACTATAGAAACAGTGTCAAGTAGGGCGACAACGTTATATTATTAGTTCATGGCTGTGTAAGAAAATATGGGCGCGGAAAACACGCCCACGAGCTTGGCAGTTACCTAATAATGAGCCCGTGGCCAGTACTGTCAAGTGACAATAGATGGTAGCACCGACCGGAAAGTCTTATGTTGTTGAGATTAGAGTTTCCGGTGCTACCATCTATTGTCACCTGACAGTACTACTACTACTACTTAAAGTACTGATAATTCCGCTACTCGATGCTAGATGTCGACTATGAAAATACTAATATGTTTGGTGCCAAAACTGATGTATGGAGTGAGCACTCTTGTCTTACTTATATTTCTCTATGCCGTGGCGAACCGATGTCGCTCTGATGACGCTAGGCTCGCTTCCTTGCGAGTGTCTTAAACCAGGCGTCATCGTGAATTTGACGCCGTCGAACACCAGTTTGCACCACTTATGAACCGGTAACTTGAAGGCTTGCATGTCTCGCTGGCGCAGTCCTTATGCCGTAGCATCGGCTGACCGATGCTTCTCTTGGCATTAGCTATGGCGCCTATAAATTAAGAGCCAACAGGAGTGGTCATTTCTCCATACAAACGTACTCGACTGTTTCCTCCATGGATTTTGATGCTAGAGCTATGATTTTTCAACACAGATTAATATTGTCAATATCTGTATCGGACCGTTTTGCTTTTTTTGATATTTTTGTTTTTTATGGCGCTATAGCCCTTCAAAAATGGCAAAATTGGCCTCATTGACTATGCCGCAATGAGAGGCGTAGTATTCAAACTGATATCAATTAGCCAAAAAAGCAAAACGGTCCGACACAGACAATTTCATAATCATTTAGATTTCCAAATTTGGTTACGATTGGTTAAATTTTGGAGGAGGAAACAGTCGAGTACGAAACCTCGATTTTTGAGATTTTTACGCAGGATTTTTCGGCTTGTCCTTATCGCACTAGTTTTAGGAGCTGCTCCGTTAGCGAGACGGGTATATTTACCTAAAATGTTTAAAGTTAATCAGCTCATCATCAACGTCGTTAGTTATCACTACTTATGCATTTAAGAGTTAAACAAGGGATGAAAGCCACAAACGGCTGCTTTCATCCGAGTCAAACACTACAGTTTTTATTACTCCATTATTTGAAATACCGATGAGAAAAGTAAAATATGTAGGTATATTTTTAGGTTCCACTGCATAATTTAGGGAAAATAATAGTAAATATTAGGTATGGAAATTATGAGTACATAGTACTTTGAAAACTTGTAAAAAAGTGTAATGTGAAATTGAAATAAAATTGTGTACCCGGAAGCTAAAACGTACGTCACTTTCATTCTATCATATATTTTTTTATAATTATTATTTTCACTATCCCACAAACATTTAATAATTTCTTTACATTTCTGTAAATTTTAATAAGTAGGTACGTTTTTGTAAAGTTTACCACTCACATCGTTTATGTATATTTTTGTACTTAATTTAGCTAATCTGGTCAATCATTATCCTTACCTAAATACTATATTTAGGTGTCCGTGCCTTCGCTTGAACCACATTATGAGATAACACCCTTGTAACTCAGCCCTAATCAAGCGAATTCATCAACTAGTAGCGCCATCTATCGCGCTACCCAAGTACTAATGTCGCCCGGTTGCCAGCGCGCGGCTGCTTTCTCTTAAGTACGATTTTGTAACTCAGCCGAGCAACACGTTTACAAAGCAAGTTTAAAAAGATCAAGAAATTTAAATCGTAAAAAATATTTTGAAAACCTCCGACTTCGTGATATTCCGCTCGGTGCCCATGGCCCAGCGACGAGACGCAGTGACCTTCCTACAGGCACCGTCACAAAAAAGTACACGGGTACTTACGCCTCATGGCCTCGTCCTGTGGGACAACAAGCGTCGTCCCGTGAGACGACATGGCGTCGTCCCGTGAGACGACATGGCGTCGTCCCGTGAGACGACATGGCGTCGTCCCGTGAGATGACATGGCGTCGTCCCGTGAGACGACATGGCGTCGTCCCGTGAGACGACAAGCGTCGTCCCGTGAAATGACATGGCGTCGTCCCATGAGACGACATGGCGTCGTCCCGTGAGACGACAAGGCGTCGTCCCGTGACACGACATGGCGTCGTCCTGTGGTATCGTCATGACAGACGACATGGTATTGTCCTGACTGACGACATGGCAGCGTCTTGTAAGACGACGAGCATCGTCTCGTTAAAAGACCTTGTGACATTCCGCTCAGTGCCCGTGGCCCAGCGATGAGACTAAGTGAGCTCTTATAGCCATCACCATAAATAGAACCGTTTTTCCCCCGAAGGGTAAAAAACGGATATTTAGGTTCCTGCCGAAGCTTGAACCACATTATGAGATAACACCCTTGTAACTCAGCCCTAATCTAGTGAATTCATCAACTAGTAGCGCCATCTATCGCGCTACCCGAGTACTAATGTTGCCCGGTTGCCAGCGCTCGGCTGCTTTCTCTTCAGTACCACATAAGCCGGCAAGGCCCTTAGGTGTGGTTCAAGCTTCGGCAGGAACCTAAATATCCGTTTTTTACCCTTCGGGGGAAAAACGGTTCTATTTAGGTGTCCGTGCCTTCGCTTGAACCACATTATGAGACGTGTTTAAAAATCTGCCGGCGCTGGCCCGGGCGTACTGTGACTGATAATATTTAAATTTATGCAAAAATCACATGATAAGAATATGGGCTTCAAATTTATTCCGTATTGATATACTAAAGGATTGTTTGCGTCAAACCTTAACTAGATTTTCCTTATTTGTAATTACCGATAGAAGAGACCATTGTTAGCACTGACTGGCAACATAAGTTATCCATTGCGACTATAAAACTACTTAACTTTTTATATGAAACACAACTGTGTGACTATTAGTTGAAAGACTGTCCCTAAAATCATAATTAAAGACATAAGTAGGTACTTGTAGGTCGTACAAATTTAAGTGTAACCACTATCTGAAGTAGTAGCTCTGATGCGTGTAACGTGAACCTCCTCGAGTGAGTTTACATTAAACCCATCCAAACTACCTGATGCTTTCCTTACAATAGCCCACTAGGTGATAAAAAGGTTTTGTTATATGATGTAATGATATTACTACTATACTTATTTACTGCTTAACACAAATATAGCACTACCGGCCCATACACTGTTAAAAATTTGTAACTAATTGGAAAAGCTTGGGTCCTGTCTGATTTATTGTATTTTCCAACAACTTAATGTAAATTGGTAAGTTACATCATAGGCCAGATGTAATGTAATATGACTTTTAATGTGGACATATAACCAAATGTTTGTATAGGTACCCACTAGAATACGATATTGACATTATTTAGATATTAATAGTTCTTGACTAGGTATACCAGGTTTATTTGTTAATGAGCTATCATTACATAAGGACAACATGTTCCGTAAAAAAAAGTCCTAAAAATTATAAACATGATGTTCTTATTTGTGGAAGCAATTGAGATGTATTTCGAATCGAGTACTCCTCTGCCTGAAAGTAGCGTCAGAAAGTGAAGAAGAAAATACAACACTTCATGATTTAATGTATGCGTTACTAACTAGTAACAACTCTCAACAACCTAGCAGTAGTTTCAACTGAGCCGATAATACATCTTTCCTTACTGATTAGTTTTAGGTGAGGGTTGCTTTAAAAACAACCATATTATACTATTAATATGTCCTGAATAGATATTTAATTTATTCTTATATGAAATGGTAGGCTCCTACCTATTTTAAGTGTCAATTATTCTGCTAAATTTACTACTCCCCACAGATAACTGAAACCTTGCCAATTAAGCTGGTGCCGGGTCAACCAAGCTTATATTATATGCTTGTCAGTCATGCAAGCGAATGTAACGAATGAACAGAATCACTGACACGCAGGTGACAATCGTATGGAGGCGATGATTATGAATTTAAAGTGATGCTGACAACTCCAGTTGTTGTGGATGGCATCTCACCATGATGTTGTGCGTAGACTAAAAATCCGTCTACCAAGTAGGATATTTTAGAAGATTTTTAATCTTTGAATAATTAAAATGCCTTCACCTATAATTTTTAGGCTAATTATAATAAAGGTTTGTAATTGTAGGTTGTTTAATGTTCACTCTTTCTGGTGGCAAGCTGATTCCCAAACTGAAGATTTTATGGTTCGCGCGCTGGTAATGGATTGTGCTTTATTGTTAGACTTAGCACGATTTGTGAGTTTTTAATGCTTTCGTACTTATACACACGATCTTCTAATAAGAGTGTAAAAACCTCTTGACTGACGATGAAAGACTCTTTGAGTAAGAGTAGAGGAGGTGGACCTATCCACTTTAAATTGTAGTGCAACCTTTTGAAACCAATTGCGGAACTTTCGTAACACCCAGACAAATTAAAACATTATTATTATTTGTATATGGTCCGAACCAGTAAGTTCTTGGCATTATACCATTGCAGTGGCACAAACCACATCATCTCATGATGTCATCTAATCTCAAGTGCTGCGCCAGCACCGCCACGCGCGGGCGATGCTGTGGCACAATTCCTGTCAATCCTTAACACGTGTAGACGCGTTCATTACCAAATATTAATTTGATTACTTAATTTGTACTTTAAAGCCCCAATCCGCATTAGGCCAGCGTGGAGACTATAGCCCAAGCCCTCTCGCGAGTCAGAAGAGGCCTGTGCCCAGTAGTGGAACGTATATGAGCTGAATTATTATTATTATTATTAATTTGTAGGTACTTTTGATTAGAAATTTAGCAATACAAGGACGTTGTATGTTGTTTATTGGCTTTCGTGCAATTAAGTTGTGTATCATTAGATTATCTTGAGGGAACCCTAGGGTTAATTAGGCATCATGATGCCCACAAATAAACAATTATTTGATGATCTAGGCCTTTCTGCGACATATTATATTTATGTCACTACCTTGACGTAATCATAGAATAAATAATAGTATGTACTATTACGACAGAATATGACCGCAAGGTGGCGCAAGCGCGAGCAGGCGACCGTTCCAATGCGGTGCGCGGCAACTACTAGTGCTAGACACCAAAATTGGTGTGGGCCGCATGTACTTGTAGCGACGCGACGAAATCGCGGAGTGAGCTACGCCTGACCTAAAGTAACGTTGATATACGTCTACTGACATCTCATATTTACTGTATTTAATGATATAAGCATTAATATGCTTATAATAATTCATGAATATATAAATATATGAATTGTAGTTGTCTTCACAACTAATGCTGTAATTCGATTAGCAGCGCATCTGCCCTATAACGATGATTTTGTAGGGTACTACACCTGGAACTCTAATTGATTGCATTGACGATGATGTTTCCGATTACATACCCTACGAGACCTGTTACAACAGTATGCTGTAAACCCTGGACTACTACCTTTCAGCTAAGCTTATAGTATATATCAGGCAATGACAGCAGAACTAGTGTTGATTTTCAGACTAAATTGCAGGCTCTATTTAACCGGCGAACATATTTGTAGTCATGAGTCACTACTAGGATCATATTTAGCTTAGATCTTGCATTTTGCCTGAACCACCGCATGTTGTTATTCTTTTATAAAATCACGTGAGTGCTTCCTATCTGCAAAGGAAACCTCTCATCTGGAAATCGAAAGAAGGATATTTCAGATCCGTGTTCTTTTTGAATCCGGTATCTGCTATCGGTGACTGCCTGCAAATATTTTCTACATATTACGCATGTGTGTACGTTTACGTACGTTGTACGTTTGTATGTACGTTGGCTTGCCCCGCAGTCCACACGGTTTCAAAGGGTCTGAAGTGACTTCATTAAGTGAAGTTCATTTTAATTTGTCTATTTTGAAAAATTTAACAAACATCGTTTAGATGTAAAGCCGTGGACCGTGGCTGTTGGTTCGACAGCTTAGTTCCCTTAGTCGGCTTCACCTCTAATTCAATTCGCGATTTTTCGAAACAGAATCAGTAACTCCACTCTAACTAAACTACCGAAAAATCTTTTCATAAATTCTTTATTTATTTACATAACTTGAAGGGGCGCTTCATCTTCTACATAGGCATAACATTTACCACTAAAGAAACCGATGTTTCACCTATTGAACAATCATGGCTAACTATGCGGATTGCCATACTAAATTAATATTTTACTAGTTGGTCCTTTTAGACATTCTGTGAAAGCACCTACTTACAAATACCGTCTGTCTCCGATAGTTATATTACCAGTAGGAGTTCATTTCCTTTGAAATTGAACTATGTGACATTTACGGTCAACGTTTTATGATGCATGATGCGTTATACCAACGGCAGGTCGATTGACAACTCGCTGCTTAGATAATCTTCCGAAGTGGAGCTTGTTACTTACAGCATTTGAACCTAATTTCTCAATTTTCTACCTGACTGATGTGAATGGAGCACTAATTACATTATAAATGCCTTTGTCAGTTCGGTCTCTTGGACGGAATGCGATGGAAGGTACTTGCTGTTTTCTACGTGTTACTCTTAGTTCAGTGGTCTCTGTTTCACAGCTACATAGTAGACGATTTAAAGTAAGTAAAAGATTTATCTTTGTGACAGGCCGCAATTTTTAGCTAATGGTCAATATTTAGAGATAATACAGGAGATGCTTCAGTATTCCCAAAGACACTATCAACCTGACTAGTCATTTACGATGCAAAAGAGGGATTAAGTGCGATGATTTTTCACTCATATATATCATAAACTCTTTATTCTTTTCAGGTTTAGAGCCGCAATAAAGAGATATCTTTTGTTAGCCTATGACAGAGCCGTAAATGAATTGGTATTATACGTGTATTGGTATTCCTTTTCAGAAGAGAGAGTTTTAATCTTCTTTCCTTCTTTAAAGCTAACGTCAATTTTCTCGCCTCCCCCTCTTTCTTTTTGGTATAGGATCTAGTTGGGTAAAGTATAACACAAGGTTTTCTACTTTGTACTTTTCCCTTCTCACCGTTTCTGAACTGCTATTTTTCATTGCCAGTTAGTCATACAGTTTAGAATCCTCAGAATGTATATTTTTGGTTTGTTTGGTATCTCACGGTAATTGTTTGTTATCGACCAAGACCAACATTTGTACACGCCCAAGACGGAAACCTTCCTTTTTTTTTCCCCGGCAGGTTGAGACAATTACTGTAACTGCATTTCGTTATCAATTTCGCGCCAAACCCGCTAATATAAATTCTGCTGCTCGTCGTTCTAAAAGGTGACACACCATTTGGTCGGCTACAATGATGATGACGCCCACTAACTGGGTCGCACATTGGTTCATGACCATGCAGATCTTAAATGCGAGTCCGACCGTGCAGACATCGAACGATAAAGCGACCAATAAGACGTCCGCTACCGTATTAATGGTAGGCCATGAGCATGAGACAACGGTTTTTGTTTAACAAGACAACATCATTTCAGTGTCATTTCAGAGGACGATGCGATATCGTATCATAGGGCGACGCATTAATGTCTCACGATACGACAAAATGTAGTCTTGTGGAACAACGCAATTTAGTCATATGGGACGCAATATCCTCTCACGACGATACCACAGGATGGCGCAATGTCTTCTCACATGATGACGTAACTCATCGTGATGTCTGTCGTATCACACGATGACGCCTTATCGTTTCACAGGACGACGCTTGATGTCCCACAGGACGATGTCATGTCATCTCACGGGACTACGCTATGTCGTCTCACGCAACGACGCTTGTCGTCCAACGGGACGACGCCGTGTGCCATTTATACCCCTCTTCTTTTTATGATGATGGCTATAGGAGCTCTCTTAGTCTCATCGCTGGGCCACGGGCACTGAGCAGAATGTCACAAAGTCTTAACGAGACGATGCTCGTCGTCTCACAAGACGCTGCCATGTCGTCTGTCAGGACAATACCATGCCGTCTGTCAGGACGATACCACGGGACGACGCATGTCGTCTTACGGGACGACGCCATCTCGGCTTACGGGACGACGCCATGTCGTCCCACGGGACGACGCCGTGTCGTCTCACGGGACGACGCCATGTCGTCTCACGGGACGACGCCATGTCGTCTCACGGGACGACGCTTGTTGTCCCACAGGACGAGGCCATGAGGCCTAAGTACCCGTGTACTTTTTATGACGGTGCCTGTAGGAAGGTCACTGCGTCTCGTCGCTGGGCCATGGGCACCGAGCGGAATGTCACGAAGTCGGAAGTTTTCAAAATATTTTTACGATTTAATTTCTCGATCTTTTTAAACTTGCTTTGTAAACGTGTTGCTCGGCTGAGTTACAAAAGCGTACTGAAGAGAAAGCAGCCGAGCGCTGGCAACCGGGCAACATTAGTACTCGGGTAGCGCGATAGATGGCGCTACTAGTTGATGAATTCACTAGATTAGGGCTGAGTTACAAGGGTGTTATCTCATAATGTGGTTCAAGCGAAGGCACGGACACCTAAATAGAATACCTACGGGTATAAATGGCACACGGCGTCGTCCCGTTGGACGACAAGCGTCGTTGCGTGAGACGACATAGCGTAGTCCCGTGAGATGACATGACAACGTCCTGTGGGACATCAGGCGTCGTCCTGTAAAACGATAAGGCGTCATCCTGTGAAACGACAGGCATCGCGATGAGTTACGTCATCATGTGAGAAGACATTGCGCCATCCTGTGGTATCGTCCCGTGAGAGGATATTGCTTCCCATAGGACTACATTGCATTGTTCCATAAGACTACATTTAGGTGTCCATGCCTTCGCTTGAACCACATTATGAGATAACACCCTTGTAACTCAGCCCTAATCAAGCGAATTCATCAACTAGTAGCGCCATCTATCGCGCTACCCAAGTACTAATGTCGCCCGGTTGCCAGCGCTCGGCTGCTTTCTCTTCAGTACGCTTTTGTAACTCAGCCGAGCAACACGTTTACAAAGCAAGTTTAAAAAGATCAAGAAATTTAAATCGTAAAAATATTTTGAAAACCTCCGACTTCGTGACATTCCGCTCGGTGCCCATGGCCCAGCGACGAGACGCAGTGACCTTCCTACAGGCACCGTTATAAAAAGTACACGGGTACTTACGCCTCATGGCCTCGTCCTGTGGGACAACAAGCGTCGTCCCGTGAGACGACAAGGCGTCGTCCCGTGAGACGACAAAGCGTCGTCCCGTGAGACGACATGGCGTCGACCCGTGAGACGACATGGCGTCGTCCCGTGAGACGACATGGCGTCAACCCGTGAGACGACAAGGCGTCGTCCCGTGAGACGACAAGGCGTCGTCCCGTGAGACGACAAGGCGTCGTCCCGTGAGACGACAAGGCGTCGTCCCGTGAGACGACAAGGCGTCGTACCGTGAGACGACAAGACGTCGTCCTGTGAGACGACAAGGCGTCGTCCCGTGGCATCGTCCTGACACACGACATGGTATTGTCCTGACAGACGACATGGCAGCGTCTTGTAAGACGACGAGCATCGTCTCGTTAAAAGACCTTGTGACATTCCGCTCAGTGCCCGTGGCCCAGCGATGAGACTAAGTGAGCTCTTATAGCCATCATCATAAAAAGAATACCTACGGGTATAAATGGCACACGGCGTCGTCCCGTTGGACGACAAGCATCGTTGCGCGTCTCACTCAGTCCCGTGAGATGACATGACATCGTCCTGTGGGACATCAAGCGTCGTCCTGTAAAACAATAAGGCGTCATCCTGTGATACGACAGGCATCGCGATGAGTTACGTCATCATGTGAGAAGACATTGCGCCATCCTGTGGTATCGTCCCGTGAGAGGATATTGCGTCCCATAGGACTACATTGCATTGTTCCATAAGACTACATTTTGTCGTATCGTGAGACATTAATACGTCGTCCTATGAGATGATATCGCATCGTCCTCTGAAATGACTTTGACATGATGTTGTCTTGTTAAACAAAAACCGTTGTCTCATGGTCTACCATTAATACGGTAGCGGACGTCTTATTGGTCGCTTTATCGTTCGATGTCTGCACAGTCGGCCTCGCATTTAAGATCTGCATGGTCATGAACCAATGCACGACTTAGTGGGCGTTATCATCATTGTAGCCGACCAAATGGTGTGTCACCTTATTTTAGAACGACGAGCAGCAGAATTGCTATTAGCGGGTTTGGCGCGATATTGATAACGAAATGCAGTTACAGTAATTGTCTCAACCTGCCAGGAAAAAGGAAGGTTTCCGTCTTGGTCGTGTACAAATGTTGGTCTAGGTCGATAACAAACAGTTGCCGTGAGATACCAAACAAACCAAAAATATACATTCTGAGGATCCTAAACTGTATGACTAACTGGCCATGAAAAATAGCAGTTAAGAAACTGTGAAAAGGGAAAAGTACAAAGTGAAAAACCTTGTGTTATACTTTGCCCAACTAGATCCTATACCATAAAGAGAGAGGGGGAGGCAAGAGAATTGACGTTAGCCTTAAAGAAGGAAAGAAAACTAAAACTCCCTCTTCTGAATAGGAATACCAATACAAGTATAATGCCAATTCATTTACGGCTCTGTCATAGGCTAACAAGAGATATCTCTTTATTGCGGCTCTAAACCTGAAAAGAATAGAGTTTATGATACTCGTATATATTAGTGAAAAATCATCGCACTAAATCCCTCTTTTGAATGATGAATGACTAGTCAGGTTGATAGTGTCTTTGGGAATACTGAAGCATCTCCTGTATACTCTCTAAATATTGACCATTAGCTAAAAAATTGCGGCCTGTTACAAAGAGAAATCTTTTACTTACTTTAAATCGTCTACTATGTAGCTGTGAAACAGAGACCACTGAACTAAGAGAAACACGTAGAAAACAGCAAGTACCTTCCATCGCATTCCGTCCAATAGACCGAACTGACAAAGGCATTTATAATGTAATTAGTGCTCCATTCACATCAGTCAGGTAGAAACTTGTGAAATTAGGTTCAAATGCTGTAAGTAACAAGCTCCACTTCGGAAGATTATCTAAGCAGCCGGTTGTGTTATCGACCTGCCGTTGGTATAACAATCATGCATCATAAAACGTTGACCATAAACGTTACATAGTTAAATTTCAAAGGAAATGAATGAACTCTTACTGGTAATATAACTATCGGAAACAGGCGGTATATGTCTAAAAGGACCAACTAGTAAAATATTAATTTAGTATGGCAATCCGCATAGTTACCCATGATTGTTCAATAGGTGAAACATCGGTTTCTTTAGTGGTAAATGTTATGCCTATGTAGAAGATGAAGCGCTCCTTTAAGTTATGTAAATAAATAAAGAATTTATGAAAAGATTTTTCGGTAGTTAGAGTGGTGTTACTGATTCTGTTTCGAAAAATCGCGAATTGAATTAGAGGTGAAGCCGACTAAGGGAACTAAGCTGTCGAACCAACAGCCACGGTCCACGGCTTTAAATCTAAACGATGATTGTTTAATTTTTCCAAATAGACAAATTAAAATGAAGTCACTTCAGAAACTTTGAAACCATGTGGACTGCGGGGCAAGCCAACGTACAGAAAAACGTATAACGTACGTAAACGTACACACATGCGTAATATGTAGAAAATATTTGCAGGCAGTCACCGATAGCAGATACCGGATTCTGAAAGAACACGGATCAGAAATATCCTTCTTTCGATTTCCAGATGAGAGGTTCCCTTTGCAGATAAGGAAGTACTCGCGTGATTTTATAGAAGAATAACAACATACGGTGGTTCAGGCAAAATGCACGATCTAAGCGAAATATGACTACAAATATGTTCGCCGGTTAAATAAACCCTGCAATTTACTCTGAAAATCAACACTAGTTCTGCAGTCATTGCCAGATCTAAGTATTATAAGCTTAGCTGAAAGGTTGTAGTCCAGGGTTTACAGCATACTGTTGTAACAGGTCTCGTAGAGCATGTAATTGGAAACGTCATCTTCAATGCAATCAATTCCAGGTGTAGTACCCTACAAAATCATCGTGTCTTGGTTATAGGGCAGATGCGCCGCTAATCGAATTACAGCATTAGTTGTGAAGACAACTACAATTCATATATTTATATATTCATGATAATATGCTTATATCATTAAATACAGTATATATGAGATGTCAGTAGACATATATCAACGTTACGTCAGGCGTAGCTCACTCCGCGATTTCGTCGCGTCGCTACAAGTACATGCGGCCCACACCAATTTTGGTGTCTAGCACTAGTAGTTGCCGCGCACCGCTATAGAATGGACGCCTGCTCGCGCTTGCACCACCTTGTGGTCAAAATCTGTCGTAATAGTACATACTATTATTTATACTATGATTACGTCAAGGTAGTGACATAAATATAATATGTCGCAGAAAGGCCTAGATCATCAAATAATTGTTTATTTGTGGGCATCATGATGCCTAATTAACCCTAGGGTTCCCTCAAGATAATCAAATGATACACAACTTAATTGCACGAAAGCCAATAAACAACATACAACGTCCTTGTATTGCTAAATTTCTAATCAAAAGTACCTACAAATTAATAATAATAATAATTCAGCCTATATACATCCCACTACTGGGCACAGGCCTCTTCTCACTCGCGAGAGGGCTTGGGCTATAGCCCCCACGCTGGCCTAATGCGGATTGGGGCTTCAAAGTACAAATTAAGTAATCAAATTAATATTTGGTAATGAACGCGTCTACACGTGTTAAGGTTTGACAGGAATTGTGCCACAGCATCGCCCGCGCGCGCCGGTGCTGGCAGCACTTGAGATTAGATGACATCATGACATCATGAGACACCCGTGGTTTATGCCACTGCAATGGTATAATGCCAAGAACTTACTGGTTCGGACCATATATCAATAATAATAATGTTTTAATTTGTCTGGGTGTTAAGAAAGTTCCGCAATTGGTTTGAAAAGGTTGCACTACAATTTAAAGTGGATAGGTCCACCTCCCCTACTCTTACTCAAAGAGTCTTTCATCGTCAGTCAAGAGGTTTTTACACTCTTATTAGAAGATCGTATGTATACGAAAGCATTAAAAACTCACAAATCGTGCTAAGTCTAACAATAAAGCACAATCCATTACCAGCGCGCGAACCATATAATCTTCAGTTTGGGAATCAGCTTGCCACCAGAAAGAGTGAACATTAAACAACCTACAATTACAAGCCTTTATTATAATTAGCCTAAAAATTATAGGTGAAGGCATTGGAATTATTCAAAGATTAAAAAATCTTCTAAATTATCCTACCTGGTAGACGGATCTTCAGTCTACGCACAACATCATGGTGAGATGCCATCCACAACAACTAGAGTTGTCAGCATCACTTTAAATTCATAATCATCGCCTCCATACGGTTGTCACCTGCGTGTCAGTGATTCTGTTCATTCGTTTATTCGCTTGCATGACTGACAAGCACATCATTTAAAGATTGGTTGACCCGGCACCAGCCTAATTGGCAAGTTTTCAGTTATCTGTGGGGAGTAGTAAATTTAGCAGCATAAATGACACTTAAAATAAGTAGGAGCCTACCATTTCATATAAGAATTAATATCTTTTCATGGCTTACTATTAATATGGTAGTTTTTAAAGCAACCCTCACCTAAAACTAATCAATAAGGAAGAATGTATTATCGCCTCAGTTGAAACTACTGCTAGGTTGTTGAGAGTTGTTACTAGTAACGCATACATTAAATCATGAAGTGTTGTATTTTCTTCTTCACTTTCTGACGCTACTTTCAGGCAGAGGAGTACTTGATTCGAAATAAATCTCAATTACTTCCACAAATAAGAAATAAGAACATCATGTTTATAATTTCTAACACATTTACGGAATATGTTGTCCTTATGTAAGGATAGCCCATTAACAAATAAACCTGGTATACCTAGTAGTCAATAACTATGTATTAATATCTAAATAATGTTAATATCGTATTCTAGTGGGTACATATACAAACATTTGGTTATTTGTCCACATTAAAAGTCATATTACATTACATCTGGTCTATGATGCAACTTACCAATTTACATTAAATTGTTGGAAAATACAATAAATCAGAGAGGACCCAAGCTTTTCCAGTTAGTTACAAAATTTTAAACAGTGGATGGGCCGGCAGTGCTATATTTGTGTTAAGCAGTAGATAAGTAGTAGTAATATCATTACATCATACAACAAAACTTTTTTATCACCTAGTGGCTATTGTAAGGAAAGCATCAGGTAGTTTGGACTGGTTAAATGTAAAACTCACTCGATGAGGTTCACGTTACACGCATCAGAGCTACTACTTCAGATAGTGGTTACACTTAAATTTGTACGACCTACAAGTACCTACTTATGTCTTTAATTATGATATTAGGGACAGTCTTTCAACTAATAGTCACACAGTTTTGTTTTACATAAAAAGTTTTATAGTCACAATGGATAACTTATGTTGCCAGTCCGTGCTAACAATTGTCTCATCTATCGGTAATTACAAATAAGGAAAATCTAGTAAGGTTTGACGTAAACAATCCTTTAGTATATCAATACGGAATAAATTTCAAGCCCATATTCTTATCATGTGATTTTTGCATAAATTTAAATATTATCAGTCACAGTACGCCCGAGCCAGCGCCGGCAGAGGTTTAAACACGTCTCATAATGTGGTTCAAGCGAAGGCATGGACACCTAAATAGAACCGTTTTTCCCCCGAAGGGTAAAAAACGGATATTTAGGTTCCTGCCGAAGCTTGAACCACACCTAAGGGCCTTGCCGGCTTATGTGGTACTGAAGAAAAAGCAGCCGAGCGCTGGCAACCGGGCGACATTAGTACTTGGGTAGCGCGATAGATGGCGCTACTAGTTGATGAATTCGCTTGATTAGGGCTGAGTTACAAGGGTGTTATCTCATAATGTGGTTCAAGCTTCGGCAGGAACCTAAATATCCGTTTTTTACCCTTCGGGGGAAAAACGGTTCTATTTTGTCGTATCGTGAGACATTAATGCGTCGTCCTATGAGACGATATCGCATCGTCCTATGAAATGACATTGAAATGACGTTGTCTTGTTAAACAAAAACCGTTGTCTCATGGTCTACCATTAATACGGCAGCGGACGTCTTATTGGTCGCTTTATCGTTCGATGTCTGCACGGTGGGCCTCGCATTTAAGATCTGCATGGTCATGAACCAATGCACGACTTAGTTAGTGGCGTCATCATCATTGTAGCCGACCAAATGGTGTGTCACCTTTTAGAACGACGAGCAGCAGAATTTCTATTAGCGGGTTTGGCGCGAAATTGATAACGAAATGCAGTTACAGTAATTGTCTCAACCTGCCAGGAAAAAGGAAGGTTTCCGTCTTGGTCGTGTACAAATGTTGGTCTGGGTTGATAACAAACAATTGCCGTGAGATACCAAACAAATCAAAAATATACATTCTGAGGATCCTAAACTGTATGACTAACCGGCATGAAAAATAGCAGTTAAGAAACTGTGAAAAGGGAAAAGTACAAAGTGAAAAACCTTGTGTTATACTTTGCCCAACTAGATCCTATACCAAAAAGAGAGAGGGGGAGGCAAGAAAATTGACGTTAGCCTTAAAGAAGGAAAGAAAACTAAAACTCTCTCTTTTGAATAGGAATACCAATACAAGTATAATGCCAATTCATTTACGGCTCTGTCATAGGCTAACAAGAGATATCTCTTTATTGAGGCTCTAAACCTGAAAAGAATAGAGTTTATGATACTCATATATATTAGTGAAAAATCATCGCACTAAATCCCTCTTTTGAATGATGAATGACTAGTCGGGTTGATAGTGTCTTTGGGAATACTGAAGCATCTCCTGTATACTCGCTAAATATTGACCATTAGCTAAAAAATTGCGGCCTGTTACAAAGAGAAATCTTTTACTTACTTTAAATCGTCTACTATGTAGCTGTGAAACAGAGACCATTGAACTAAGAGTAACACGTAGAAAACAGCAAGCACCTTCCATCGCATTCCGTCCAATAGACCGAACAGACAAAGGCATTTATATTGTAATTAGTGCTCTATTCACATCAGTCAGGTAGAAACTTGTGAAATTAGGTTCAAAATTCAAGTAACAAGCTCCACTTCGGAAGATTATCTAAGCAGCGGGTTGTCAATCGACCTGCCGTTGGTATAACAATCATACATCATAAAACGTTGACCATAAACGTTACATAGTTCAATTTCAAAGGAAATGAACTCTTACTGGTAATATAACTATCGGAAACAGACGGTATTTGTAGGAGGTGCTTTCACAGAATGCCTAAAAGGACCAACTAGTAAAATATTAAATTAGTATGGCAATCCGCATAGTTACCCATGATTGTTCAATAGGTGAAACATCGGTTTCTTTAGTGGTAAATGTTATGCCTATGTAGAAGATGAAGCGCTCCTTCAAGTTATGTAAATAAATAAAGAATTTATGAAAAGATTTTTCGGTAGTTTAGTTAGAGTGGAGTTACTGATTCTGTTTCGAAAAATCGCGAATTGAATTAGAGGTGAAGCCGCCTAAGAGAACTAAGCTGTCGAACCAATAGCCACGGTCCACGGCTTTACATCTAAACGATGATTGTTTAATTTCTCCAAATAGACAAATTAAAATGAAGTCACTTCAGAAACTTTGAAACCATGTGGACTGCGGGGCAAGCCAACGTACATACAAACGTACAACGTACGTAAACGTACACACATGCGTAATATGTAGAAAATATTTGCAGGCAGTCACCGATAGCAGATACCGGATTCTGAAAGAACACGGATCAGAAATATCCTTCTTTCGATTTCCAGATGAGAGGTTTTCTTTGCAGATAAGGAAGTACTCACGTGATTTTATAAAAGAACAACAACATACGGTGGTTCAGGTAAATGCAAGATCTAAGTGAAATATGATCCCAGTAGTGACTCATGACTACAAATATGTTCGCCGGTTAAATATTTACTCTGAAAATCAACACTAGTTCTGCTGTCATTGCCAGATCTAAGTACAATAAGCTTAGCTGAAAGGTAGTAGTCCAGGGTTTACAGCATACTGTTGTAACAGGTCTCGTAGGGCATGTAATTGGAAACGTCATCGTCAATGCAATCAATTAGAGTTCCAGGTGTAGTACCCTACAAAATCATCGTGTCTTGGTTATAGGGCAGATGCGCTGCTAATCGAATTACAGCATTAGTTGTGAAGACAACTACAATTCATATATTCATATATTCATGATAATATGCTTATACCATTAAATAGAGTAAATATGAGATGTTAGTAGACATATATCAACGTTACGTCAGGCGTAGCTCACTCCACGATTTCGTCGCGTCGCTACAAGTACATGCGGCCCACACCAATTTTGGTGTCTAGCACTGGTAGTTGCCGCGCACCGCTATGGAACGGACGCCTGCTCGCGCTTGCGCCACCTTGCGGTCATAATCTGTAGTAATAGTACATACTATTATTTATTGTATGGTTACGTCAAGGTAGTGACATGAATATAATATGTCGCAGAAAGTCCTAGAACATCAAATAATTGTTTATTTGTGGGCATCATGATGCCTAATTAACCCTAGGGTTCCCTCAAGATCATCAAATGATACACAACTTGATTGCACGAAAGCCAATAAACAACATAAAACGTCCTTGTATTGCTAAATTTCTAATCAAAAGTACCTACAAATTAATAATAATAATAATTCAGCCTATATACGTCCCACTACTGGGCACAGGCCTCTTCTCACTCGCGAGAGGGCTTGGGTTATAGTCCCCACGCTGGCCTAATGCGGATTAGGGCTTCAAAGTACAAATTAAGTAATCAAATCAATATTTGGTAATGAACGCGTCTACACGTGTTAAGGTTTGACAGGAATTGTGCCACAGCATCGCCCGCGCGCGCCGGTGCTGGCAGCACTTGAGATTAGATGACATCATGAGACACCCGTGGTTTGTGCCACTGCAATGGTATAATGCCAAGAACTTACTGGTTCGGACCAATATACAAATAATAATAATGTTTTAATTTGTCTGGGTGTTACGAAAGTTCCGCAATTGGTTTGAAAAGGTTGCACTACAATTTAAAGTAGATAGGTCCACCTCCTCTACTCTTACTCAAAGAGTCTTTCATCGTCAGTCAAGAGGTTTTTACACTCTTATTAGAAGATCGTTTGTATACGAAAGCATTAAAAACTCACAAATCGTGCTAAGTCTAACAATAAAGCACAATCCATTACCAGCGCGCGAACCATAAAATCTTCAGTTTGGGAATCAGCTTGCCACCAGAAAGAGTGAACATTAAACAACCTACAATTACAAGCCTTTATTATAATTAGCCTAAAAATTATGGGTGAAGGCATTGGAATTATTCAAAGATTAAAAAATCTTCTAAAATATCCTACTTGGTAGACGGATCTTCAGTCTACGCACAACATCATGGTGAGATGACATCCATAACAACTGGAGTTGTCAGCATCACTTTAAATTCATAATCATCGCCTCCATACGATTGTCACCTTCGTGTCAGTGATTCTGTTCATTCGTTACATTCGCTTGCATGACTGACAAGCATATAATATAAGCTTGGTGGACCCGGCACCAGCCTAATTGGCAAGTTTTCAGTTATCTGTGGGGAGTAATAAATTTAGCAGCATAATTGACACTTAAAATAGGTAGGAGCCTACCATTTCATATAAGAATTAATATCTATTCATGGCTTACTATTAATATGGTTGTTTTTAAAGCAACCCTCACCTAAGACTAATCAGTAAGGAAGGATGTATTATCGCCTCAGTTGAAACTACTGCTAGGTTGTTGAGAGTTGTTACTTGTTAGTAACGCATACATTAAATCATGAAGTGTTGTATTTTCTTCTTCACTTTCTGACGCTACTTTCAGGCAGCGGAATACTTGATTCGAAATAAATCTCAATTGCTTGTACAAATAAGAACATCATGTTTATAATTTTTAACACATTTACGGAATAAGTTGTCCTTATGTAATGATAGCCCATTAACAAATAAACCTGGTATACCTAGTCAATAACTATGTACTAATATCTAAATAATGTCAATATCGTATTGTAGTGGGTACCTATACAAACCTTTGGTTATTTGTCCACATTAAAAATCATATTACATTACATCTGGCCTATGATGCAACTTACCTATTTACATTAAATTGTTGGAAAATACGATAAATCAGAGAGGACCCAAGCTTTTCCAATTAGTTACAAAAAATTTAAACAGTGGATGGGCCGGCAGTGCTTTATTTGTGTTAAGCAGTAGATAAGTAGTAGTAATATCATGACATCATACAACAAAACCTTTTTATCACCTAGTGGGCTATTGTAATGAAAGAATCAGGTAATTTGGACGGGTTTAATGTAAAACTCACTCGATGAGGTTCACGTTACACGCATCAGAGCTACTACTTCAGATAATGGTTACACTTAACTTTGTACGACCTACAAGTACCTTCTTATGTATTTAATTATGATTTTAGGGACAGTCTTTCAACTAATAGTCACACAGTTTTGTTTTATATAAAAAGTTAAGTAGTTTTATTTTTGGCACATTTGATCCGGGAGACAATCAGAGTGGGGGGCAATATTTTATTTGTTAAGTTCGTTTTACTCATTCTTAGGTTTATTTTAGTTTATAATTTGTATGTTTAATCTATTGTAATCGAAATGTTTTTAATAATCAAGTATTAAAGGTTTTATAGTCGCAATGGATAACTTATGTTGCCAGTCAGTGCTAACAATTGTCTCGTCTATCGGTAATTACAAATAAGGAAAATCTAGTTAAGGTTTGACGTAAACAATCCTTTGGTATATCAATACGGAATAAATTTCAAGCCCATATTCTTATCAAGTGATTTTTGCATAAATTTAAATATTATCAGTCACAGTACGCCCGGGCCAGCGCCGGCAGAGGTTTAAACATGTCTCATAATGTGGTTCAAGCGAAGGCACGGACACCTAAATAGAACCGTTTTTCCCCCGAAGGGTAAAAAACGGATATTTAGGTTCCTGCCGAAGCTTGAACCACACCTGAGGGCCTTGCCGGCTTATGTGGTACTGAAGAGAAAGCAGCCGCGCGCTGGCAACCGGGCGACATTAGTACTTGGGTAGCGCGATAGATGGCGCTACTAGTTGATGAATTCGCTTGATTAGGGCTGAGTTACAAGGGTGTTATCTCATAATGTGGTTCAAGCTTCGGCAGGAACCTAAATATCCGTTTTTTACCCTTCGGGGGAAAAACGGTTCTATTTGGTACTTCACAACAAGAGGATATTTATAATAAGTTAAAAATAATTCTTTTGGGACTTATTAACTAAAGATATAAAAATTGTCTAGTTTACGCGAAAATAGTAGGTAACTAAAGTCACTAAACATAAAGCTTAATATTATTATGTTTTAACATCTGGGGGCACGGCAGTGCCCCCGCCAAGACGAGCAAAGCGCAAGGGCACTATCTACCTTTTCTCGAAGCGCTTCGTCGTTTTTTGGAACCCTTATAACTTGGGGTTGGATTATACTAGATAAACAAAGTTCTCGGACTTATTAAGCATATCAATTGCATAGCTCTTATACTTTAGAATTTATTCATATCTAAAAACTTCGATTTCGTCACTGACTCACTCATTTGATGATTATCAATACCTTTAGGGTACTTCCTGAAGTCCTCTAAGAAGCTGAAATTTGATATGTAAGATAGTTTTAGTACACAAACAACAAATAAATTCAAAAACTTGAATTTTTTAATCCTTAAGGGGATGATGAGGGGGTTTAATCTTGTATGGGGAATCAATAATCGCTGAACCGATTTAGTTGAAATTTGGTATGTAGATAGGTATTGTTATGGGGAAGGATATAGAATAGATTTCAATCTCAAAGTTTACCCTTACGGGCTGAAGGCAGATTTCAACCCCAAAGTTTACCCTTACGGGGTGAAGGGTTTATATGGGGAATCAGTAAGAAGTACATTGTGTAACAGATGCCCCCAGATACTTATTTCAGGATTTTAATAGTAAATCACCCCCAACCCTTTAAATTAGGGGATGGAAGATTGTCATAAGCAACTTACAAAAAGAAGTGAAATCCCACCAAAAACATTTTGATGTAAAATGTTGCCCAGACGAAACCATAAGGCTCGCACTGTCAAAAAGTTATCAGATCTCTTGCCAAGCTTCTAACTCTACAAGCCCTAACTTCACTAGCTCTACACCTTAGTCAAAGTATGTAGCTCGGCCGTTTCGTTTCTACAAGAACTATTGTATGTATAATAAAAAAACCGCCCAAGTGCAAGTCGGACTCGCGTTCCAAGGGTTCCGTACATTACACAATTTTTAACAATATGTTTTTTTAGTGAAAAGTGAGTAAAATGTCTTTTAAAAACCCGTAGGGATCGGATCAAAAACTAAGTACTTAAGTCCGACTCACGCCACAGATTATACAATAGTTCTTACGAACTGATACTTATCTCTCAAACAAAACGCAAGTACCTACCGTTTTGATACCTACACAAAAATACAATGGAGTGACCTTCAACGCGCCGCTCTCCGCACCGCGCGCACCGGCACAACGCTAGGGTTGCTGACGCTTAGAAATGATAAATAAATACCCACTTAAACAGAGGAGTGAAATAAAAGGAAAGCTAAATCTTAAATTATACCTAATATTCCGATTATGCTTTAGTGTTTGCGAAATAGTCATTTAGGTGTCCGTGCCTTCGCTTGAACCACATTATGAGATAACACCCTTGTAACTCAGCCCTAATCAAGCGAATTCATCAACTAGTAGCGCCATCTATCGCGCTACCCAAGTACTAATGTCGCCCGGTTGCCAGCGCGCGGCTGCTTTCTCTTCAGTACGCTTTTGTAACTCAGCCGAGCAACACGTTTACAAAGCAAGTTTAAAAAGATCAAGAAATTTAAATCGTAAAAAATATTTTGAAAACCTCCGACTTCGTGATATTCCGCTCGGTGCCCATGGCCCAGCGACGAGACGCAGTGACCTTCCTACAGGCACCGTCACAAAAAGTACACGGGTACTTACGCCTCATGGCCTCGTCCTGTGGGACAACAAGCGTCGTCCCGTGAGACGACATGGCGTCGTCCCGTGAGACGACATGGCGTCGTCCCGTGAGACGACATGGCGTCGTCCCGTGAGATGACATGGCGTCGTCCCGTGAGACGACATGGCGTCGTCCCGTGAGACGACAAGCGTCGTCCCGTGAAATGACATGGCGTCGTCCCATGAGACGACATGGCGTCGTCCCGTGAGACGACAAGGCGTCGTCCCGTGACACGACATGGCGTCGTCCTGTGGTATCGTCATGACAGACGACATGGTATTGTCCTGACTGACGACATGGCAGCGTCTTGTAAGACGACGAGCATCGTCTCGTTAAAAGACCTTGTGACATTCCGCTCAGTGCCCGTGGCCCAGCGATGAGACTAAGTGAGCTCTTATAGCCATCACCATAAATAGAATACCTACGGGTATAAATGGCACACGGCGTCGTCCCGTTGGACGACAAGCGTCGTTGCGTGAGACGACATAGCGTAGTCCCGTGAGATGACATGACAACGTCCTGTGGGACATCAGGCGTCGTCCTGTAAAACGATAAGGCGTCATCCTGTGAAACGACAGGCATCGCGATGAGTTACGTCATCATGTGAGAAGACATTGCGCCATCCTGTGGTATCGTCCCGTGAGAGGATATTGCTTCCCATAGGACTACATTGCATTGTTCCATAAGACTACATTTTGTCGTATCGTGAGACATTAATGCGTCGTCCTATGAGACGATATCGCATCGTCCTATGAAATGACATTGAAATGACGTTGTCTTGTTAAACAAAAACCGTTGTCTCATGGTCTACCATTAATACGGCAGCGGACGTCTTATTGGTCGCTTTATCGTTCGATGTCTGCACGGTGGGCCTCGCATTTAAGATCTGCATGGTCATGAACCAATGCACGACTTAGTTAGTGGCGTCATCATCATTGTAGCCGACCAAATGGTGTGTCACCTTTTAGAACGACGAGCAGCAGAATTTCTATTAGCGGGTTTGGCGCGAAATTGATAACGAAATGCAGTTACAGTAATTGTCTCAACCTGCCAGGAAAAAGGAAGGTTTCCGTCTTGGTCGTGTACAAATGTTGGTCTGGGTTGATAACAAACAATTGCCGTGAGATACCAAACAAATCAAAAATATACATTCTGAGGATCCTAAACTGTATGACTAACCGGCATGAAAAATAGCAGTTAAGAAACTGTGAAAAGGGAAAAGTACAAAGTGAAAAACCTTGTGTTATACTTTGCCCAACTAGATCCTATACCAAAAAGAGAGAGGGGGAGGCAAGAAAATTGACGTTAGCCTTAAAGAAGGAAAGAAAACTAAAACTCTCTCTTTTGAATAGGAATACCAATACAAGTATAATGCCAATTCATTTACGGCTCTGTCATAGGCTAACAAGAGATATCTCTTTATTGAGGCTCTAAACCTGAAAAGAATAGAGTTTATGATACTCATATATATTAGTGAAAAATCATCGCACTAAATCCCTCTTTTGAATGATGAATGACTAGTCGGGTTGATAGTGTCTTTGGGAATACTGAAGCATCTCCTGTATACTCGCTAAATATTGACCATTAGCTAAAAAATTGCGGCCTGTTACAAAGAGAAATCTTTTACTTACTTTAAATCGTCTACTATGTAGCTGTGAAACAGAGACCATTGAACTAAGAGTAACACGTAGAAAACAGCAAGCACCTTCCATCGCATTCCGTCCAATAGACCGAACAGACAAAGGCATTTATATTGTAATTAGTGCTCTATTCACATCAGTCAGGTAGAAACTTGTGAAATTAGGTTCAAAATTCAAGTAACAAGCTCCACTTCGGAAGATTATCTAAGCAGCGGGTTGTCAATCGACCTGCCGTTGGTATAACAATCATACATCATAAAACGTTGACCATAAACGTTACATAGTTCAATTTCAAAGGAAATGAACTCTTACTGGTAATATAACTATCGGAAACAGACGGTATTTGTAGGAGGTGCTTTCACAGAATGCCTAAAAGGACCAACTAGTAAAATATTAAATTAGTATGGCAATCCGCATAGTTACCCATGATTGTTCAATAGGTGAAACATCGGTTTCTTTAGTGGTAAATGTTATGCCTATGTAGAAGATGAAGCGCTCCTTCAAGTTATGTAAATAAATAAAGAATTTATGAAAAGATTTTTCGGTAGTTTAGTTAGAGTGGAGTTACTGATTCTGTTTCGAAAAATCGCGAATTGAATTAGAGGTGAAGCCGCCTAAGAGAACTAAGCTGTCGAACCAATAGCCACGGTCCACGGCTTTACATCTAAACGATGATTGTTTAATTTCTCCAAATAGACAAATTAAAATGAAGTCACTTCAGAAACTTTGAAACCATGTGGACTGCGGGGCAAGCCAACGTACATACAAACGTACAACGTACGTAAACGTACACACATGCGTAATATGTAGAAAATATTTGCAGGCAGTCACCGATAGCAGATACCGGATTCTGAAAGAACACGGATCAGAAATATCCTTCTTTCGATTTCCAGATGAGAGGTTTTCTTTGCAGATAAGGAAGTACTCACGTGATTTTATAAAAGAACAACAACATACGGTGGTTCAGGTAAATGCAAGATCTAAGTGAAATATGATCCCAGTAGTGACTCATGACTACAAATATGTTCGCCGGTTAAATATTTACTCTGAAAATCAACACTAGTTCTGCTGTCATTGCCAGATCTAAGTACAATAAGCTTAGCTGAAAGGTAGTAGTCCAGGGTTTACAGCATACTGTTGTAACAGGTCTCGTAGGGCATGTAATTGGAAACGTCATCGTCAATGCAATCAATTAGAGTTCCAGGTGTAGTACCCTACAAAATCATCGTGTCTTGGTTATAGGGCAGATGCGCTGCTAATCGAATTACAGCATTAGTTGTGAAGACAACTACAATTCATATATTCATATATTCATGATAATATGCTTATACCATTAAATAGAGTAAATATGAGATGTTAGTAGACATATATCAACGTTACGTCAGGCGTAGCTCACTCCACGATTTCGTCGCGTCGCTACAAGTACATGCGGCCCACACCAATTTTGGTGTCTAGCACTGGTAGTTGCCGCGCACCGCTATGGAACGGACGCCTGCTCGCGCTTGCGCCACCTTGCGGTCATAATCTGTAGTAATAGTACATACTATTATTTATTGTATGGTTACGTCAAGGTAGTGACATGAATATAATATGTCGCAGAAAGTCCTAGATCATCAAATAATTGTTTATTTGTGGGCATCATGATGCCTAATTAACCCTAGGGTTCCCTCAAGATCATCAAATGATACACAACTTGATTGCACGAAAGCCAATAAACAACATAAAACGTCCTTGTATTGCTAAATTTCTAATCAAAAGTACCTACAAATTAATAATAATAATAATTCAGCCTATATACGTCCCACTACTGGGCACAGGCCTCTTCTCACTCGCGAGAGGGCTTGGGTTATAGTCCCCACGCTGGCCTGATACGGATTAGGGCTTCAAAGTACAAATTAAGTAATCAAATCAATATTTGGTAATGAACGCGTCTACACGTGTTAAGGTTTGACAGGAATTGTGCCACAGCATCGCCCGCGCGCGCCGGTGCTGGCAGCACTTGAGATTAGATGACATCATGAGACACCCGTGGTTTGTGCCACTGCAATGGTATAATGCCAAGAACTTACTGGTTCGGACCAATATACAAATAATAATAATGTTTTAATTTGTCTGGGTGTTACGAAAGTTCCGCAATTGGTTTGAAAAGGTTGCACTACAATTTAAAGTAGATAGGTCCACCTCCTCTACTCTTACTCAAAGAGTCTTTCATCGTCAGTCAAGAGGTTTTTACACTCTTATTAGAAGATCGTTTGTATACGAAAGCATTAAAAACTCACAAATCGTGCTAAGTCTAACAATAAAGCACAATCCATTACCAGCGCGCGAACCATAAAATCTTCAGTTTGGGAATCAGCTTGCCACCAGAAAGAGTGAACATTAAACAACCTACAATTACAAGCCTTTATTATAATTAGCCTAAAAATTATGGGTGAAGGCATTGGAATTATTCAAAGATTAAAAAATCTTCTAAAATATCCTACTTGGTAGACGGATCTTCAGTCTACGCACAACATCATGGTGAGATGACATCCATAACAACTGGAGTTGTCAGCATCACTTTAAATTCATAATCATCGCCTCCATACGATTGTCACCTTCGTGTCAGTGATTCTGTTCATTCGTTACATTCGCTTGCATGACTGACAAGCATATAATATAAGCTTGGTTGACCCGGCACCAGCCTAATTGGCAAGTTTTCAGTTATCTGTGGGGAGTAATAAATTTAGCAGCATAATTGACACTTAAAATAGGTAGGAGCCTACCATTTCATATAAGAATTAATATCTATTCATGGCTTACTATTAATATGGTTGTTTTTAAAGCAACCCTCACCTAAGACTAATCAGTAAGGAAGGATGTATTATCGCCTCAGTTGAAACTACTGCTAGGTTGTTGAGAGTTGTTACTTGTTAGTAACGCATACATTAAATCATGAAGTGTTGTATTTTCTTCTTCACTTTCTGACGCTACTTTCAGGCAGCGGAATACTTGATTCGAAATAAATCTCAATTGCTTGTACAAATAAGAACATCATGTTTATAATTTTTAACACATTTACGGAATAAGTTGTCCTTATGTAATGATAGCCCATTAACAAATAAACCTGGTATACCTAGTCAATAACTATGTATTCATATCTAAATAATGTCAATATCGTATTGTAGTGGGTACCTATACAAACCTTTGGTTATTTGTCCACATTAAAAATCATATTACATTACATCTGGCCTATGATGCAACTTACCTATTTACATTAAATTGTTGGAAAATACGATAAATCAGAGAGGACCCAAGCTTTTCCAATTAGTTACAAAAAATTTAAACAGTGGATGGGCCGGCAGTGCTTTATTTGTGTTAAGCAGTAGATAAGTAGTAGTAATATCATGACATCATACAACAAAACCTTTTTATCACCTAGTGGGCTATTGTAATGAAAGAATCAGGTAATTTGGACGGGTTTAATGTAAAACTCACTCGATGAGGTTCACGTTACACGCATCAGAGCTACTACTTCAGATAATGGTTACACTTAAATTTGTACGACCTACAAGTACCTTCTTATGTATTTAATTATGATTTTAGGGACAGTCTTTCAACTAATAGTCACACAGTTTTGTTTTATATAAAAAGTTAAGTAGTTTTATTTTTGGCACATTTGATCCGGGAGACAATCAGAGTGGGGGGCAATATTTTATTTGTTAAGTTCGTTTTACTCATTCTTAGGTTTATTTTAGTTTATAATTTGTATGTTTAATCTATTGTAATCGAAATGTTTTTAATAATCAAGTATTAAAGGTTTTATAGTCGCAATGGATAACTTATGTTGCCAGTCAGTGCTAACAATTGTCTCGTCTATCGGTAATTACAAATAAGGAAAATCTAGTTAAGGTTTGACGTAAACAATCCTTTGGTATATCAATACGGAATAAATTTCAAGCCCATATTCTTATCAAGTGATTTTTGCATAAATTTAAATATTATCAGTCACAGTACGCCCGGGCCAGCGCCGGCAGAGGTTTAAACACGTCTCATAATGTGGTTCAAGCGAAGGCACGGACACCTAAATAGAACCGTTTTTCCCCCGAAGGGTAAAAAGCGGATATTTAGGTTCCTGTCGAAGCTTGAACCACACCTGAGGGCCTTGCCGGCTTATGTGGTACTGAAGAGAAAGCAGCCGCGCGCTGGCAACCGGGCGACATTAGTACTTGGGTAGCGCGATAGATGGCGCTACTAGTTGATGAATTCGCTTGATTAGGGCTGAGTTACAAGGGTGTTATCTCATAATGTGGTTCAAGCTTCGGCAGGAACCTAAATATCCGCTTTTTACCCTTCGGGGGAAAAACGGTTCTATTTTAAAAGGTCATATGTCCCTGCAGTAACCGCAGTGTTTACGCCGTTTTATAAACCGCGCAATAATCCCAGCAAGAATTAGTTTTAAAACTTCGTGTAATTTAAAACCAGATAGAGATTAATGTTACATAGTAAAGAAAAATAATAGAAACCCCATGAATAAAGGTAATTAATTATAAGTTAACCAGAGCAAAAATGAGTAGGCACTTTCCGGTGTAAACTTACTGTCGTTAAAATAAACATTTACCAAAATAAATTAAAAATTTACTACCTATTTCAAATAGATAGATATCTAAATCTATACATTTGTCACACATATTAAACATTACATGTTTAATTAAAGAAATTCAATAGTAGGTAGGTACCTACTACCCACGCGATTCGAACTTTAAGATATCGCGCCGTTAGACTTCACTAAATATGAAATAGTAAAGATATGTGACGTTCCACGGCAAAAGGTACCTTATGGCGGCTGGCGCTTACGCTTATTATTATCGCCACTCCAATATTCAGTCGGGGCAATGGTACCTTTTGCCGTGGAACGTCACATATCTTTACTATTTCTTATCTAGTGCATCTCTAATTCATTTCCCGAATCCCGCTGTCCGTGTAACTATCGTAAAAATTGACAGTGCGGCGCGCGGTGACGTGCGTACGTGAGCGCGTGTGGCAACCAACTGGCTTGCTTTTCTACCGTGAACGGGAGCAGATTCGTAGGTATTAATCCGAGCTCGCCCAGAGAGTTCCATAGGCCTGCTCACGCTTAGCTCCACATTTCTAATAGGTTTTCCTGTCATCTATAGGTAAAGAGCTAATATGTGTATTTTTTTCATAATAAAAAGACCCAGTAGTTTCGGAGATAAGGGTAATGTTAATTTTTTGCCTGTTTTCTTAAATAACTTCTAAACTATTTATTTTAAAATTATGAAAAAAATATATTTGAGATTCTAATTCTAAAATGAGCCCCTTCATTTGATATATAACAAAGATATAGTTTTTTTTCTTCTATTTATCATTCATCTCAAAAGTGACCCCTTTATTTAAATTTATATTACATATTTACTTTACATGTATGTCTTTGGGTTATAGACAAGTTTCAACTTATTAGTCCAGTAGTTTCGGAGCAAATAGGCTGTGACAGACGGACAGCCAGACACACGAGTGATCCTATAAGGGTTCAGTTTTATTCCTTTTGAGGTACGGAACCCTAAAAACAATGATTATAATAAGTTTTTCACCTTATGCCCATGTGGCGGTAGCAAAACAGCCAAGCCACATATTTTGACTAAGGTGTAGAGTTAGTGAAGGGGCTTGTAGAGTTTGAAGCTTGGCTCGACAAGAGATCTAATAACTTTTTAACAGTGCGAGTCTTAGGCTTATGGTTTCGTCTTAGCAACATTTTACATGAAAATGTTTTTGGTGGGATAATTTTTTACAGTATAAATATTTCTTCGTAACAGTTAGTATTATCTTTTAACATGATTTTTACTGTACATCTGGGCCCTATTTCACCAACGTGACAGGTGCGACATTTGTCGACATCACTGTTACTGACGTCACAGGCCTTTATAGGCTACGGTAACCGCTTACCATCAGACGAGCGGTGTGGTTGTTTGCCACCAACCAATGTTGGGCGTAATTAATTACTCGTGTAATTTAATTACATGTAATTAAAATGTTTGTAATTTAATTACATAAAATTTAATTACATGTAATTAATTTTCTGTGTAATTTGCAATTGTGATTACATTAATTAGTAGTTAAATTACTCAATTACTTTTCATTTACCTTTTTAATAATATGCAAATATGAACAAATTTACTTGTAGTAATTATAAAGAAAAACTTTTATGAATTCCATTATACGCTGGATAACGTTATAACATATTTTTATCCCTGGAATCATACCTTTACAGGGTACTATGTGACAAACCACGTTGAATATGGCGGTCGGCGCTTACGTCGCGTAGCACCGCATTAGTTTGCACGATGCACATCCCTGGTGCGCCGGGTGCGGGCCAGCCCCAACCCTATCCTGTGTGTGATAGCGGACAGACTTGACTGCCCGTATATGAGACACTGCTGCGAAATGCATGTTTCCAGCAGTGTAAATATATTGTAATAGTTAATTAGGTACTAACATTAGGAACGTAAGTCTACTAACAAATCTGTATGAGTCCATAGTTGCTCGAAATAAATATTTTTCATTTCATTTTCATTTCATTAGTTAATAGGGCGCCGGTAATAATGACGTAAGCGCCGACCTAAGGTGCCTTTCGTGTTGGACTGTAGCAAAGGGGGGGCTGGGACTTGGACAATTGTCACAAGAAATACGACAGTTGTCACGAAATTCCGACACAGAACTCATTTACTGTCATGAATTACCGAAAGTTCTTTGAAATCTTGTGTCAATTGTCATCATTATCATCATAAACAAGAAAGACCTGTTTTTTGCCGATATAATAAAGTTTTTTTTTAATAATACAATGATAGTGACAAACAGGAATAAGGCCCGTCCGATGGTAAGCTATAACCGTAGCCCATGGATGCCTGTGACGTCAGCAACAATGTCACGTTGGTGAAATAGGGCCCTGGTGCTACATTACGACACCGGTGCTATAATAAGCACATTAAAACACTCCCTTTGGCCGTGTTTTAAAATTCGTCATTCGTTGCAAAATTTCAATTTTTCGCACTTCTATCGTAAATAACTACCTATGTATTAATAAAAAAAGTTACCTATATAAGTAAGTAGTTACTGCCTTTAAAAAGTATAAGTGTCTAAATGTTATTAGACTTTTTGATTCTTTAAAACGTTTTTAGGTCAATAAAGCAAGTGAAAAATTATTAGAGTTAGACCAAGAAAAGTCTGCAGCGATTTGGACAGCCCACGCAGTGAAGGTGTTATTTATAAGTCATAATTTCATAGAAGTTTCTTCAAATCGGCCTTATTAATGAGAGATTAAAAATATTCAAAATTATCTAAAAATATTTTAATCTATTATTTCATCTCATACGTTCAATAAGGCCCGGGACTGGACCTTTTTACCTGCACTGACAGTGGATCTTCTTAGCAACAAGTACAAATTCAGAATAATAGGGAGCAACTGCTATTTTTGAATGCTGGGCCTTGTTACCCGCCGGGCCTCATATGCCTGCACCTCACCTACCTTATTTATTTGTTTTACAAGGGGAAAATTTGTTGATTAATCATGCTAATATTGATACCCAAACAAGCGAAACATTCTAAAATTGAACCACAAGCGTAGCGAGTGGTTCGTAAAGTTGAACCTCGAGCGTAGTGAAGGTTTCAAGGGACGAGGGTTAAATAAAATTTTCACTACATCAGCTCGTAAAGGCCCTCTTGATTGTTCGAAACGGATAAGAAGAGTGGCATTTAATTTGATGCAAATTTTGAGTTGTTTCCGTAGGTATACTCGTAAATAGGGCTTGCAAATATTCGAAACTTTCAGGTATTCGAATATTCGACTTTTTCTGACGACATATTCGAATATTCGAATAATTATTCGAATATTATAAAAAATAAGAAAAAGAACGAGAAATCGGTTTATTATCGTTTTATTCAAAAGCTTATTTCACATATTGCTAAAACTAATGATATTTTGCAGAAATCCACTTAATTGACTAGATTTTATCATCCTACTATGAGATGCCCACATTTATAAAAACAAGTAAAACGCCAAAATAAGACGTATTCAATATTTCTAGATAAAACTTTTATTATAAATGCGCCGTTGAGTGAAATAATATAACTTTAATCATCTAAACCAAACCTAGGTATGTAAGAAATTTTTTTTAGTAGGTAATTATTTTCTGATTTAAATTAACTTGTAGTCACTCAGAGGCCTTAATTAATGGTCGGCTTAATTATATAATATTGGAATATTTAAGGGAAAAAGTTAGTTGACTACTGGATTATTTGTCAGCTAAAGGTGCATAGTTAGATTACCTAGTTGGGCACTTGGGCAGGTTTGGTATGATCAAATTTGAGAATTGCGATAAGTGAGGGCAAGGTTTAGTCTTAATAAACAGAATGACCCTTTAACTTAAAACTTATGCACCGTAAAAATAACATACTTTTTGATTTCGTTTTCTTTCAAATTGAGTTAGGTTTCACTGTATTCACGAAGTCTATCGAGAGGAATACAGTAAAAATATTATTTCCTTCGTATTTGGGTACCTACCATTACTCATTATCTGTAAATACCCGGAAAACACACAGAAACTGTAACTGCAGCGGATTAAATAGATTTTTTATAGTAATAAAAAATATTCGAATATTCGAAACCTGAGCGGCCGAATATTCGAATATCAAAACAGGCCGAATATTCGACAAATTCGAATATTCGAATATTCGAATTGCAAGCCCTACTCGTAAAGCTCAGTTGGTTGGTAAAATTGACTTTAAAATGATAAATATTGAATAACGTTAGTTTGAAATTGATTTAAATGATAAAGTAAATATTATCGGAGATATATATATCGGATATCGCTCTTAAACAAAAAATATATGTCGCTAGTCATTTATAACCTAAAAGCGCCAAATTACGCAAAATTATATTGAAATGACACCTGTCTATTGAATTTGAAGAATACTTTAACAAGGGTGGTTATCTGTATGACAATGCACCTAAAATAATTTTCAAATGTGTCTATTATTTCTATACTTAACACGATAACGAATTCTACGTAAACCAAACCGCGGGCAATCCCTAGTACATATAGAAATAAATAATTGTAGGTAAGTTTCCATTAGTGTACCTACTGTTAACAACTGTATAATTACGTGATTATTTAATGTGACTTTGCTGTGTACCAGTTTAGATTAAAATGTTTATTTGGAAACCACTGGTTGATATCTCACTTAAAGCCGAACTTCCGGCTGGCGCCATTTCTGATTGTTGACAGTTCTTATTGGCGCCAATAATGGAAGTTCACTTTTAACAGTCTGTAATATTATTAAGCGACCATTTATAAATCAAATTGACAAATAATATACTTCTTTCAATATCTGTTGAAAATTGTTCATGATTAAAATGTTGCGACTAGTGATGAACTTCCGGTTGGCGCCCTTTCTGACAGTTGATTGTCAATATAAAAACCCGCCATTGCGCCAACCAGGGCAGTTCATCACTAGTGGTCGAAGAGTGATAATCTATGTGATAATCGGGTTAAAGTGAAATTGTCTTGAATTAAAGGTGTTGTAAAAAGGTTTGCCAAATATAAGAGTAAGTGTTAATTCCATTTCTTTTATTCAAATTACTATACCATTACCTTCCTTCTCCAACTTAATTAATGTGAGGGAGCCTAATGTCTAAAAGCATAGTTACAATCAAATTTACAGTATTTCATAATTAAGGCTCCTCTCCCATGATTAAGACGGTAATAGTGGCACTATCAATCGAACAGAACAGTATTTCAAGTAAAGTGTAAGTACGTTTACTACTTATTTGCCTAAATCTCGATTGACACTACTATTAACAATATAACTATTTACCATTGATAATAATTTTATAAACGTTTTGCGTATTTTTTACGGGCACCGCGCTAATCGCTAGCCCGCCACCGTCGATCGCTGCCTCCTGCCACGGCGCACAGCGCGGCGCGCGAAAACGCCGCGCGTTTGAAATGTAACTCAATATAAAGCGCGGAATGCATACTTACGTATCAGTATTTAGTGTCGCCGTGATTTTATATTTCTAATATTTTGTGTGGGAACTAAGATCTTTATTATGACCGTGTAATATTAACTCTACAAACTTTAATTCAATATTGGCTATACTGCTTAACCAGAAATCAATATCTAGACAAGCACATTGTCTACATTTCTAATTTTTTACAAGTATACTAAGTTGATAGATAATATCGTAATTTTACAATATCAGCTACTTTAATTCTTTATTGACAAAGTAATTCGTGTTTTTACGTTAACCAGAAAGCAGCTGTTCCAGATTTCTAAAAACCGAATATTGTGAATAAATTAAAGTGTTATTGAACATGTTACAGTTTTTTGTAACTTTAATTTTATATTTACATAGTTATTTAGCAAAATTGAAATATTTAAATATGGCCGAACGCTCCACCTATAATTTTCTAATATTTTACATAAATGTTATTTAACATGCATGCAATAACATATCAAAAAAGAAAAAACTTTAATGTTATCAAAACCCATTTTTGTTCCACCGCTGGTCTATAAGCTCGTCGGCGTGGGCCGCAAGTTGACCAAGTCGACCAAGCTCACCCATGTCATGGGGCCTGCCGTCTACTACAACCTCCCTGACAGCATCACAAGCGCCCAAAAGTTGGGCATGTTTAAATGTCGCCTCAAACGCTGGCACCCGTTTTACGATTATAATGAATACATAAATTTCCACGAAAAGGATGTTTGAAAAGAATTTATATTTGTATAGTTAATATTATTAATAATATGTCATGATCAAGGTTATTTCATATTGATTTTTACGGCATATGTAATATGTTTTATTATAACGTGTAAATTGGTTTTACTAATAAATAACTTATGACTTATGGTTTTGTATACTACACAAAATTTATTTTCTATGATACTAGGTAAGTGGGTAATAGGAACTAGAAATTATATTGTAAAGAAGTAGAATTTTCTATTAATGTGTAAAAAAAGTCTAGTTGTCACATATAATACAATAAAATCCAGTCAAATTTCAATATTCTGGTAAAGTAAACTAGATTTTTTTCTCCGTGCACGATACTTGTTAGTATGTACGTGTTTACTGTAATAAAAAAGTATCAGGCTTTAAACATTTACACATGTTCGTCATAAAAATATCTATATTACACCGAATAATGCTTATATAATACTTGTATAATAAATGAGCATTATATCACATGATCGTTATAATAAATAAGTGTTATATATAAAATGATTTTAAACATTTTAATAATATACCAAATGTATAATATAGAAAATGAGTTATTATATTTTCTGAAATTATATTAAATGTTGTTATATCTACAGAAAATATATTAATTATTTTTATGTCGATCATTACACACCCGAACCTTTCATGGGCGAGTCCGACTCGCACTTGGCCGGTTTTTTACCGTTCTGTCGCAATGCATTATTTATGTATCCATGTTAAAATGCAGCTTTCTAGTACTAACGATCACGGAACAAAGCCTCGGACTGACAGACGACAGACAGACAGACAGACATGGCGAAACTATAAGGGTTTCTAGGTGACTACAAAACCCTAAAAATGAAATGAAAGAACAACAATGAAATTATATCGCGGTAGACCCGTTTGTGTAAGTAATTAAATAAGTTTTTGGCAAATTTTCATTTTTGGTACAAGCTTTTATCGCTGACTGTACTTTTCTTTCCACAGGCAACTAATGCTCATCGAGACAATTCTAAAAACCCCAAACACAATTAGGTTTCGTTGTTTTATCACATAGTTCCTGTTCCTATGGCCACATCCGGTCTCCATCATCAGATCAGCTCGATGACACCATAATATTGCATTGTCACTCGACTTACGTATGTATGCAAAATTTCAGCTCAATCGGAAACCGGGAAGTAGATCAAATTTAACTTACAAGATCTGATTACAGACAACGGTCAGGTGAAACTAAATAAAAGCTTGTAAAATACCAACATGGTGCTTTTCTTTGCTTGACTTTCCACAGACAAGGTGATTTCAAGAAATCTACAATCAACCGAAAATGTCCACTGCAGCAGTGGACATTTTCGGCTGACGAAGAAAGACGATGATTTTGCGATGACATTCCATGATTTCTGGCAATTTCCTTGGCTGCTTACAATTTAGCAGCGTCTTTTGAGCAGGGACCGCGCGTTACCGGTATAACTAAAAATGAAAATATCTTATAGCATTCACAATATTTCTTTGATATTATAGTACATAGAACCGTTTTCCCCCCGAAGGGTAAAAAACGGATATTTAGGTTCCTGCCGAAGCTTGAACCACATTATGAGATAACACCCTTGTAACTCAGCCCTAATCAAGCGAATTCATCAACTAGTAGCGCCATCTATCGCGCTACCCAAGTACTAATGTCGCCCGGTTGCCAGCGCGCGGCTGCTTTCTCTTCAGTACCACATAAGCCGGCAAGGCCCTCAGGTGTGGTTCAAGCTTCGACAGGAACCTAAATATCCGCTTTTTACCCTTCGGGGGAAAAACGGTTCTATTTAGGTGTCCGTGCCTTCGCTTGAACCACATTATGAGACGTGTTTAAACCTCTGCCGGCGCTGGCCCGGGCGTACTGTGACTGATAATATTTAAATTTATGCAAAAATCACTTGATAAGAATATGGGCTTGAAATTTATTCCGTATTGATATACCAAAGGATTGTTTACGTCAAACCTTAACTAGATTTTCCTTATTTGTAATTACCGATAGACGAGACAATTGTTAGCACTGACTGGCAACATAAGTTATCCATTGCGACTATAAAACCTTTAATACTTGATTATTAAAAACATTTCGATTACAATAGATTAAACATACAAATTATAAACTAAAATAAACCTAAGAATGAGTAAAACGAACTTAACAAATAAAATATTGCCCCCCACTCTGATTGTCTCCCGGATCAAATGTGCCAAAAATAAAACTACTTAACTTTTTATATAAAACAAAACTGTGTGACTATTAGTTGAAAGACTGTCCCTAAAATCATAATTAAATACATAAGAAGGTACTTGTAGGTCGTACAAATTTAAGTGTAACCATTATCTGAAGTAGTAGCTCTGATGCGTGTAACGTGAACCTCATCGAGTGAGTTTTACATTAAACCCGTCCAAATTACCTGATTCTTTCATTACAATAGCCCACTAGGTGATAAAAAGGTTTTGTTGTATGATGTCATGATATTACTACTACTTATCTACTGCTTAACACAAATAAAGCACTGCCGGCCCATCCACTGTTTAAATTTTTTGTAACTAATTGGAAAAGCTTGGGTCCTCTCTGATTTATCGTATTTTCCAACAATTTAATGTAAATAGGTAAGTTGCATCATAGGCCAGATGTAATGTAATATGATTTTTAATGTGGACAAATAACCAAAGGTTTGTATAGGTACCCACTACAATACGATATTGACATTATTTAGATATGAATACATAGTTATTGACTAGGTATACCAGGTTTATTTGTTAATGGGCTATCATTACATAAGGACAACTTATTCCGTAAATGTGTTAAAAATTATAAACATGATGTTCTTATTTGTACAAGCAATTGAGATTTATTTCGAATCAAGTATTCCGCTGCCTGAAAGTAGCGTCAGAAAGTGAAGAAGAAAATACAACACTTCATGATTTAATGTATGCGTTACTAACAAGTAACAACTCTCAACAACCTAGCAGTAGTTTCAACTGAGGCGATAATACATCCTTCCTTACTGATTAGTCTTAGGTGAGGGTTGCTTTAAAAACAACCATATTAATAGTAAGCCATGAATAGATATTAATTCTTATATGAAATGGTAGGCTCCTACCTATTTTAAGTGTCAATTATGCTGCTAAATTTATTACTCCCCACAGATAACTGAAAACTTGCCAATTAGGCTGGTGCCGGGTCAACCAAGCTTATATTATATGCTTGTCAGTCATGCAAGCGAATGTAACGAATGAACAGAATCACTGACACGAAGGTGACAATCGTATGGAGGCGATGATTATGAATTTAAAGTGATGCTGACAACTCCAGTTGTTATGGATGTCATCTCACCATGATGTTGTGCGTAGACTGAAGATCCGTCTACCAAGTAGGATATTTTAGAAGATTTTTTAATCTTTGAATAATTCCAATGCCTTCACCCATAATTTTTAGGCTAATTATAATAAAGGCTTGTAATTGTAGGTTGTTTAATGTTCACTCTTTCTGGTGGCAAGCTGATTCCCAAACTGAAGATTTTATGGTTCGCGCGCTGGTAATGGATTGTGCTTTATTGTTAGACTTAGCACGATTTGTGAGTTTTTAATGCTTTCGTATACAAACGATCTTCTAATAAGAGTGTAAAAACCTCTTGACTGACGATGAAAGACTCTTTGAGTAAGAGTAGAGGAGGTGGACCTATCTACTTTAAATTGTAGTGCAACCTTTTCAAACCAATTGCGGAACTTTCGTAACACCCAGACAAATTAAAACATTATTATTATTTGTATATTGGTCCGAACCAGTAAGTTCTTGGCATTATACCATTGCAGTGGCACAAACCACGGGTGTCTCATGATGTCATCTAATCTCAAGTGCTGCCAGCACCGGCGCGCGCGGGCGATGCTGTGGCACAATTCCTGTCAAACCTTAACACGTGTAGACGCGTTCATTACCAAATATTGATTTGATTACTTAATTTGTACTTTGAAGCCCTAATCCGCATTAGGCCAGCGTGGGGACTATAACCCAAGCCCTCTCGCGAGTGAGAAGAGGCCTGTGCCCAGTAGTGGGACGTATATAGGCTGAATTATTATTATTATTAATTTGTAGGTACTTTTGATTAGAAATTTAGCAATACAAGGACGTTTTATGTTGTTTATTGGCTTTCGTGCAATCAAGTTGTGTATCATTTGATGATCTTGAGGGAACCCTAGGGTTAATTAGGCATCATGATGCCCACAAATAAACAATTATTTGATGATCTAGGACTTTCTGCGACATATTATATTCATGTCACTACCTTGACGTAACCATACAATAAATAATAGTATGTACTATTACTACAGATTATGACCGCAAGGTGGCGCAAGCGCGAGCAGGCGTCCGTTCCATAGCGGTGCGCGGCAACTACCAGTGCTAGACACCAAAATTGGTGTGGGCCGCATGTACTTGTAGCGACGCGACGAAATCGTGGAGTGAGCTACGCCTGACGTAACGTTGATATATGTCTACTAACATCTCATATTTACTCTATTTAATGGTATAAGCATATTATCATGAATATATGAATATATGAATTGTAGTTGTCTTCACAACTAATGCTGTAATTCGATTAGCAGCGCATCTGCCCTATAACCAAGACACGATGATTTTGTAGGGTACTACACCTGGAACTCTAATTGATTGCATTGACGATGACGTTTCCAATTACATGCCCTACGAGACCTGTTACAACAGTATGCTGTAAACCCTGGACTACTACCTTTCAGCTAAGCTTATTGTACTTAGATCTGGCAATGACAGCAGAACTAGTGTTGATTTTCAGAGTAAATATTTAACCGGCGAACATATTTGTAGTCATGAGTCACTACTGGGATCATATTTCACTTAGATCTTGCATTTACCTGAACCACCGTATGTTGTTGTTCTTTTATAAAATCACGTGAGTACTTCCTTATCTGCAAAGAAAACCTCTCATCTGGAAATCGAAAGAAGGATATTTCTGATCCGTGTTCTTTCAGAATCCGGTATCTGCTATCGGTGACTGCCTGCAAATATTTTCTACATATTACGCATGTGTGTACGTTTACGTACGTTGTACGTTTGTATGTACGTTGGCTTGCCCCGCAGTCCACATGGTTTCAAAGTTTCTGAAGTGACTTCATTTTAATTTGTCTATTTGGAGAAATTAAACAATCATCGTTTAGATGTAAAGCCGTGGACCGTGGCTATTGGTTCGACAGCTTAGTTCTCTTAGGCGGCTTCACCTCTAATTCAATTCGCGATTTTTCGAAACAGAATCAGTAACTCCACTCTAACTAAACTACCGAAAAATCTTTTCATAAATTCTTTATTTATTTACATAACTTGAAGGAGCGCTTCATCTTCTACATAGGCATAACATTTACCACTAAAGAAACCGATGTTTCACCTATTGAACAATCATGGGTAACTATGCGGATTGCCATACTAATTTAATATTTTACTAGTTGGTCCTTTTAGGCATTCTGTGAAAGCACCTCCTACAAATACCGTCTGTTTCCGATAGTTATATTACCAGTAAGAGTTCATTTCCTTTGAAATTGAACTATGTAACGTTTATGGTCAACGTTTTATGATGTATGATTGTTATACCAACGGCAGGTCGATTGACAACCCGCTGCTTAGATAATCTTCCGAAGTGGAGCTTGTTACTTGAATTTTGAACCTAATTTCACAAGTTTCTACCTGACTGATGTGAATAGAGCACTAATTACAATATAAATGCCTTTGTCTGTTCGGTCTATTGGACGGAATGCGATGGAAGGTGCTTGCTGTTTTCTACGTGTTACTCTTAGTTCAATGGTCTCTGTTTCACAGCTACATAGTAGACGATTTAAAGTAAGTAAAAGATTTCTCTTTGTAACAGGCCGCAATTTTTTAGCTAATGGTCAATATTTAGCGAGTATACAGGAGATGCTTCAGTATTCCCAAAGACACTATCAACCCGACTAGTCATTCATCATTCAAAAGAGGGATTTAGTGCGATGATTTTTCACTAATATATATGAGTATCATAAACTCTATTCTTTTCAGGTTTAGAGCCTCAATAAAGAGATATCTCTTGTTAGCCTATGACAGAGCCGTAAATGAATTGGCATTATACTTGTATTGGTATTCCTATTCAAAAGAGAGAGTTTTAGTTTTCTTTCCTTCTTTAAGGCTAACGTCAATTTTCTTGCCTCCCCCTCTCTCTTTTTGGTATAGGATCTAGTTGGGCAAAGTATAACACAAGGTTTTTCACTTTGTACTTTTCCCTTTTCACAGTTTCTTAACTGCTATTTTTCATGCCGGTTAGTCATACAGTTTAGGATCCTCAGAATGTATATTTTTGATTTGTTTGGTATCTCACGGCAATTGTTTGTTATCAACCCAGACCAACATTTGTACACGACCAAGACGGAAACCTTCCTTTTTCCTGGCAGGTTGAGACAATTACTGTAACTGCATTTCGTTATCAATTTCGCGCCAAACCCGCTAATAGAAATTCTGCTGCTCGTCGTTCTAAAAGGTGACACACCATTTGGTCGGCTACAATGATGATGACGCCACTAACTAAGTCGTGCATTGGTTCATGACCATGCAGATCTTAAATGCGAGGCCCACCGTGCAGACATCGAACGATAAAGCGACCAATAAGACGTCCGCTGCCGTATTAATGGTAGACCATGAGACAACGGTTTTTGTTTAACAAGACAACGTCATTTCAATGTCATTTCATAGGACGATGCGATATCGTCTCATAGGACGACGCATTAATGTCTCACGATACGACAAAATGTAGTCTTATGGAACAATGCAATGTAGTCCTATGGGAAGCAATATCCTCTCACGGGACGATACCACAAGATGGCGCAATGTCTTCTCACATGATGACGTAACTCATCGCGATGCCTGTCGTTTCACAGGATGACGCCTTATCGTTTTACAGGACGACGCCTGATGTCCCACAGGACGTTGTCATGTCATCTCACGGGACTACGCTATGTCGTCTCACGCAACGACGCTTGTCGTCCAACGGGACGACGCCGTGTGCCATTTATACCCGTAGGTATTCTATTTATGGTGATGGCTATAAGAGCTCACTTAGTCTCATCGCTGGGCCACGGGCACTGAGCGGAATGTCACAAGGTCTTTTAACGAGACGATGCTCGTCGTCTTACAAGACGCTGCCATGTCGTCAGTCAGGACAATACCATGTCGTCTGTCATGACGATACCACAGGACGACGCCATGTCGTGTCACGGGACGACGCCTTGTCGTCTCACGGGACGACGCCATGTCGTCTCAAGGGACGACGCCATGTCATTTCACGGGACGACGCTTGTCGTCTCACGGGACGACGCCATGTCGTCTCACGGGACGACGCCATGTCATCTCACGGGACGACGCCATGTCGTCTCACGGGACGACGCCATGTCGTCTCACGGGACGACGCCATGTCGTCTCACGGGACGACGCCATGTCGTCTCACGGGACGACGCTTGTTGTCCCACAGGACGAGGCCATGAGGCGTAAGTACCCGTGTACTTTTTGTGACGGTGCCTGTAGGAAGGTCACTGCGTCTCGTCGCTGGGCCATGGGCACCGAGCGGAATATCACGAAGTCGGAGGTTTTCAAAATATTTTTTACGATTTAAATTTCTTGATCTTTTTAAACTTGCTTTGTAAACGTGTTGCTCGGCTGAGTTACAAAAGCGTACTGAAGAGAAAGCAGCCGCGCGCTGGCAACCGGGCGACATTAGTACTTGGGTAGCGCGATAGATGGCGCTACTAGTTGATGAATTCGCTTGATTAGGGCTGAGTTACAAGGGTGTTATCTCATAATGTGGTTCAAGCGAAGGCACGGACACCTAAATGACTATTTCGCAAACACTAAAGCATAATCGGAATATTAGGTATAATTTAAGATTTAGCTTTCCTTTTATTTCACTCCTCTGTTTAAGTGGGTATTTATTTATCATTTCTAAGCGTCAGCAACCCTAGCGTTGTGCCGGTGCGCGCGGTGCGGAGAGCGGCGCGTTGAAGGTCACTCCATTGTATTTTTGTGTAGGTATCAAAACGGTAGGTACTTGCGTTTTGTTTGAGAGATAAGTATCAGTTCGTAAGAACTATTGTATAATCTGTGGCGTGAGTCGGACTTAAGTACTTAGTTTTTGATCCGATCCCTACGGGTTTTTAAAAGACATTTTACTCACTTTTCACTAAAAAAACATATTGTTAAAAATTGTGTAATGTACGGAACCCTTGGAACGCGAGTCCGACTTGCACTTGGGCGGTTTTTTTATTATACATACAATAGTTCTTGTAGAAACGAAACGGCCGAGCTACATACTTTGACTAAGGTGTAGAGCTAGTGAAGTTAGGGCTTGTAGAGTTAGAAGCTTGGCAAGAGATCTGATAACTTTTTGACAGTGCGAGCCTTATGGTTTCGTCTGGGCAACATTTTACATCAAAATGTTTTTGGTGGGATTTCACTTCTTTTTGTAAGTTGCTTATGACAATCTTCCATCCCCTAATTTAAAGGGTTGGGGGTGATTTACTATTAAAATCCTGAAATAAGTATCTGGGGGCATCTGTTACACAATGTACTTCTTACTGATTCCCCATATAAACCCTTCACCCCGTAAGGGTAAACTTTGGGGTTGAAATCTGCCTTCAGCCCGTAAGGGTAAACTTTGAGATTGAAATCTATTCTATATCCTTCCCCATAACAATACCTATCTACATACCAAATTTCAACTAAATCGGTTCAGCGATTATTGATTCCCCATACAAGATTAAACCCCCTCATCATCCCCTTAAGGATTAAAAAATTCAAGTTTTTGAATTTATTTGTTGTTTGTGTACTAAAACTATCTTACATATCAAATTTCAGCTTCTTAGAGGACTTCAGGAAGTACCCTAAAGGTATTGATAATCATCAAATGAGTGAGTCAGTGACGAAATCGAAGTTTTTAGATATGAATAAATTCTAAAGTATAAGAGCTATGCAATTGATATGCTTAATAAGTCCGAGAACTTTGTTTATCTAGTATAATCCAACCCCAAGTTATAAGGGTTCCAAAAAACGACGAAGCGCTTCGAGAAAAGGTAGATAGTGCCCTTGCGCTTTGCTCGTCTTGGCGGGGGCACTGCCGTGCCCCCAGATGTTAAAACATAATAATATTAAGCTTTATGTTTAGTGACTTTAGTTACCTACTATTTTCGCGTAAACTAGACAATTTTTATATCTTTAGTTAATAAGTCCCAAAAGAATTATTTTTAACTTATTATAAATATCCTCTTGTTGTGAAGTACCAAATAGAACCGTTTTTCCCCCGAAGGGTAAAAAACGGATATTTAGGTTCCTGCCGAAGCTTGAACCACATTATGAGATAACACCCTTGTAACTCAGCCCTAATCAAGCGAATTCATCAACTAGTAGCGCCATCTATCGCGCTACCCAAGTACTAATGTCGCCCGGTTGCCAGCGCGCGGCTGCTTTCTCTTCAGTACCACATAAGCCGGCAAGGCCCTCAGGTGTGGTTCAAGCTTCGGCAGGAACCTAAATATCCGTTTTTTACCCTTCGGGGGAAAAACGGTTCTATTTAGGTGTCCGTGCCTTCGCTTGAACCACATTATGAGACATGTTTAAACCTCTGCCGGCGCTGGCCCGGGCGTACTGTGACTGATAATATTTAAATTTATGCAAAAATCACTTGATAAGAATATGGGCTTGAAATTTATTCCGTATTGATATACCAAAGGATTGTTTACGTCAAACCTTAACTAGATTTTCCTTATTTGTAATTACCGATAGACGAGACAATTGTTAGCACTGACTGGCAACATAAGTTATCCATTGCGACTATAAAACCTTTAATACTTGATTATTAAAAACATTTCGATTACAATAGATTAAACATACAAATTATAAACTAAAATAAACCTAAGAATGAGTAAAACGAACTTAACAAATAAAATATTGCCCCCCACTCTGATTGTCTCCCGGATCAAATGTGCCAAAAATAAAACTACTTAACTTTTTATATAAAACAAAACTGTGTGACTATTAGTTGAAAGACTGTCCCTAAAATCATAATTAAATACATAAGAAGGTACTTGTAGGTCGTACAAAGTTAAGTGTAACCATTATCTGAAGTAGTAGCTCTGATGCGTGTAACGTGAACCTCATCGAGTGAGTTTTACATTAAACCCGTCCAAATTACCTGATTCTTTCATTACAATAGCCCACTAGGTGATAAAAAGGTTTTGTTGTATGATGTCATGATATTACTACTACTTATCTACTGCTTAACACAAATAAAGCACTGCCGGCCCATCCACTGTTTAAATTTTTTGTAACTAATTGGAAAAGCTTGGGTCCTCTCTGATTTATCGTATTTTCCAACAATTTAATGTAAATAGGTAAGTTGCATCATAGGCCAGATGTAATGTAATATGATTTTTAATGTGGACAAATAACCAAAGGTTTGTATAGGTACCCACTACAATACGATATTGACATTATTTAGATATTAGTACATAGTTATTGACTAGGTATACCAGGTTTATTTGTTAATGGGCTATCATTACATAAGGACAACTTATTCCGTAAATGTGTTAAAAATTATAAACATGATGTTCTTATTTGTACAAGCAATTGAGATTTATTTCGAATCAAGTATTCCGCTGCCTGAAAGTAGCGTCAGAAAGTGAAGAAGAAAATACAACACTTCATGATTTAATGTATGCGTTACTAACAAGTAACAACTCTCAACAACCTAGCAGTAGTTTCAACTGAGGCGATAATACATCCTTCCTTACTGATTAGTCTTAGGTGAGGGTTGCTTTAAAAACAACCATATTAATAGTAAGCCATGAATAGATATTAATTCTTATATGAAATGGTAGGCTCCTACCTATTTTAAGTGTCAATTATGCTGCTAAATTTATTACTCCCCACAGATAACTGAAAACTTGCCAATTAGGCTGGTGCCGGGTCCACCAAGCTTATATTATATGCTTGTCAGTCATGCAAGCGAATGTAACGAATGAACAGAATCACTGACACGAAGGTGACAATCGTATGGAGGCGATGATTATGAATTTAAAGTGATGCTGACAACTCCAGTTGTTATGGATGTCATCTCACCATGATGTTGTGCGTAGACTGAAGATCCGTCTACCAAGTAGGATATTTTAGAAGATTTTTTAATCTTTGAATAATTCCAATGCCTTCACCCATAATTTTTAGGCTAATTATAATAAAGGCTTGTAATTGTAGGTTGTTTAATGTTCACTCTTTCTGGTGGCAAGCTGATTCCCAAACTGAAGATTTTATGGTTCGCGCGCTGGTAATGGATTGTGCTTTATTGTTAGACTTAGCACGATTTGTGAGTTTTTAATGCTTTCGTATACAAACGATCTTCTAATAAGAGTGTAAAAACCTCTTGACTGACGATGAAAGACTCTTTGAGTAAGAGTAGAGGAGGTGGACCTATCTACTTTAAATTGTAGTGCAACCTTTTCAAACCAATTGCGGAACTTTCGTAACACCCAGACAAATTAAAACATTATTATTATTTGTATATTGGTCCGAACCAGTAAGTTCTTGGCATTATACCATTGCAGTGGCACAAACCACGGGTGTCTCATGATGTCATCTAATCTCAAGTGCTGCCAGCACCGGCGCGCGCGGGCGATGCTGTGGCACAATTCCTGTCAAACCTTAACACGTGTAGACGCGTTCATTACCAAATATTGATTTGATTACTTAATTTGTACTTTGAAGCCCTAATCCGCATTAGGCCAGCGTGGGGACTATAACCCAAGCCCTCTCGCGAGTGAGAAGAGGCCTGTGCCCAGTAGTGGGACGTATATAGGCTGAATTATTATTATTATTAATTTGTAGGTACTTTTGATTAGAAATTTAGCAATACAAGGACGTTTTATGTTGTTTATTGGCTTTCGTGCAATCAAGTTGTGTATCATTTGATGATCTTGAGGGAACCCTAGGGTTAATTAGGCATCATGATGCCCACAAATAAACAATTATTTGATGATCTAGGACTTTCTGCGACATATTATATTCATGTCACTACCTTGACGTAACCATACAATAAATAATAGTATGTACTATTACTACAGATTATGACCGCAAGGTGGCGCAAGCGCGAGCAGGCGTCCGTTCCATAGCGGTGCGCGGCAACTACCAGTGCTAGACACCAAAATTGGTGTGGGCCGCATGTACTTGTAGCGACGCGACGAAATCGTGGAGTGAGCTACGCCTGACGTAACGTTGATATATGTCTACTAACATCTCATATTTACTCTATTTAATGGTATAAGCATATTATCATGAATATATGAATATATGAATTGTAGTTGTCTTCACAACTAATGCTGTAATTCGATTAGCAGCGCATCTGCCCTATAACCAAGACACGATGATTTTGTAGGGTACTACACCTGGAACTCTAATTGATTGCATTGACGATGACGTTTCCAATTACATGCCCTACGAGACCTGTTACAACAGTATGCTGTAAACCCTGGACTACTACCTTTCAGCTAAGCTTATTGTACTTAGATCTGGCAATGACAGCAGAACTAGTGTTGATTTTCAGAGTAAATATTTAACCGGCGAACATATTTGTAGTCATGAGTCACTACTGGGATCATATTTCACTTAGATCTTGCATTTACCTGAACCACCGTATGTTGTTGTTCTTTTATAAAATCACGTGAGTACTTCCTTATCTGCAAAGAAAACCTCTCATCTGGAAATCGAAAGAAGGATATTTCTGATCCGTGTTCTTTCAGAATCCGGTATCTGCTATCGGTGACTGCCTGCAAATATTTTCTACATATTACGCATGTGTGTACGTTTACGTACGTTGTACGTTTGTATGTACGTTGGCTTGCCCCGCAGTCCACATGGTTTCAAAGTTTCTGAAGTGACTTCATTTTAATTTGTCTATTTGGAGAAATTAAACAATCATCGTTTAGATGTAAAGCCGTGGACCGTGGCTATTGGTTCGACAGCTTAGTTCTCTTAGGCGGCTTCACCTCTAATTCAATTCGCGATTTTTCGAAACAGAATCAGTAACTCCACTCTAACTAAACTACCGAAAAATCTTTTCATAAATTCTTTATTTATTTACATAACTTGAAGGAGCGCTTCATCTTCTACATAGGCATAACATTTACCACTAAAGAAACCGATGTTTCACCTATTGAACAATCATGGGTAACTATGCGGATTGCCATACTAATTTAATATTTTACTAGTTGGTCCTTTTAGGCATTCTGTGAAAGCACCTCCTACAAATACCGTCTGTTTCCGATAGTTATATTACCAGTAAGAGTTCATTTCCTTTGAAATTGAACTATGTAACGTTTATGGTCAACGTTTTATGATGTATGATTGTTATACCAACGGCAGGTCGATTGACAACCCGCTGCTTAGATAATCTTCCGAAGTGGAGCTTGTTACTTGAATTTTGAACCTAATTTCACAAGTTTCTACCTGACTGATGTGAATAGAGCACTAATTACAATATAAATGCCTTTGTCTGTTCGGTCTATTGGACGGAATGCGATGGAAGGTGCTTGCTGTTTTCTACGTGTTACTCTTAGTTCAATGGTCTCTGTTTCACAGCTACATAGTAGACGATTTAAAGTAAGTAAAAGATTTCTCTTTGTAACAGGCCGCAATTTTTTAGCTAATGGTCAATATTTAGCGAGTATACAGGAGATGCTTCAGTATTCCCAAAGACACTATCAACCCGACTAGTCATTCATCATTCAAAAGAGGGATTTAGTGCGATGATTTTTCACTAATATATATGAGTATCATAAACTCTATTCTTTTCAGGTTTAGAGCCTCAATAAAGAGATATCTCTTGTTAGCCTATGACAGAGCCGTAAATGAATTGGCATTATACTTGTATTGGTATTCCTATTCAAAAGAGAGAGTTTTAGTTTTCTTTCCTTCTTTAAGGCTAACGTCAATTTTCTTGCCTCCCCCTCTCTCTTTTTGGTATAGGATCTAGTTGGGCAAAGTATAACACAAGGTTTTTCACTTTGTACTTTTCCCTTTTCACAGTTTCTTAACTGCTATTTTTCATGCCGGTTAGTCATACAGTTTAGGATCCTCAGAATGTATATTTTTGATTTGTTTGGTATCTCACGGCAATTGTTTGTTATCAACCCAGACCAACATTTGTACACGACCAAGACGGAAACCTTCCTTTTTCCTGGCAGGTTGAGACAATTACTGTAACTGCATTTCGTTATCAATTTCGCGCCAAACCCGCTAATAGAAATTCTGCTGCTCGTCGTTCTAAAAGGTGACACACCATTTGGTCGGCTACAATGATGATGACGCCACTAACTAAGTCGTGCATTGGTTCATGACCATGCAGATCTTAAATGCGAGGCCCACCGTGCAGACATCGAACGATAAAGCGACCAATAAGACGTCCGCTGCCGTATTAATGGTAGACCATGAGACAACGGTTTTTGTTTAACAAGACAACGTCATTTCAATGTCATTTCATAGGACGATGCGATATCGTCTCATAGGACGACGCATTAATGTCTCACGATACGACAAAATGTAGTCTTATGGAACAATGCAATGTAGTCCTATGGGAAGCAATATCCTCTCACGGGACGATACCACAGGATGGCGCAATGTCTTCTCACATGATGACGTAACTCATCGCGATGCCTGTCGTTTCACAGGATGACGCCTTATCGTTTTACAGGACGACGCCTGATGTCCCACAGGACGTTGTCATGTCATCTCACGGGACTACGCTATGTCGTCTCACGCAACGACGCTTGTCGTCCAACGGGACGACGCCGTGTGCCATTTATACCCGTAGGTATTCTATTTATGGTGATGGCTATAAGAGCTCACTTAGTCTCATCGCTGGGCCACGGGCACTGAGCGGAATGTCACAAGGTCTTTTAACGAGACGATGCTCGTCGTCTTACAAGACGCTGCCATGTCGTCAGTCAGGACAATACCATGTCGTCTGTCATGACGATACCACAGGACGACGCCATGTCGTGTCACGGGACGACGCCTTGTCGTCTCACGGGACGACGCCATGTCGTCTCATGGGACGACGCCATGTCATTTCACGGGACGACGCTTGTCGTCTCACGGGACGACGCCATGTCGTCTCACGGGACGACGCCATGTCGTCTCACGGGACGACGCCATGTCGTCTCACGGGACGACGCTTGTTGTCCCACAGGACGAGGCCATGAGGCGTAAGTACCCGTGTACTTTTTGTGACGGTGCCTGTAGGAAGGTCACTGCGTCTCGTCGCTGGGCCATGGGCACCGAGCGGAATATCACGAAGTCGGAGGTTTTCAAAATATTTTTTACGATTTAAATTTCTTGATCTTTTTAAACTTGCTTTGTAAACGTGTTGCTCGGCTGAGTTACAAAAGCGTACTGAAGAGAAAGCAGCCGCGCGCTGGCAACCGGGCGACATTAGTACTTGGGTAGCGCGATAGATGGCGCTACTAGTTGATGAATTCGCTTGATTAGGGCTGAGTTACAAGGGTGTTATCTCATAATGTGGTTCAAGCGAAGGCACGGACACCTAAATATTGTTATTTGTATATGTATAACTCTTAAGTTAAAAACAATAAAATCTGTTATTGTCTACTGTCAAAATTATTATTTTTTGCGGGATTAAGTAATACCCTGCTAGTGTTCAATAAGGCCCACAATAGGACTTTTATAAAAGGTATATTTTCCAAGAGTATCGTAATATTTTTATAACTATTTTGGTATAATGAAGAAACTTCAATAAATAAGATACCTATTTGAGTGAGTTTTTCATACTTAATATCCTGTTTATTAAAAAAAAAACATTTTAATTTAAGGTGGGCCGTATATAGGCATATACGGCCGACACGGAATATACAATAAGGTGAGGTCACTTACCTTATTGTATATTCAATATGTATACGTGTAATATTGAGCAGTTGGTTTATAATATACATAATATGATATTGACGTTGAATAGGACAGGACATGACAATAGGAACCAGAAATAGGTATAGTCGGTCAAACCAATTTGTCAGTAAATAAAAACAAAAAACTATATTCATCCTTTTCTTTTGGGTGCTAGTACTAGTGTAAGTCAAAGATAGTATGATGATTCTCTCTATGTTTGAAATGAGACAGTCCTTTGACAAACTATGGTAAAAAATAGTTGTGAATATCATGTACATTTTTATTACAATTTCGAAATTCAAATGTTCTTCCTAATCAACTCGGCCACTAAACTAACTGATAACTTGGTATCCGATCCGCTAACTCGGCGAATGAATCGCCAATTCGCCAACTCTCCGAGCCGAGTCAACGCTATCAAACTGCTACTAAGGCCATTCAAAAATAAACCTTAATTCGAGAGCCCGAAGGTTCTTATATGACAAACAATACATTATGACTTAAAACTTTATGGGAAACAAAGGGACCCCTTTAATTTCACGTGATGTCCGCATCTAATTTATATATTTCCACAGTAAACAAACAAATGAATGATAAGAAAAGACAGACAGTGCTGTGAGCGGCAGGCGAGGGGCGAGGTATAGGCAGGCTATGATAGGGTCTCGGGCGCCGCGCCGGCGACACTGACGGACCAGCGCGGCGTATGTATGAATTTCGCGCCTTTTTAATTATATTTTACTATTACAATGCAAGCTACACACCGAAATTTCTTATTTTCCATAATATGGCTGCGTATATTATTTTATAGTAATAGACTTATTTTTACAGACTCTAATTCAATATTAGATATTATAGGACAAAAAACGCATATTCATTCTAAAGCATATATCTTATTCTTCTAAATTTTTAGCTTGCCTATTAACTTAAGAATTTAGATATGTTGTTGTGGATTTATTAAACTTTAATTCAATATCGACAAAATAATAAGCTAATTTGTAGTTTGACTAAGAAGCACGTTAAAAAAATTTCTAATAATTTTACATTATAAAGCGTCATACATATTATAAACGATGGAACTTAAACATTGCACTTTAATTCAATATTAAAAAATCATTACTAAAAATATATAAATACCTAATTTATATCTAACGCTCGTTCTAACTTTTCGTCATATTTTACAAATATGCTTAAAAATATGTCCCATGTCAGATAAGTATCACTTTTTCATCTTTAGAATTATCAAAACTTTTAGTGCAAAAATCCGGTCCCACTATTGGTCTAGAGTGGCAATGTTGAGCTCTCTTAAAATGAGAGGTTTGTTCTTCTAGCTGTCCAAGGTATACGCAGCATTTTACGCCAACACTACTTCTCAAAAGTGTCAATATGTACCGCATTAGACTTTTTAAGTTCCCTGTAATGCACCGCCGCGTTAAGTTCTGGACGTAAAGCGTCCACCACTTTTCCTGCCAAGCGATGATTCACCCAACTTTATATTCTTTTTCGGATGGGTCCATATTGGCTCATATACAATTTATTATTCGAATATTTCTAATAATACCGCTTTGTATTCATAATCATCATTTCTTCGAAAATTGTTTCTCATATATTTTTTTAATAGTTTTTTGTACTACTACCTGCATTATTCATAACGATACATATTCCGTTTTTTTTACTCATAATGTTGTCACTGAGAATGTATCTGTGCCCATAATGTTATTTGTAAGAATTTCTCGAAGACTAAGGCGGGAGCATTTGCTCTCGCTACGCTGGCTCACTGTGAGGGTCACAGGATTTCGGTTCTGTGAGGTTCGCAGTTCTAACCTAAACTAACCCACCTTTCTGGCAGCACACAGACCAACCCCTATAGACATAGCTTATAGGACGACTCGCAGCCTCCACTCGTGCGAGCAATAGCGCTTATAAAATATTTCACGCGCGCCGCTCCGATCAGTTGCGTCCAAATTCACGACCTGTTGACAGTGTGCGCGTGTTTACGAAAATAAATCTCAATTTATTCAAATCATGGGATTTTGCAGTGTGAAATGGTGTGGCAAGTCATCTAAGACTTCCAGTTATAAAACAGATGGAATAACATTCCACAGGTAAGTCAAAATCACTATTTTGTTGAAAATTATTTCTTGTCCGCGGGGTTCATTTTATACTGGTCAATATGGTTGTACTGAGCGGCAGTGAAGTAGCCCGTCCTTTTCCGTCAACTTGAAAATGCAATGTGCTATCCCTTTCACGTCAACAACTAGTGATGTGACGGTGATGGTTTTGTCAATTGCGGTAAATTCGTGCTTTCGCTCGAACCATATTGTACCATTTTAAGAAATGTAAAAGATAATTGTGATTCTCTTTCATTTTTAATTGAGAATAAATAAAATTGATCTGTAAAATCTATAGTTTTAATTAGGTAGTTGGTAGTTTATCTTAGTGGGTATATGTAGTATGTAGTTTAGTTTTTAGTTAGTAGTACCATTATTGAGGTAGCATCAAAATAAGAAAATGATCATATTTTAGCAGGTTTTCAGAGCAACGCCCATGTGACATTCTCCTAGTTGCAAGCGCCATTAGTTAGTAGTATAGTTTCCATAGGCTGCGTTTGCCACCAAAGTGTATTTTTGAAATTCATGATTGATTTATTAATAATAAATGAATGATGTAATTTTTTTTTAAGAAGCCAGGTGAGCAGTTAGGTCACGAGATGGACCTGATGATGAACTTTGAAGAAGTGCAAGGGAACTCGGTGATGGTTTGTGATAGACACATGTTGTGTGGGTTTGTTAGAATCCTCTAGGTGAGCAGTACGGTGGGGGGGCACGAGATGGACCTGATGATGAACTTTGAAGAAGTGCGAGGGAACTCGGTGTTGGTTTGTGATAGACACATGTTGTGTGAGTTTATTAGAATCCTCTAGGTGAGCAGTAAGGTGGGGGGCCACGAGCTGGACCTGATGATGAACTTTGAAGAAGTGCGAGGGAAATCGGTGTTGGTTTGTGATAGACACATGTTGTGTGGGTTTATTAGAATCCTCTAGGTGAGCAGTAAGGTCTTGGGTCACGAGATGGACCTGATGATGAACTGAAATGGACTCCGACGAAATGTGAAATTTATTACACATTTATATTATTTTATATTTGTTTATGTTATTGCCGTAACCAAACTAATTTTACAGATGTGCTGGGATCATATACAAAATTGTCGCGTCGGTTTATTCGTAAACGTAGGTACTTAGATGCTTTAAATAGATTATGCATGGTTGTTTAGTATGAATTAGACTAGGAAAATAATACAGTATTTTTCATTAGCATGCATGCATTGGTGTATAGCGGCTTTTGCCTTTGTGTCAGTGACGTGTGAAGTAAACACAAGACAGCTGGATATAGACTGATTTATTATTTCTAAAAACCTACCCACACCAATACATATTTGTGAATATACTACATCTCCCTCTTAATGAATTGATTAAGCTATCTAATTATTATCAAGTTTTAACAACTTAGAATACAGTAATTATGCTAAGAATTACACACTATAATTATAGCTAGTACATTTCACGAAGAGACTTGATTTTCACTTTTATTATTATGTTATCAAGGTCTAATTTCACTAGCCACCTTACCTTCGTGAGATGCAGTATCTATAATCTTAATCTTACTTTGTGGCCGTACAATTATGAATATCGCCCACAACTTATTTACCATACTTACATATATTTTTTATGTGTATCTATCCTATCCTTATATATATATATATATATATATATTTTTTTTAAGTATGCCAACTTAATAATGACACACTTGCGTTATAATTGAAATAGTTTTACAAACAAAACAAAAGCTACAGAATAGTAATGTTACGTTGTTAAGTAAAACACTGGTCCTTAATAGATTTTAACTGTTGTTTTTGATACTTTCATAAGGTCCAACATAACATTAAATTATTAGTTTAGGTACATACCTTAACTATCACATGCAATGCTTAATCGTTCTTATATGAACGTGTTCTTTATTCTCATATACACAAGGTTTATTTCAGAATAACCTATGCGTCGTATTCATGGTTTTATTTTTGCTAACATGAGTACTGTAATAAAATTATGATATACATGATTGCTACAGGTAAATATGTAATATACCTACCGGTATTTAACATTGGTTATTATTGCTTTAACTTTTTCTTAGCCTCGATTGCAGCAGCCCGCGGTAAGCGCTGATTACTATTTTCATTAGGCCCTGAAAGAACAGGCTGACCGGTCTGAGAACGCGTGTCCTGCACCGCGGTGCCGGGGGCGGTATCGAGTGACTCACCTACATCATCGTAAACACTGTCATCGCTAGAACACCCTGCATCATCACCGTCCTATATCTCGTGATGAGATGATGTGGGAGACGCATAGGTTAGTACCGTTGAGGCACCACGTTGTAGTATATTCACAAATATGTATTGGTGTGGGTAGGTTTTTAGAAATAATAAATCAGTCTATATCCCACCGCTGTCACCATGAAGTAAACACAAGACAGCTGGATATAGACTGATTTATTATTTCTAAAAACCTACCCACACCAATACATATTTGTGAATATACTACAACGTGGTGCCTCAACGGTACTACTGTAGAAAACAGCGTTAATAAAAACTGAATATCTGAGAGACCGAGCTTTGCACAGCAAACATAAAAAATCTAAAATGCGCGTTTTCCTAGAGTTAAAACGCCTCGCCTCCGTAAACCCCCATATAGCAAATTTCATCGAAATCGTTACAGTTTTTCTTATGTTTACAATCTTAGCTCATTAATAATATGCAAAGTAACATTTTTAGATACATTTTTAAAGTATCTAATGAATGATTATATTGTATGAATATTCTGAAGTAATTAATCTGTGGACTTTATTGATAACAATTATTTTACCGCAACAGATTACGGTACCATTGGTACCAGTACCACTGCAAGTAATGAACATGTCCCATCCCTACGCTTACACGTGTCAGCGCGCCACGACCAATCGCAACGCCGGGAGCACCCCTCCCGCGCCTCACAGTTTGGTGATTTGCGTCGCGAACAAAATGGCCAATATTAGGTTTCTAGTCGGGTGTTCTGTGTGGCAGCATTTCGGTTCTGTGAGGGTCGCAGTTCTAACCTAACCTAACCCACCTTTCCGGCAGCATTTCGGTTCTGTGAGGGTCGAAGTTCTAACCTAACCTAACCCACCATTCTGGCAGCATTTCGGTTCTGTGAGGGCCGCAGTTCTAACCTAACCTAACCCACCTTTCTGGCAGCATTTCGGTTCTGTGAGGGGCGCAGTTCTAACCTAACCTAACCCACCTTTCTGGCAGCATTTTGGTTCTGTGAGGGTCGCAGTTCTAACCTAACCTAACCCACCTTTCCGGCAGCATTTCGGTTCTGTGAGGGTCACAGTTCTAACCTAACCTAACCCACCTTTCTGGCAGCATTTCGGTTCTGTGAGGGTCGCAGTTCTAACCTAACCTAACCCACCTTTCTGGCAGCATTTCGGTTCTGTGAGGGTCGCAGTTCTAACCTAACCTAACCCACCTTTCTGGCAAGATTTTTTTTTCTTATTTAGAATTTACTATTGCAGGTACATGCTGCTATAAATAAAATCAAATAGAGTCGAGTAATAATATATGCATAAATTTTAGTAATAGCGATATTTATGTAGAATGACATTATGAATATAATAAATTCGAAGTTCCAATGAGTATTGTTTAAAATGAAAATGTATAATGATCATTAGGATGTAAAATTGTATGAAATACATTTTCGGAGTTTCAATAATCGAATTAGCAATTTTATATGAACTTTGGCGCACCCTTTTCGGATGCATCTGCACCAAATACAAGGTGTGAAATATACACAGAATGATACCACAAATGCGTGTCATAAGGTGCTTACCTTGTGGGAGGTGATCATCGAGCGCCAACAGGCTATAATTCACAATTATATGACCAAAACTATGACTAGTCACGTAATTATTTCAATAATAGGTATACACATTCATGCCTCACTTTTTCACATTAACCGTTATCAAAATTTTACTGTAGTGTAATTAACAGCAAGTAAACACGTTTGTTTATTAAAACACAATGAAAAACTTAAAGAAATTGTAAGAAAAACATTAATTACGATTTTATAAAAATACGTCAAAATCGCTATCGCGCACGAAATTGACCCAAATTACATGTGTCCACTCCCAGACGCACCTGCCGGGCTACTAAGGGAGCTGCCATACAAAGACGAATGCTATAGCATCTGCGTCACAGAAAGGGGGGCCAATTTGGAGACGTCACAGGATAATTTTTTACTTCGATAAAACTATGTAATATGGCAGTACGCATTATTTGACTCTGGTGACTGGTAGAGGAAAAGTTGGTGAATAATATTATACGCGGATTAATAAAAAAGCGGGTTAAGCGGATTGATAAGCATTTCAACGAAGAAATTTAAAAAGAATAACGGATGCAATAGCAGGCGCGTCACCAGGAGTAGTACAAAAACGGATGCTATGCAATCCGCGTCCGCGAACGTGTTAATTGGTTATATAGCATAATTTCTAAAATCAAATTTCCTAAGTACGAAATTCCTAACGACAGAACATCGAAAATCAAAATGTCTAATGTACGAAATTCCTAAAGAAACATGTCCTAATACACTTTTAATCGAACGATCTCATTTTAGAAAATCAATATTCCTTTGTACAAAATGCCAATATTTTGCCAAATGCCAAAAGGACAATACTTTGAAAGTCAATATGTCTAATGCTCAAAATAGCTACGTTCAAAAAGCCTAATGACAATATATTGAAAATCAATATTTCCGAGAACATTTCCTTCTTACCCTGAGTTGACGGAGCCCCGCTACGCGGGGCTCCTATTTCTGGGCGGTTTGCCCTTCGGGCATCTGAAGCTACCTAACGAACCTAACCTACCTACCTGTTGATTTAGTTTAGTGTGACGTCCGTGAAAGCCGTACACTTTGGGGGAAAAAGAATAGGGAGGTAGGTAGGTTAGGTTCGTTAGGTAGCTTCAGATGCCCGAAGGGCAAACCGCCATTACACATTAGACATTTTGATTTTCGATGTTCTATCTTTAGGAATTTCGTACTTAGGAAATTTGATTTTAGAAATTATGCTACACAACCCTTTAATTTATGGATTGACAACCAATGCTCAGATATCGCAAGAATATCACACTTTATTTCGTCTTTTAGCAGCACTTCCAGTCGTAAAGTTTTATTTTCTATAGCAGCTATGTTTTGATGGCATACTTTAATTGTTGTGACTGTTGTGAGGTCGTTCTGCGGCGGTGACGCATTCCTGCTGTCCCGAGCGGCCGGATCTGTAGCGATCATTATACGACAGAGTAGAGTTTATCAGATATTTCATTAGTGTTCAATATCATTACTGCGGACTTAAAAAGCCGTAGTTTTAAGAACACCAGATTTTTATTACCCGACTACGGCAACGCAAAAGGAGGGTTATGATTTTGACCGGTATGTTTGTGGGTATGTATGTATGTATGTTCATCTGTTCCCTCATAACTTCTAAAGTACTCATTCAAATTTGACAAACGACGTGTCATTCGAATCGTGCTTAGTAATCTTAGTATATTCACCTCGTTAAAATTCGCAGTGGTCAGGCGAAGCATACTGAAACGTACCTATGTGACGCACCGGACTCGGTCCAAAAGGCGACACTAAAAGGGTCAGGCGTAGCCCGATGTACTATCGGGCGCAGCCACGGTTGAGCATTTCTCAACGAAAATCGCTTGCACCCAAAACTTTCAACGTCACGCCTCCTTATATTACAAGTATTACAACCAATCACTGTCGTGCAATAAGTATATTGCATCGGTATTGTTTTTGGGTTCTAACCTGACCAACCCAAACACGTGTTGACCATCATTATCAGTCTATCAGTTTGCATTTTAAACGGCATTCTATGTTAGAAAGATTACACATCTGGTGCCCGTAAAACAATTGTGCGACCAAAAATACTTGGAAACTTTTTTAATAGCCATAATGTTTGTCCAGGATTGTTTAATTTTGCGCACTTTGCGTGCTGAGACCGTGCGGCGTCTTAACTTAACATCTGCCCGCTTGAAATGAATCTTAAATTGTTTAATGACCCATACTTTTTTTGGGCACGTTAGCGCGTGTGGCAACACTGGCAACCAACTGGCTTGCTTGTCTACCGTGAACGCGAGCGGATTCGTAGGTATTAATCCGAGCTCGCGCGGCGAGTTCCATAGGCCTGGTAGTGGTTCGAAAAATGGAATCTTGATCGTTGCGAGGCGAGGGTTTCAAGGCACAAGGGTTGAATAAATTTCTCCCCCGAATGAAATTTTTTTTTTTCACCACAACAACACAAGAAAAATATTTACTGTAAAATATGAAACAAAATCAAACCAAATCGATTCAAAATGAATGTTATTATTATTAAATATTATCATTTAAAAGTCAATTGTACCAGCAAATATAAGAAAACAACTCAATATTTGCATTTAATTACTTTGCCTCACATGTGAATAAAATGCAACTTTCTTATCAGTCTTTTGAACAATCAAGAGAGCATTTATCAGCTAGTGTGGTGAAAAAAAAATCACTTAGGTACAGAGTCGCAAGTTTTAAATAGGCCGACCAAGCACCCGGACAACCGGCGTAGGTAGGTACCTACCTACGCCGGTTGTCCGGGTGCTTGGCGGGTTGGATTGCTCTATCGATTCTCATGAAATTTTTGAGCAGCTTTGATAATTATAATTATATTAAATAAATAAATAATATAGGTAGGAAATTCTTTCTTACACAGATTGACTAAGTCCCACAGTAAGCTCAAGAAGGCTTGTGTTGTGAGTACTCAGACAACGATATATATAATATATAAATATGTACTTAAATACATAGAAAACAATCATGACTCAGGAACAAATATCTGTGTCATCACACAAATAAATGCCCGTACTGGGATTTGAACCCAGGACCATCGACGTCACATGCAGGGTCACTACCCACTAGGCCAGACTGGTCGTCAACATGTAGGTATAGGTTCTTAGACTTTTTTATTAAATTAGGTATTACACCTTTTTTTTAGGGTTCCGTATTTCAAAATGGCGTGACGTGATCATGTGACCAAGGGGATCGCAAGGCAGCTCGCTAAGGCTCTAGAAAATAATGTTGAAGTTTGAAGTTTAAATATTATTATTGTTTCTAAGTTTTTCTGGTTTACCAACTTTTCAATTTATATTATAATATTCTGTTATTTATATGCATTAAATAGAGTATGGTTACTGAATTACTACACAAATATTTGGCGGGAAATTCAAAAAATCTTGGGCTGGTCCCACTTTGTGTGTAGTAGAAATTATAGTTTTAATACTATAAAATATTTTAGATTTTCCGTCCCACGTAAGGTAGGTACCTAAGGATATAAGTTAAATATACGTTGACGTGCACTCAAAGTCGGCTCACATAATGTCTACCACTATGTAAAGTACAGTCAAGGATAGACACATTATGTTAACACTTTCTCACCATACCTATACCATTGTAACAAGACGAAAAATGAAATGTAGTGTAAATAAGACCTAGCTCGATAATACCGTAATATTAGTCCATCGCCAAATCAAAACATAATTACTATGCCAAATATGCTTATTGCTAAGTATCAAAATATTTATAGACCACCAACCTCCTAATTCGTTTACATTTGTTTAGGAGTTGTAAACATTGCAGTTTTTCGTTATACAGCGCTACACGTCGACATCGCACATTGTCGTAATTATTTACTAGCTTAAATAATACTTTGCGAACCTCACTCAGATTATTCATTGTTAATATTATTTGAAATAAACACCTTATAAACCGCAAACAATTTGAATGAATGACAACTGACTTTTAGCTTTTTTTTTAATCATAGACAATTGGTGATACAACAACGAAATATTTGGCTAGCCAGACTCTATTTAATATACCTATAGGACCATGCGTCAGAATGATCATGAATGAATGGTTGAATAAAGTTTTATTTACTTAATTACGCATCTATATTAAAAAGTAATCCAGACACACAAAAGTATCATAACTAGTAATAACTAGTTACTAATTATTCCTAATAATAACTGAGGGACCGAGCTTTGCCCGGAAAACATATAAAAACTCAAAAATGCGCGTTTCTCCAGAGAAAAGACCAAGAAGATAAACTAGATCGATTTTTTCGCCTAGACAAGATAATTAAAAACATACCTACTTTGTCGCTCTTTTGCGAATTTGTATTCATAAGGATAAAATTTCATGACTTTTTTTATTAATCGGTGCAGATTATATTTCGTAAACGTAAGGAGGGACAGTAAGGGTGTCATGAAAGCGTTAGAGATGGGGATACTCGATTTATCACTGTTATCATGCAACTTATGCAGGCCCACTAATATCAGGTAGGCGTTGACAGGTAGCATCGGCCAATAACGGTCGCGGCTAACTCTCATTGGTTAAACGACCCAGGATCGGTAGAACCGACTCTGCCTGTGTTCATTACTATACATAGTTCCGACCAGTCTTCGTGTGGAGTAGCACTTGATTGCACGCGTCCACGTCATCTCTTAGTCGACTCGCGGTAAAGTGACACCGAGAGAAAAGGTAAGTTCTGCTGTGGCGTCATTTGGATGGTGTTTAGCAAAAATGTGTCAACCCACATTATTAGGGTGGTTCAAAAAACATTTTTTTTTCCAACGGGGCACCCCCTTATTTTGTTACACTTATTATGCTGATAAAATACACCAAGTTTCGTAATTTTATCTCAACTACAAGGGGGTGCTCAACCACTTTGAAAATTTTGTATGTTGTATTAAAACAAAAAAAACAAGTATTATTCAGAAATTTATTTAAGTATCTGTTTTCACATTATTTGCACATGTGATTTATAAGTTTTTAAGTAGAAAAACATTTTAATTTCTTTTTTTTATAATTTTAGAAAAGTAAGATTTTTAGAATTTCACCTAAAAAATCATAACAAATAGAAATAAAAATGGTTTTTCACCAAATAACTTTTAAATCACACTTTCACATAATGTGAAAACTACTACTTACTTAAAACTCAAAAAAATAATAACTTGATTTTTTTGGACTTCATACAACTTTGAAAAATTTCAAAGTGTTTGAGCACCCCCTTGTAGTTGAGATAAGATTACAAATCTTGGCATGTTTAGTCAACATGACAAGTGTAACAAAATGAGAGGGTGCCGCTTCTTCCAGCTAGAGTTTGAATTTTTCCCATACAAAAGTGAACCACCCTAACCCACATTAATTTTTCAATAAAATGTCAAATGTAAGCGTATTTTTTTTTGAGTTGATATCTAATTGCAAAATGAATGTGGGTTAACACATTATTGCGTATCAGCATCCATTTACGAAAAACTAAAAATAGGGACCTGTAAATGGATTATAATTAACTTAGCCCCTTTAACCTCATTAAATATTGATAGTAGCGAAAAAGTGTACAGAACCTTTTTTTGTGGACAATTTGTTAAATATTTGTGTATTAAGTATATTTTTTCACCACAAGCGACCAGACTTCTTGAAAATGTTAGAGTACAAAAAACAATGGTTGCTATAAAAATTCTCAAATAGGCCTACTAACCGATAGGCAATACAGTTTTTCCATAGCCAAGGTGTATTTTTAGAAGACCTTAATCCAAAAAATTACATTGTACTCTAACATTTTCAAGAAGTCTGGTCGCTTGTGGTGAAAAAAAAATGTATAGAGAACAGAGTGGCCAAGTTTTTTTAAAAATAGTTTATCTAATACTGATTCTAAAATGGTATCACACATGCTATTTACATTTCTACAAACAAAGATATGGCCTAGATGGTGATTAAAGTGAAGTATGGTGCTAACTAGTAAAAAAGACATAAAAGTGCGATTATCTTGAAAACCACGAAACTTTTACTAGACCTATAAGTGCATTTTCTGGACCAGCCTAAGGTGCCCTGTCGATGGTTAGAAGGTTGTCCATTAATTACTGGACTTGACATGAGTATAAAAAGTTATAAACAAAAAAGGGGGGAAAAGTAGATTTTTTTTCCCCAATATCTCAAAAGGTATTAATATTAAATATTAATTTAAGAAACCAAAATTAATATTATAGCAGAGGAGAATATTTCCAATCAAACATTCCATACTTGCGGAACTCTATCCATTATTTTATACTTTTTATTCAACTGAACACAGCCCTCCACCTCCGCGTCTCATTTTCGAGAAACGCGCGGCATGAAAAAACTATTACGTAACATAAAATATAATTTGAAAGATATTAAATATTGATTGAATTTTTTTTTAATAATGGTGTATTTAAAACATGTTAACAAATGTATTACTTGTATAAAGGGTCTAGCCGCAATCCTATAGTGAAACTGCCCCTGGCTGAAATGTATACCTTTCATAGGCGCGTTTATTTGCCTTATTATAAGATATCGTTTTACCAAAGGCCATAGTCGGTTTTCCATAGTAAGTTGGCCCTTAAATCAATTCGATTCGGTTTTTTTTTATGAGTACCTCTTATGGTGAAGGATATTTTGGCTGAGTATCAACATCCTACTAGTGATAGTTTTTGACTTATGATTTTATGATTTTTTTTCTTTAATGTATGGTTTTTCGGCCTACATTGGCCTACTACTTGCCTAAATATCTAAATTTTCCAAACGGTACTTCCTGTCAAAAATTAGCAATGTGTGTGGTCAAGTCCTGTACTCAATCGGTGTTTTTCAATGGTTTCCAATTCAAAGGTTTGGCAAAAAATTATTTTTTTTTTCAAAATCGTTTTTATTTTTTTGTAGCTAAACTAGCGGTTCTATTATTCTGAAATTTGAATGTTATATGCACCTAATAGTAGTTCATTTAAAAAAGAAACAAGATTGTAACTTGTTTATAAAGGCTTAAAAATATATTTTTAATTTTTTAAACTTTTTTTTAATACTTGTGAGATAGTGACAATCTCAATTTTTTGTTATTTAATGCAGAATATTATTGCATAAAATATATTTTTTGTATAATCCATTTGTGGCAACAAGGTAAAAGCATACAGGCCGTCCTTCTTACGTACTTTAGGGTGGTTCGCGTATGTATGGGTAAAATTCAAACTCTAGCTAGAAGAAGCGGCACCCCCTTACTTGGTTACACTTATTATGCTGATAATGAACACCAATGTACACCAAGTTTTGTAACTTTATTTCAACTACAAGGGGAAGCTCAACCACTTAGAAAATTTTAAACGTTGTATGAAATCCAAAAATAATTAGAATAATAGAAATGATAATAATAGAATAGGAGAAAGTATTTGCATACTCAGCTCAACGCAATCAAAACTCAATTTAGACGCAGCAATCGTTTTCAAAACCGACTACCGGTTTTGTAGCGTAATAAGTCTTATACGGTTCTAACCTAAAATTGCACTCATTTGATCGTTAGCTGCACAGTATTCTTAATTTAATTAAAGTTTTAGTTTACTTACGCGTTAGTTTTCCGTATTTGAACACACACAAGCACTGTTTGGTCACAGGTCACGTTCACACAGAGTTCCAGCAAACACCCGGCGACCGGCGTGGTGAACCGCGCGCGGCTAACTGAGTGCCTACGTTACGGCCGGCAATCTCCCACTCACTTCGGATTCGGATTCCTGTAGACAAGATTTTGTTTTAGATTTTAATTACTTTAATTGCAATGAAATCCTCTTACAATTTCTATCTCTTTTTTTCTAGATTAACAGATTTTCTAGTTTAGATGTTATGATGGGGTTATGTTCGTAGTACGTAGGTATATTTCGTGTAATTTCTTCGTGTAGGTAGAGGGAGGGCTCCATAAACTATGCAACAAATCTCGTATGATTTTGTGATACACAATGCGTTATTTGCTCTATCGACAATTTGCTGCACGTAAAAACGCATGTGACTTGTAGCAGTTGTAGTCGAGGATCATATATAGAGCCCTTAAAAGCTGGAATCTATGGTATTTTTAAACGAAAACGTGAAATAATTTCGACTGAATGACCAATGCAGTAAATTAATTAATTACAACAGAAATAGACTAAAACTGTCCAACTCGCCCAAATGTCCAAATCCAAAGATAATAGATTTTTATATAAGTCTGGTGGCCGAGTGAATATGACGTTTGACTTCAATCCGGAGGTCGCGGGTTCAAATCCTGGCTCGTACCAATGAGTTTTTCGGAACTTATGTACGAAATATCATTTGATATTTACCACTAGCTTTTCGGTGAAGGAAAACATCGTGAGGAAACCTGCATACATCTGCGAAGAAATTCAAAGGTGTATGTGAAGTCCCCAATCCGCATTGGGCTAGCGTGGGGACTATAGCCCAAGCCCTCTCGCGCATGAAAGGAGGCCTGTGCTCAGCAGTGGGACGTAGGGCAAACCTTGGCTATTCGGTGATACGTAGTTATCCGGTGATAACAGTTTTAATGTCTTGTAGCCGCGTTACCTGGTAATTATATTACTTGAAACCATATTACACCACATTAGTCAGATCCATGGTATCTCTTAAACATTGTTTTAAGCAATAAAATTACCGGGCAACTCGGCTAAAAGACAATAAAACGACTATCACCGAATAACTACGTATCACCGAATAGCCAAGGTTTGCCCTATATAGGCTGAAATGATGATGATGATGATGATGAGTTGTTTTCACATTATTTGTAAATGTGATATAAATCTAGTAGTAGTATATATTACTTTTTCTCAAACATGCAATGAAATATTGATGTTATGTTCCTTATAATAGGCTACGAAGTATGACGTTTCAGGTGCGGCTAGGACAAAAGGTGGTTAATGGAATTTCATACACATCCTGCAGGCCTAGGCCGGCAAAGTCCTCTTTTTTAATTTACATTTCACAGATATTTGTGACACAGCATCGTGGCATTCATCCATAAAAAAAAACTAGAGGCAGTATTTGCTTTATGGTTCGTAATGACACTCTGCCACTACGCCTGTAAAAAAAAAAAACAAAAAACAATGTTTGCTATAATTTGCAGTTTTATTTGTATAAAATCAACATGAACTTAATAAATAATACATTCAATATCAAACACGCGTAGCTTAACTACATTATATTTATTATATTTCATTGCATGTTTGAGAAAAGCACTATACATACCTCGGCGGGAAATGGGGTTGCCCGCGCTCAGACCTATCCGGTATCGCTTCGCTCGGCCGTCTATATGTCTTCGGCCGGCAACCCCTTTCGACCCGGCCTCTGTAGTAATGTACTATTTTAAGATTTTTAAGGTGAAATTAAAAAAAAACTTCAAAAATTATAAAAATGATAAATATTTATTTTTACTTCATCAAGTTATTTTTCAACAAGTTATTAAATTGTTAATCAACAAAATTTTCTAGAACATCCTTCTTTATTGAAAACGAAAAAAAAAGTATAAATAACTATGGTGAAATTGTGCCGCTTTCTAGAGCCCTTCTCATACAAGTACATGCTTAATAAGATAACATTATAAAAGTTTTAATAAAGTTAATACTTTGCTTAAAATAAGTTTTATATGACATAGAAAATTGACGAAAAACTAAAAATTAAGGTAAAATTGTAAAATAGAAAACAATATTATAACCAAACTATTAATTTTTTCTGTGCTTTTATAACGTGATCTCATTAACCCTTCAAGTGGCGCCCCCGAAAACGCGAAAAGTAGTCAAGTGGCGGGGCGGGGTGGTCAGCGCAGATAAGAAAATTTTACAAAATCGTCGATTTATGCTTTTCTAAGTTTGAAAGTATATTAAATCACATATTGTTAGAATCAGCGTTATATAGGCTATTTGAATATATCAATTAAATTATTCTAATGTTTATACATTTGGCCAGACGTAATCAAACTCCGGAAGAATGACAGTTTTCCAGCTTCCTTATATAGCCTAAGCAAATTAGAAAAATCTGCGGAAATAATTCGTGTAGTTTTGAAAATTGGTACAGGTATACCTTGTGGTGTCCAGATAAACATACTAAAAGTCCTCCAGGGTAGGAGGTGTGCTGGGGGTGTAGAGGGGGGTTGAAGGTACCTTTTTTCATATTTTTGCTCATATCTAGAATATCTGTACGAATAGCATTATAATTACTTCGGACAAAAGTTTTAACATAAAATTTACTACAAATTTGGTTATGTTTATTTTTACTCTGCGATCAATACTTTAGGAGCTACAGGCTGTTAAAGTTAAATAAGTGATAAAAAATAGACGGTTTAAGAAAACGTCGTTTTATTGTAATTGTTCATCACAAATAAAAAATTTAGCTTAGAGTAAGCAAGCTAAGCGACCTGCTGATAAAATATAAAAAATTGGCCTTGAGCATGTCGGGCCATGCTCAGTGTAGGGTTCCGTAGTTACCCGTCTGTCAAAATAGACTATTTGCCATAACTCAAAAACAGCTATACCGATTAGATTCGCTATATTTTTCCTTGAGGGGATGTAATTTTTTTTCGCTCCCACCCTATAGTGTGAGGTGTCGTTGGATAGGTCTTTTAAAACGAATATGGGTCTTCGAGAATTATTTTTTGATAAACATAATATTTTCGGAAACAATCGATCTGAAAGAAAAAAAGTTGTGTTTTCCACTTTAGTTCCCCTAACATTTGAACCATGGGTCCAAAAAATACGAAAAAATCGTGAAAGTAAAGCATAGTAAAGACTTTCAGAGAAAAATATAGCGAACCTTATCGGTTAAGCAGTTTTTGAGTTTTTGCAAATAGTCTATTTTGATGGACGGGTAACTACGAAACCCTACACTGAGCATGGCCCGACATGCTCTTGGCCGGTTTTTTTAATATTTTATCAGCAGATCGCTTAGCTTGCTTATTCTAAACTAAAATTTTTATTTATGATGAACAATTACGAAAATACGACGTTTTCTTAAACCGTCCATTTTTTATCTCTTATTCAATTTTAACAGCCTGTAGCTCCTAAATTATTGCTCGCAGAGTAAAAATAAACATAACCAAATTTGTAGTAAATTTAATGTTAAAACTTTTATCCCAAGTCATTATAATGCTATTCGTACAGATATTCGAGATATGAGCAAACATATGAAAAAAGGTACCTTCAGCCCCCCTCTACACCCCCAGCACACCCCCTACCCTCGAGGACTTTTAGTATGTTTATCTGGACACCAGAAGGTATACCTGTACCAATTTTCAAAACTACACGAATTATTTCCGCAGCTTGCCCAAATTCGGCTTAATTTGACGTCACTTTTTTGATAATTCAATTTTACAATAGTTATTTATAAACTTTTTCGTTTTCAATAGAGATGGGTAGTGAGTAAATACTCACGGGTAAATACCGAGTAAATACTCAGTATTTACTCAATTTACCCGTATTTACTCGTTTATACCCGAATTGGTGGGTATAAACTATTTAGAGTGCTGAAAGGCTCAAATAAATTTGAAATATAGGTATATTTTGTAAGCCGCTACTGGATTAAGTACTCAAAATTGTAAGAAAAATATTTTTAAGAGGGCCACTCCATACATGTAACTAATGTCACAAAAAAAAAATTAGAAACCACCTACGTGTTGCATATCATTAAATGGGTCTTTAAAAATAACAGGAATGTTTCTAAGAACTTTTTTGGATAAATTGAATATTTTTGGAAAAAAGCCGTTTTGAAAGGCCAAAATAATGTTTATCTCTCTATAACATTCGAACCAAAGTTCAGAAAAAATATGAAAACATATCGGGAGATTAGCCGTATAATAGAGTACAAAAAACAATATTTTGAACATCATAGGTTGAGCCATTTTTGAGTTTTCTTTAAAAAACCCTTAATAAAAGGTCGTAAGTGCCGCGTAAACACGCACTTTTAAGCGACATGCAGTTATCTAGAACATCGATAGAATTTAAGTACCATATTTTTAAAGTAAATACCTTCTTATTTAAAACAAAATTGTTAACTATGCATTATCACAATTTGCCTCTCACTGATAATTACCTTTTTTTCCAAAATTAAGCATCTTATATGCTTTTTATTTTAAAGATATTGTTAATACACGTTAGCACTCTTCAATAAAATACAATTTTGTTCTTAAATCTCACTTTTTGAATATTTTATAAGCAATTGTTTTTACCCACCTAAATGAGTAAATACGGGTATTTATCGGGTGCTTTGAGTAAATACCGAGTAAATACTCAGTATTTACTCACCCCTACCCATCTCTAGTTTTCAATAAAGAAGATATTTCGAGAAAATTTTGTTCATTAACAATTGCTTGTTGAAAAAAACTTTAAGATTTTCTACAAGTATTACATTTGTTGACATGTTTTCAATGAATATTTAATACCTTTAAATTTATATTTAATGTTACGTAGTCGCTTTTTCACGCCGCGCGCGATTCCCGAAAATGAGGCGCGGAGGGCTGTGTTCAGAGTTGAATAAAAAGTATAAATAATGGAGACGCAGTTCTGCAAGTATGGAATGCTTGATTGGAAATATCCTCCTCTTTAATAATATTAATTTTGGTTTCTTAAATATTTATAAGTACTTTTTGAGATATTGGGGAAATAAAATATATCTACTTTTTTCCCCCTTTTTTGTTTATAACATTTTATATTTTTTTGTGTGCGAATACATTTTTCTAAGCATCATGAGGAATCTAATGAGATATCACACGTATTTTTAGGAGTGTTATCTCTATTTTTCACCGTTTTCAGTTTCTCGAACAGACTAATGGGGAAGTGACCCCATAAAATAATAATAGATATAACAAATGAGGATTTTGTTTAATGAATTACTAATTTGGAAGCGTTCCACCTCAGTTCCTTTGACCGGCGTCTCTGACAAATTATGACTATTAAGTATCACTTTTTTGACGTTTTAACAAACTTAGGGTCTAGCAGTTTCTAAAATAACCAAAAGTCCTTGATCGCTTGTATTTGTTATTTATTTAGGCAAGGGCAACATCTAAGCTTGACATGCTTGAACGTAAAACTTTGTCTTTTTTCCCAACTCAGCCAAGTGAGAATGCTGATATTTTTTTAGCAACTGCGCCGTTTATGAAAGATTATAATAATATTACAAAATGAAACATTCAAAAAGTTCAATATTTTTTTTTAATAAATTAATTGCTTCACCCCGGAATTTCTTAACAAAAGTTAAAAGTAATAAAAATCATAATTTGAAAACTACGAAAAGTTGGCTAACATACATATTCTGATAGCCCACAGCATGAGGAGCCTAAAAAATTTTTTGACGTCAATGTTTGGACCATCCTGTATAACAACACATGCCGTGCCAACATCGCTCGTTCTGTGATATTAGAATGTCGTGAAAAACCTGTGTCAGGTGTCGAGAGCATTCTATATTTTTTTACAGTAGTCTAAAATACGTGTCCGTTATTTTAGACTACTCTATAACATATATCAAAATAAATCAACTCGGAGTCGGACAGTTGGGTACCCTTCCTTGTAAGCAACATTGTCAATGTTAACTTTGGTTGGACTGTAGCAAAGGGGGGGACTGGGACTTAGATTATTTTTTTTACAAAGTGGTGTCATTTTGTCATTATAACAGTATTTTTAAATGATTGTAATGACACGTCAAAATAAGCATCTTTTATTGAAAAAACTTTTCTCTGAAATAAAAAATGGCTGAGTTAGACGCCTCCAAAGATTGATGTTTTTAAAGGGAGTGGCCAATCGGTAAGAGCGTGCGACTTGCAATCCGGAGGTCGCGGGTTCAAACCCCGGCTCGCAACAATGAGTTTTTCGGAACTTATGTCGTGAGGAAACCTGCATACATCTGCGAAGAAATTCAAAGGTGTATGTGAAGTCCCCAACCCGCATTGGGCTAGCGTGGGGACTATAGGCCAAGCCCTCTAATAAAGTGCTCACTCCATACATCAGTTTTAGTACCAAAATGACTATTATTTTCGCAGTCGACATTTAGCATCGAGTAACGGAATTATCATTACCGCCTAGGTTCGAACGCCGTCTCAGTTTACGAACCGCGCGCCATCTAGGGGCAGGGTGCTAGCTTGCCAGGCCAGACCGCAGCCGCCGCAGTGCACCTCAATCTATCGCCATCTATCGGTTATACGATCAAACCTGCGACGAACGCCTCGCTACAATAGGCCCGTAGGTTACGGTCCGGTACAATACGAGTAAGACAAATAGTTCACGAATCACCTATGAGGTGGCGCTGGTTTTATAATTATTGATTTGACGGAGCTTGTAATTAGCATACAGATACAGAAGATTCGTCCATTAAGGTGGTTCTACTTGCTCGAATTTCATACAAACTTTCTTGTTAACTCACTACTATTCTGTAAGGTGTCTTCACTTGAATACGTAATGTTTGGGTAGTATATATATATTTCTTACTGCGCCAAAGTAACAAAATACTAGAAATTGATTAATATTTTTAAGAAAAAAGCCTTTGAAAATTAGTAAAATTTTGCCCCAGGGCTTGTTTGTGTGAGTGATGCTTATAGTATAGGCAAAGACATATGTAACTTCGTATAAAACAAATAAAGTCTAAGGAAAAAACGTGCCTCAGAATTCAAGTAAAAGTCATTCTCGAATAGATGGCGCACACACCTTTAGCCTACCCTCGGCTAGATGGCGTGACGACACCGTTTCATATTTAACAATTTTAACACATAGATATCAGTGAATGAACATGGATCAAAATGATATAAAAATAATAAAATCATTTTATCCATATATATACATTTTTTGATAACTTTATACGTTTTCATTTTGAGTTTTAGTCGTGTGTCGATAGCTGATGGCAGTAAATTTACAGTGACTACAAAATTTACAATGACAGGACCCCTCTATACTATCTATTCTTTTTGGTATAGGTGTAATTCTAACATGGCGACTTCTTTGACAAGCAATCATTTTTAATTTATCAAAGGTGTAACAGATGACATTTTAAAACCGAAACACAGGTTACCTGTGTATTTTGTTTTATCTTCACTCAATAGAGGGAGATAAATTTAATGCACAAATCATGTTACGAGTATACTCATTTAAGAGTCTCCTTTTTCTGATATAATTTCATTCCCAGATGTAATATAACTTATATTATATATTAAAATACATTTATATAACTATACATTTAATAGAATTAAAGGTCAGTCCAAACAATCATTCGCGTAACGGTCGTCCACCGAAAAGCCTTGTGAATTCTGTTTTCGTCTCGGCAGAAATATAAATAAATGTTCTCTGGAAGCCTATATTTATTCTTACAATGATTTTTAAACTAAAGTAGCTATATTTTTCTCGAAAATATATATTGGGAGCAAAATGTCATCTTCTTGTAAATAAACAAGAACAATAGTACATGGTTAACCAAGGGATCATTTCTGCCGAAATCATCAATGATCACCTCGGCAGAAAGAACACTATTCTGTTTTTTTCTGTTTCTCATTACTTCCCCAGAAATGTGACTCACACGCCAGCTTACTTAGTAGTGTTAGTACAGTCGCCATCAGATATATCGGAGCGTCCGAGGTGCTCACAAATATCTGAACACGCACTCTAACGCCTTGACAATAGAGGCGTGTTCAGATATTTGTGAGCGCCTTATCCGCCCCGATATATCTGATGGCGACTGTACTAAGCTAACATTAAAAGCGTTTTTGTAATTTTAGGTAAAATAATTTGCGTTATTTTCAATTGATAATAAGAATAAAAACATATAATCTATAAAACTCTTTATAAAAAAAAAAAAAAAAAAATAAGCACTGTCGGGATTTGAACCCAGATTCATTGATACTCTAGCTAAAATTTATTCAAAACAGACGTTGTGGGTGCCACAAGCACATGACAATCAACGTCTGAAAATACGTATCAGTTGGTTCTAAGTTACTTGTCAATGTCTCAAATAAGAATTTAAATTCTAAATTGTTCTTCCTAAAAATATTCATGCGCTGCACTGCGCCCTCTAGGTTACTTTACTGTAACATTACAAATCTACTGACATTAGACACTGACTTTAGGTATGTGAGTGTGCGTGAATGCAAGATATTGCAATATTTTGCAGTTTTATTCTCTGATTATTTAGATTAGACACTGTTGAGTATAACATGTTTCGATTTGGACGTAATATTTTTTATTGTTTTCGCCAATATCAACACATCTTATGAAACTGTTTATATTTTGGGAGAAACGGTGAAAATCCACAATTCGTGCACACTGACGCCATCTTTTGGCTGATAATCGGCATCCCATCCCTAGACATCCACCTTAACCTATGTATTTTAGGCAGTAAACATAACGAAATTAACGAATAAAATAATATAAAACTAGTGGCTCTGTGAGCTGTAGACCTCGCGAGCATAGCTTATTGGGACCGTGCACGATGACAGTGCCACACAGCGGTTTGATTAATCAACAATACAAAATTTTAAATTTATTAAAAAAAAAAAGTTCGAATTAAAAGGAAAAAAAATACAGAAAAGATGACAACTCCCCGATTATTTTGGTTAATAGTGAAGCTCAGATCGAAAAACTAGGTAAAGAGGGACATCAAAGTAATGTACAACGGTCACAAGCCTCCCCTAACAGAGCAACGTCCCCGGGAGATAAATGACTAACTCCTAGTGTATCATGCGACCCTAGTCTGCTTAATACTCCTCACTTTTGTGAAACTAGTTGGGTGAGTCAATCCTACACACTCGTTTACACCCCACTGCGGCGATTCAACTACATGTCTACTTATGTCCTATGTGACCCTGGTACTGTTAAAGACTGCCCTAGCCCACTAAGTCAGCAAGGAATTTGTTATATCGCTAATATAAGCCCATTCATTATGTATCGGCCGACATGCTATGATTTATGTGATCCTAATAGGTTGCTAATGCTTTTTAACAATTTTTATAACTATTTGTCCACACACATCACACACACACAATCTTATCTAAAACTAAAATCTTACAAATCTTATACAAAACTACTAAAACACGACTATTTACAAACTGTAAAAAGCACTAACCCTAATGCTTCAAGGAAATAATTTAATGAAATGTTGGCCATAAATATTAATGATCGTCTAGTTCAAAATGTAGGACCCTCTACGTTGTGATAAAATATTTTTATGAAATCGACGTATAATTAAAATTGAAATAAATTAATTTTAATTTCCTAATAAATAAAACGAATGAAGCACAACTAATCAAAAAATGAAACAACCGTTAAATAAAATAAAATGTCGCAATAGACATCCGTTTATAAAAAATATAATCGCAAATACGAAATAATAATTATAAATATTCGCATAAAACAAATGCTTATACTGACACAAAATAAACCGTCAGTATTTGAAAGATCATCCGTATTTCAATAAATTTGTACGTAAACAAACAAAACGAAGTAACGTAAAAAATTAAATTACCCGTAAGCTCAAAAGAAATAAGAGAATAAAATCTAACTACATAAATGAACATGCAACTCACCGAAAACAGCATGGCTAAGGAATAAAATTAATTAGTTGATTTAATTACCTGACTTTACATGTAGATTTACAATGTTGTAATTTAATAACTAGTAACTTACTTCTAACTTAAATATAAGCTCGTCACACAGCAAAGCGACAAAGATCTGAAATAAAAACCCGACTTCAAAGGGACCTTGTGAAACAGACCATAGGTCTAGAATGGGGAACCTAAGTTATTACTTTGTTTTTGAATATCCAGGGGCTCCCTGCCATCCTACACCCCTGCCTCGCGTGACGTTGAGAATGGAACATGCCCGTCTACGCGTCCTTCAAAACCGTCAGGACACAAACCTAGCTAAACCAAATAACAACCAAACCATCACACCTACTCATACTTCTTCATTCTTCGCTTTCCTGACGTTCTTAAAATATATTTACGCACAATGCAATTTTAAATTACGCTAAGCAATCTACGCGCTGCGGTATTTACGCTTCCCTAACTCGACATGCAGCTCGCGTACTTGTGACGAAGCTAGTGAGTGTGTTGATCTGTACAAGGTGCTCTGAATATCATTTATACTCTATAACATTCACTGTACTGCGGATCCCTTAAATTGGCCTGCATTGTCACTCTACTTCCACTAATCGACGCAGATGCCGAAGGTCCGTATAATCGAGTGATTACATCCCAGAACCCACAGAGCGATATGTTGCAGAAAATATAAACAACTCAGGCCTTGGTTGTGTACCTAATGTGTAGTGTAGAGGCTTCGGACTTCTGAAGCACTGACACGTCAGATACTTCAGGCCAAAGCCAGTTTCGGCGTCCAGCCGGCAGGAGCTACTCTCAGCCACCGACCTTATTCCGAGTGTACCTAAATGTGTGTATGCAAATAGACTAAACGTGTGGTGTGTCAGCTGTGTATGTGTAAGTGTAGTGTGGTGTGTTTCGAGTGTGTGTACATGTTTTCTGTGTGTGTGAGGCACAAAATACATGGTGTGTGTTAAATAGTTTTTTATTGTGGTTCACTATCTCGTCACAAATAATAGGATCAAAGAAGCAATTAAATGCGTGACACTACAATTTCGTCATTCTGTCGGAGAGAGCCAAATTATGGATTATATTGTATGGTATATGGTGTTAAATTAAGCTCTTCCTTCAAAACAACTACACTGCAATGTCAACATTCAATTCGTACAAGCAGATCAAGATAAAAGTGATTTTATGGGTGTTTTATCCGCTTTCATACAAAATTTAATAAATACTATCTAAATAATGAGATACGAATGTAGCCAGAAGGGCTCCCTATAATCTTCTTCTCGTTCGCTCGCTCGCTCAGCTCAGGAACATTGCAGAAGAGATATATTATGTCCTACGTACAAATCGTCCACTGCATGACGACTTCCTAACCCTTTGAAACACGCTGAACCCAGCTATAAAATACAACGAACACCCGACGTGACGACCTAAGGGCATAAAAGGATTAAATTACTCTTAATAACTAAATTATAGATAAATATAAACACTTCCTGACTTCACTGACTCTATTAGACAATAAATACACTTTATAAAAGAAATAGAGTTTTAACACTTAAAATCTTTACACAGAGTTTATTGTCATTATAAACCACTTTTACTAGAACTACACTTTCAAAGCTAAATCTAATCTACATATGCAGATTTTATCTTACAAATATTTAATTACTGAAGACACAAATTAATTGATTTCTGGCTAAATGTCACGACGCGTATTCAGCCAGTCCTTTCGAGCTTCAAATCCCGACTGCCCTCCTAGAGGTCTATTTTTTAAAACAATAATATTCACACGAAATAATTCACTTTAAAGAAAGACGTTATGTACGTACAAATTGGATTAACATACGTCATTTATGAATTCGATAAGTAAAAGTTTTTAACTAGACGACGTATGTGTCACCTTATTATAATTAACCTATGCCCTTTTAATACGCATTCGCAACAGAACTCTTTGTTTTAGTTAACGTACTTATGATAAGAATCAAATATCCTAAGAGCGGCGCCGAAAAAGGGTAACATGAAACCAAACCTGTGATTTTGTGTTTATATTAGGTCGATTTCAAAGAACTTGCGACGTGTGAATATATTTTTAGAGATCCGCATTAAAATACTAGCTCTTTTAAGAAACCTATCCTAACCCTGTAACACTGATGTTACAGAGCGCCCTCAGATAGACGATGCAATTTTGGAATCGGAGAGTTTAAAATTGTGAGGATATCTAAATAGGAATTTTGAGCAAGAATCATACAACAATTATTAATCGGTACCGAATCTGAATGTAACAGTAATCTATTTTACGCCCTCAATTTCTTTAGACCGATGTCAAAACGAAAATCATCACTATTAATAAACAATATAAACACTCTTTAATTTGCACTAGAATCGAACATACGCCCTCACGTTCCAAAGAATATTGGTTATTAATTATTATAAATTATTTTTTTAAGTTACATAATGAACGATTTTATAACTATTTGCAAATATGTTAGAAAACAATAACTCAGATTCGTTCTCAAGTAATTAAATTAATATAATTAATTTAATTTTTAATGACTTGAATCCTGGTCACGGCACCACTGTAAAAAGCACTAACCCTAATGCTTCAAGGAAATAATTTAATGAAATGTTGGCCATAAATATTAATGATCGTCTAGTTCAAAATGTAGGACCCTCTACGTTGTGATAAAATATTTTTATGAAATCGACGTATAATTAAAATTGAAATAAATTAATTTTAATTTCCTAATAAATAAAACGAATGAAGCACAACTAATCAAAAAATGAAACAACCGTTAAATAAAATAAAATGTCGCAATAGACATCCGTTTATAAAAAATATAATCGCAAATACGAAATAATAATTATAAATATTCGCATAAAACAAATGCTTATACTGACACAAAATAAACCGTCAGTATTTGAAAGATCATCCGTATTTCAATAAATTTGTACGTAAACAAACAAAACGAAGTAACGTAAAAAATTAAATTACCCGTAAGCTCAAAAGAAATAAGAGAATAAAATCTAACTACATAAATGAACATGCAACTCACCGAAAACAGCATGGCTAAGGAATAAAATTAATTAGTTGATTTAATTACCTGACTTTACATGTAGATTTACAATGTTGTAATTTAATAACTAGTAACTTACTTCTAACTTAAATATAAGCTCGTCACACAGCAAAGCGACAAAGATCTGAAATAAAAGCCCGACTTCAAAGGGACCTTGTGAAACAGACCATAGGTCTAGAATGGGGAACCTAAGTTATTACTTTGTTTTTGAATATCCAGGGGCTCCCTGCCATCCTACACCCCTGCCTCGCGTGACGTTGAGAATGGAACATGCCCGTCTACGCGTCCTTCAAAACCGTCAGGACACAAACCTAGCTAAACCAAATAACAACCAAACCATCACACCTACTCATACTTCTTCATTCTTCGCTTTCCTGACGTTCTTAAAATATATTTACGCACAATGCAATTTTTAAATTACGCTAAGCAATCTACGCGCTGCGGTATTTACGCTTCCCTAACTCGACATGCAGCTCGCGTACTTGTGACGAAGCTAGTGAGTGTGTTGATCTGTACAAGGTGCTCTGAATATCATTTATACTCTATAACATTCACTGTACTGCGGATCCCTTAAATTGGCCTGCATTGTCACTCTACTTCCACTAATCGACGCAGATGCCGAAGGTCCGTATAATCGAGTGATTACATCCCAGAACCCACAGAGCGATATGTTGCAGAAAATATAAACAACTCAGGCCTTGGTTGTGTACCTAATGTGTAGTGTAGAGGCTTCGGACTTCTGAAGCACTGACACGTCAGATACTTCAGGCCAAAGCCAGTTTCGGCGTCCAGCCGGCAGGAGCTACTCTCAGCCACCGACCTTATTCCGAGTGTACCTAAATGTGTGTATGCAAATAGACTAAACGTGTGGTGTGTCAGCTGTGTATGTGTAAGTGTAGTGTGGTGTGTTTCGAGTGTGTGTACATGTTTTCTGTGTGTGTGAGGCACAAAATACATGGTGTGTGTTAAATAGTTTTTTATTGTGGTTCACTATCTCGTCACAAATAATAGGATCAAAGAAGCAATTAAATGCGTGACACTACAATTTCGTCATTCTGTCGGAGAGAGCCAAATTATGGATTATATTGTATGGTATATGGTGTTAAATTAAGCTCTTCCTTCAAAACAACTACACTGCAATGTCAACATTCAATTCGTACAAGCAGATCAAGATAAAAGTGATTTTATGGGTGTTTTATCCGCTTTCATACAAAATTTAATAAATACTATCTAAATAATGAGATACGAATGTAGCCAGAAGGGCTCCCTATAATCTTCTTCTCGTTCGCTCGCTCGCTCAGCTCAGGAACATTGCAGAAGAGATATATTATGTCCTACGTACAAATCGTCCACTGCATGACGACTTCCTAACCCTTTGAAACACGCTGAACCCAGCTATAAAATACAACGAACACCCGACGTGACGACCTAAGGGCATAAAAGGATTAAATTACTCTTAATAACTAAATTATAGATAAATATAAACACTTCCTGACTTCACTGACTCTATTAGACAATAAATACACTTTATAAAAGAAATAGAGTTTTAACACTTAAAATCTTTACACAGAGTTTATTGTCATTATAAACCACTTTTACTAGAACTACACTTTCAAAGCTAAATCTAATCTACATATGCAGATTTTATCTTACAAATATTTAATTACTGAAGACACAAATTAATTGATTTCTGGCTAAATGTCACGACGCGTATTCAGCCAGTCCTTTCGAGCTTCAAATCCCGACTGCCCTCCTAGAGGTCTATTTTTTAAAACAATAATATTCACACGAAATAATTCACTTTACAGAAAGACGTTATGTACGTACAAATTGGATTAACATACGTCATTTATGAATTCGATAAGTAAAAGTTTTTAACTAGACGACGTATGTGTCACCTTATTATAATTAACCTATGCCCTTTTAATACGCATTCGCAACAGAACTCTTTGTTTTAGTTAACGTACTTATGATAAGAATCAAATATCCTAAGAGCGGCGCCGAAAAAGGGTAACATGAAACCAAACCTGTGATTTTGTGTTTATATTAGGTCGATTTCAAAGAACTTGCGACGTGTGAATATATTTTTAGAGATCCGCATTAAAATACTAGCTCTTTTAAGAAACCTATCCTAACCCTGTAACACTGATGTTACAGAGCGCCCTCAGATAGACGATGCAATTTTGGAATCGGAGAGTTTAAAATTGTGAGGATATCTAAATAGGAATTTTGAGCAAGAATCATACAACAATTATTAATCGGTACCGAATCTGAATGTAACAGTAATCTATTTTACGCCCTCAATTTCTTTAGACCGATGTCAAAACGAAAATCATCACTATTAATAAACAATATAAACACTCTTTAATTTGCACTAGAATCGAACATACGCCCTCACGTTCCAAAGAATATTGGTTATTAATTATTATAAATTATTTTTTTAAGTTACATAATGAACGATTTTATAACTATTTGCAAATATGTTAGAAAACAATAACTCAGATTCGTTCTCAAGTAATTAAATTAATATAATTAATTTAATTTTTAATGACTTGAATCCTGGTCACGGCACCACTGTAAAAAGCACTAACCCTAATGCTTCAAGGAAATAATTTAATGAAATGTTGGCCATAAATATTAATGATCGTCTAGTTCAAAATGTAGGACCCTCTACGTTGTGATAAAATATTTTTATGAAATCGACGTATAATTAAAATTGAAATAAATTAATTTTAATTTCCTAATAAATAAAACGAATGAAGCACAACTAATCAAAAAATGAAACAACCGTTAAATAAAATAAAATGTCGCAATAGACATCCGTTTATAAAAAATATAATCGCAAATACGAAATAATAATTATAAATATTCGCATAAAACAAATGCTTATACTGACACAAAATAAACCGTCAGTATTTGAAAGATCATCCGTATTTCAATAAATTTGTACGTAAACAAACAAAACGAAGTAACGTAAAAAATTAAATTACCCGTAAGCTCAAAAGAAATAAGAGAATAAAATCTAACTACATAAATGAACATGCAACTCACCGAAAACAGCATGGCTAAGGAATAAAATTAATTAGTTGATTTAATTACCTGACTTTACATGTAGATTTACAATGTTGTAATTTAATAACTAGTAACTTACTTCTAACTTAAATATAAGCTCGTCACACAGCAAAGCGACAAAGATCTGAAATAAAAGCCCGACTTCAAAGGGACCTTGTGAAACAGACCATAGGTCTAGAATGGGGAACCTAAGTTATTACTTTGTTTTTGAATATCCAGGGGCTCCCTGCCATCCTACACCCCTGCCTCGCGTGACGTTGAGAATGGAACATGCCCGTCTACGCGTCCTTCAAAACCGTCAGGACACAAACCTAGCTAAACCAAATAACAACCAAACCATCACACCTACTCATACTTCTTCATTCTTCGCTTTCCTGACGTTCTTAAAATATATTTACGCACAATGCAATTTTTAAATTACGCTAAGCAATCTACGCGCTGCGGTATTTACGCTTCCCTAACTCGACATGCAGCTCGCGTACTTGTGACGAAGCTAGTGAGTGTGTTGATCTGTACAAGGTGCTCTGAATATAATTTATACTCTATAACATTCACTGTACTGCGGATCCCTTAAATTGGCCTGCATTGTCACTCTACTTCCACTAATCGACGCAGATGCCGAAGGTCCGTATAATCGAGTGATTACATCCCAGAACCCACAGAGCGATATGTTGCAGAAAATATAAACAACTCAGGCCTTGGTTGTGTACCTAATGTGTAGTGTAGAGGCTTCGGACTTCTGAAGCACTGACACGTCAGATACTTCAGGCCAAAGCCAGTTTCGGCGTCCAGCCGGCAGGAGCTACTCTCAGCCACCGACCTTATTCCGAGTGTACCTAAATGTGTGTATGCAAATAGACTAAACGTGTGGTGTGTCAGCTGTGTATGTGTAAGTGTAGTGTGGTGTGTTTCGAGTGTGTGTACATGTTTTCTGTGTGTGTGAGGCACAAAATACATGGTGTGTGTTAAATAGTTTTTTATTGTGGTTCACTATCTCGTCACAAATAATAGGATCAAAGAAGCAATTAAATGCGTGACACTACAATTTCGTCATTCTGTCGGAGAGAGCCAAATTATGGATTATATTGTATGGTATATGGTGTTAAATTAAGCTCTTCCTTCAAAACAACTACACTGCAATGTCAACATTCAATTCGTACAAGCAGATCAAGATAAAAGTGATTTTATGGGTGTTTTATCCGCTTTCATACAAAATTTAATAAATACTATCTAAATAATGAGATACGAATGTAGCCAGAAGGGCTCCCTATAATCTTCTTCTCGTTCGCTCGCTCGCTCAGCTCAGGAACATTGCAGAAGAGATCTATTATGTCCTACGTACAAATCGTCCACTGCATGACGACTTCCTAACCCTTTGAAATACGCTGAACCCAGCTATAAAATACAACGAACACCCGACGTGACGACCTAAGGGCATAAAAGGATTAAATTACTCTTAATAACTAAATTATAGATAAATATAAACACTTCCTGACTTCACTGACTCTATTAGACAATAAATACACTTTATAAAAGAAATAGAGTTTTAACACTTAAAATCTTTACACAGAGTTTATTGTCATTATAAACCACTTTTACTAGAACTACACTTTCAAAGCTAAATCTAATCTACATATGCAGATTTTATCTTACAAATATTTAATTACTGAAGACACAAATTAATTGATTTCTGGCTAAATGTCACGACGCGTATTCAGCCAGTCCTTTCGAGCTTCAAATCCCGACTGCCCTCCTAGAGGTCTATTTTTTAAAACAATAATATTCACACGAAATAATTCACTTTACAGAAAGACGTTATGTACGTACAAATTGGATTAACATACGTCATTTATGAATTCGATAAGTAAAAGTTTTTAACTAGACGACGTATGTGTCACCTTATTATAATTAACCTATGCCCTTTTAATACGCATTCGCAACAGAACTCTTTGTTTTAGTTAACGTACTTATGATAAGAATCAAATATCCTAAGAGCGGCGCCGAAAAAGGGTAACATGAAACCAAACCTGTGATTTTGTGTTTATATTAGGTCGATTTCAAAGAACTTGCGACGTGTGAATATATTTTTAGAGATCCGCATTAAAATACTAGCTCTTTTAAGAAACCTATCCTAACCCTGTAACACTGATGTTACAAAACATACACTCCTACACACAACACGTCTATATGCAATACGAAACTTATAATAACTACACTTACACTAAACTTTGTAAACCCCGACTATCACACACTGACAAATTCATGTATCCCTGGTATGTCTTATACAGAATCAAACACAAAATTAAAATCCAAATTAAATAAAACATGTTTAAAACCACGCAAGAATGACTCATGCGCCCCTAGTGAATTATATCGATACATCAAGTACCATATTCGACTCCATGCTTGCCCCCCCACCACAACTGTTTGCTTTAAAGTTACACATAAAACCCTGCGAAATACCCCACCTATATATAATCAAATTTCAAAATGACAAATGATACATTGGCGACCCTAAATTTAATAGATAACCTAGACATTGCTTATTCTGCTGAGTGCGAAACTGAGAACATTACTCATAAAATATGTATCCACCCATCAGACTTTACGATAATTTGTCAAAACATAAGAAGCGTTTATTGTAACATTGATAATCTCTTAGTTGTACTGAAACAGTTCACTTTTGACGTTGACGTGATTATACTAAGTGAATGTCGACTACATCCTAATAAGCCAATTCCTTCGATAGATAATTATACTCACTTTGCTACCACTAGCCACCTCAACCAAAATGACGGAGTAGTTGCCTACATCAAGAAAACACATAATGTCAGGGTCCGCGAAGTATTGCTTACACATGCCTCATGTCTGGAAATAACAACTTTAGATGGCATTATACTGGGAATCTATAGATCTCCTTCTAATACTAACGCTGACCAGTTCATTTTATCACTAAGTAAACACTTGGAATCTATTCGCTCAAATAAAAGAATAATCCTAACCGGCGACATTAATATTAACTAGATGAAAACCCGGCTTCGCTCGGGTAAAATAAATAATAGTAATAGGTAATACTCATTTTGAATTAAGTAATTATTTACTTTTAGACTTCATACCTTCATCAAGGCGGTTACAAACCTATCTCATCTCAGAAAACTTTAAATCCGTAACATACAATCATAACTCGAAAAATTTGCTATTCCGATATATCTAAAAACAAATATGTAATTAAAAAAACCTAATCCGCTTTTCTGGTAGCAGTTCGGTTCTGTAAGGGTCGCAGTTCTAACCTAACTTACTTCTGGTTGCAGTTTGGTTCTATAAGGATCACAGTTCTAACCTGACCCACTTTTCTGGTCGCAGATCGGTTCTGTGAAGGCCGCATTTATAACCTAGCCCACTTTCCAATCTCAAAAGAGGGAACCCTTTTGTACCTACCCTTCATGGCACTAAAGTGAAAGTATGGAAATTATCACTACTATTTCATTCTTTAATATTAATGCCTATCCGTTAATATTAAATTCGTTTACAAAAAAAAATACTGAATAAGTGCGAGTCGGACTTACCCATCAAGAACGGAACACTTTTTAATATTTGTTGTTATAGCGGCAACAGAAACACATCATGTGTGAAAATTTCAACTGTCTAGCTATCACGGTTCATGAGATACAGCCTGGTGACAGAGGGACAGTGGAGTAAACTGAAATAAAGGTTCCGTCACACCGGCGCGATTTCAGAGCCGGGCCTGAACGTTTTATATGAAATAGCGGCGCGCCCCGCTCACGCGCCGCACGCGAAACGCGCCTGTGTGACGGAGCCTGAAATGTCAAACCGGGCAAGTACTCGCGCACGAAGGGTTCCATACTTTTTAGTATTTGATGTTATAGCGGTAACAGAAATACATCATCTGTGAAAATTTCAACTGCCTAGGCCTATCACGGTTCATGAGATACAGCCTGGTGACAGACAGACAGACAGACAGACAGACAGACAGACAGAGGGACAATAAAGTAAAACTGAAATAAATGTCATGTACCTACTAAGAAAAACCGGCCAAGTGCGAGTCGGAATCGCTAATAGGTTCCCGTTTTTTAGTTACCCTTCAGGTACGGAACCCTAGTATGAGTGTAATAGATTTGTAACCGGTCAGCAATGTGAGTCCCTTGGAGAAGCAGAGGTCTAGTCTAAACCCCCACTTACCATCGGCATTAACAGCCTTGTATTCTTGTTTGCCACCAACATGTCATATTAAAACATATTAATAAAAATTTACTCGGTCAACAATGTGAGTCCCTTGGAGAAGCAGAGGTCTAATCTAAACTCCCACTTACCATCGGCATTAACAGCCTTGTATTCTTGTTTGCCACCAACATGTCATATTAAAACATATTAATAAAAATTTACTCGGTCAACAATGTGAGTCCCTTGGAGAATCAGAGGTCTAGTCTAAACTCCCACTTACCATCGGCATTAACAGCCTTGTATGAGTTGTATGCTTGTTTGCCACCAACATGCCATGTTAAAACATATTAATAAAAATTTACTCGGTCAGCAATGTGAGTCCCTTGGAGAAGCAGAGGTCTAGTCTAAACTCCCACTTACCATTGGCATTAACAGCCTTGTATGCTTGTTTGCCACCAACATGTCATATTAAAACATATTAATAAAAATTTACTCGGTCAGCAATGTGAGTCCCTTGGAGAAGCAGAGGTCTAGTCTAAACTCCCACTTACCATCGGCATTAACAGCCTTGTATGCTTGTTTGCCACCAACATGTCATATTAAAACATATTAATAAAAATTTACTCATTTCATCAGTCATATCCAGCCTAGCATTGCATTGGCCCCGCTTAAATATTTCTTTAATTTGTTTTTAGTATTTGTTGTTATAGCGGCAACAGAAATACATCATTTGTGAAAATTGAAACTGTCTAGTTAATCTAGTTATCACGGTTCATGAGATCTTGAGATACAGCCTGGTGACAGACAGACGGACAGCAGAGTCTTAATATTTAATAGGGTCCCGTTTTTACCCTATGGGTACGCAACCCTAAAAAGTGACCAAGGCCTCCAGTGCCCTAGGCTGGAATCAAAGCAGCGTCCTCTGCTATTGCAGCAGGTGCCTGTGCCATTCTGCCACCGGGCCACCCACGGCGGCATAGGTCGAATTTTTCCAAGGATACTTATGCACTACTTACTGAAGGTTTATGGAGCCTCGCCATCCCTAAGCCTAAATTAAATATTTTCTGAAAATAATTTGTTTTGATCTAATAACATATTGGAGTCCTCGTAATAGGGGTCCCGTTTTTACCCTTTGGCTACCGAACCCTAAAAATCAACCTTGTTTTGGTACTATGTACTATGCTTCACTATGACTCTGAAATTGTAGCAGGAATTAATTTTTTTTTTGTTGTCACCTGTCAAATTAGAATAGAATAGAATAGAATAGCCTTTATTGACCAAAAAATTAAATTTCAGCACATATTACATTTAAATAAATTCACATTTCATTTATATCAATTAGTTTCAATATTTTTTCCTTAGTAACTTTATTAAATAATTTTTATGTCATTGCTTTTTAATAATTATTTCAGTCTGCCTTCTTGGCATAGGCCTCCCCCAGCTCTCTCCACAGCTCTCTATCCCTTGCCGTCCCTATCCAATTAGGTCCCGCATGCTTCTTTATGTCATCCGACCACCTCATTATTGGTCTCCCTTCTCTCCTTTTTCCATCTCTAGGATACCATTCCGCTTCCTCTCTATCCCACTTATCTTTACCTTCCCTTGCCATATGTCCAGCCCAACCTGTTGCAGTCAAAAGTGTGAACTGGCCAAAGAACTTTTAACCGACAAAAACAGGCAAAACTGCTTTGACTGAGCATGTTGGTCAAAAGTAGTTTTACCTGAAAATCATACCTATTTCTGGCAGCAGTTTCGTTTTTAGGGCGTAGCAAAAAAAAAATAACCCTAACCTACCTATCTCTGGGAACAGTTTAGTTTTTTGGGCGTAGCAAAAAAATAACCCTAACCTACCTATCTCTGCGAGTACTTTTGACTGATAGTAACAGTCACAACACAATTAAAGTTCTCGTTCTCTCCTACTATTAACCAATGATTTTCAGGTATAACTACTTTTGACCAACATGCTCAGTCAAAAGCAGTTTTGCCTGTTTTTGTCGGTTAAAAGTTCTTTTGACCAGTTCACACTTTTGACTGCGACATATATACTATCTATATATCTTATTATATTTAATCTTATATTCAACTTACATTGACTCCGGAGATAACTTATTAGCTTTATGCAGTGGACTTTCCAATTCACCGATACACCTCAAATTTGATTCATAGTCTAAAGCACAGTTATTAAATATGTCCACAATACACTGTAGCTTTTTGCACTGTTTCACACTGGCAATGTACTTAATTAGAGTGTGTTACAGTCAGCTGGCACTTAACTCAAAGTTTCTTTGAACAACGTCATTTTCATCTCGCTCACTTATTAGTTTATCACAGCTGCTTCAAGGTTGCTTTCACTTGCATTTCCAGGTAGCTAGTAGTGCCTTGACATGTAAGAATATTTGGAATCATTCTGAAATATTAAAATACAACTGAGAGACCGATGTTTATACTAAACACAATACACCCATGGAACGCTTTGAAGTTCAAATCTCGTTACGTTACGATGGCGTTTGCACTTTGCACTATGTTCGGTGACTATTTTTTATTGTTAACACACACAATACACTATTTAACAGGTTTTTATCACGTCTGGAGTACCGGATAAAGTATTTTCGAATAACAGCCGTCGTTGACGTCTAGACAGTGTTGCTATCGTCTTAAAAGCCGTAACAGACTATCGCACGTTCTGGCTTAAAAACAAATTTATGTAATAATTATACCGGTATACATATCCATATGAAACGAAACTTAATGCAAATAATAACCATTATACATACCGGAAAGTCATCAAATAAACAGTAATATTAGTCTTGCTTTTTATTTAAAAAAGAACGACCAACCTAACTTGTAAGCATGTTTGCAGTTTCTAAACGCAACGCATAGCTGTCAAATGTCAACCAACAAATTGAGCCTTTAGTATTGTTTGTCGAAATTTTTTCACTTTTAAATGCAAAATACGCGACAATACGAATTTTGCGGATATATGTTGTCGATTCAAAAGTGTTATTTTTTTACGCTCTTTTGTTTGAGCATAATTTAATTTGTTTCTACCGTCAAAGCCGCTCGCGTTTATATATAAAGATATTATAAACAAACTTAATGAACAGCCTTTTGAACAAACAAATAGACTTAATTACTTGAATATGTTGGCTGCTCAGGGGCTGTTACCTGGCCACTTGTTGCCCACAAGACAAAAAACTTGCCTTGATCACTTCATGCTAAAACTCCAGGGTAACACTACGAAGGCTGAAATCTTGGTACTTGATACTACTATAACAGACCTAGGGCTTGCAAATATTCGAAACTTTCAGGTATTCGAATATTCGACTTTTTCTGACGACATATTCGAATATTCGAATAATTATTCGAATATTATAAAAAATAAGAAAAAGAACGAGAAATCGGTTTATTATCGTTTTATTCAAAAGCTTTTTTCACATATTGCTAAAACTAATGATATTTTGCAGAAATTAACTAGATTTTATCATCCTACTATGAGATGCCCACTATATTGTTTGTTAAATTAGTAGTTATGTAACTATGTAACACCTAAACATAAACACCGGCTCGGCAATGCCCTCGCAAACACAATATAACTTCACTTCCACAACAGCACGTACAGCCCGCGGCCATCGTACCATAGACAGTGACAGTTACTTTTTTATGGCATTGCAGCCAACACAAGGACACACGAGACGGCGTATGTATGCTATTTACGAGTAAGCTACTCGCATAATCGCATACACTACATCCCTCCCTTGAAGTTAAATTAGATAATTAACAACAAGAGTTTTATGACCACAACAAATATATTTCTAGGTACAATACTAGAATCAGTCTTCCAAATTAAACAGTAACGAAACATATTATATGTACTTTTGAAACAGATAAATCAGGTACATATTATATTTATAAAGTATGAAAGTACATACTAATTAACAACATTACAACCACAACCTTGGTTCCACAAACAAAATAACCAAATCATGGCACATTAAATCACAGCTACATTCGCTCATTATCACTATCATTGTGTTCTCTATCAGTTCCTTCTTCCTGATCCTTCCTCTGAACATCTTCCCACTTTTCAGATGAACCATGTTCCTTCTGAGTATTTGCCCTGTTACATAATTCTCCACAGATACATCACCTCTATTAAAACTCTGTACAGTATGAGGTGTTGGGTTGTAGTTCGATCTGAATTTATTTCCGTTATCCATATTCTTAACATATATACTCTATCTCTTTCAGCTAGACTCATACTCTTCCCCCTTTTCTGTTTTTTTTCTGTGGATGAATGAGGCTGTACCTACATAATATAATTTATACCTTAATAGGTGCAGGTGCATTAGGTACTCCATCAGACTTTCTTGAAAGTCCTTTGTCTCCATCCTAAATGACTAAATTTGAAACATTTCACTCATTCATATAGGGCCAATATAAGTACTAAACAATGATATTACACTCTACACAGAACGATCAAAACTCCTCCCTTACAACCTGCTAGAGCTGTCTGAATTCAAACTTCAACATTTATTCAGCAAATAGGCCACAAGGGCACTTTTACACGTGAACATTGAATTTACATACAAGCAAAAATAACAATACATCAACAATTTTATAAAATACAACTAACTGCAACTACCTACTTCTACCTACTTGGGATGGACATTTGGTTAATTGCTCTAGCTTCTAAACTATTCAAGGCATTCAAGGTTTCCAATTTTCTACAGTAATAAGGTTCTGTTTACAACCAGAATTAACCAGCAATATTTGTCAATCAATACATATTAAAAAATGTAACCTACTTCATCTCTAGCTTTTTTGTTTCCTTTTGTGTTCATATTTGTCTGCCTTTTCATACCACAGAATTGGCGAAAATGTCCCATTTTTCCACATATAAAACAAGTTTTTCCTAGTGCAGGGCAATCTTTGTAATGCATTTTATTTCCACAACGTCCACAAGATTTTATATTATTATTGATGTGTGTCCCTTCCCTTTTAGTTCTGTAAGTACCATATATTTTATTATTTCTATTGACTCTATTGTAAATAGCATTAACTTCTTCGTCTTCTTGTTTCTAATCTAGGTTTCCTTGTTTTTATCCTCATATATGTATTTCTAATTTATCAGTGACATTCGCCGCGTTCAGATATATGAACAATGACCTCTTCCATCTCTCCCATTTGCTGCCGATAGAACTTCGGTCGCCTTCCAAATCTAACCCCTCCAGGGTCAGCGATGGTTGTTGATCATGATATTTATGTAATCACTTTAATGCAACCTGAAATATCAAATTTGTTGGTAACCAATAGGTGACCCATCAGACTGTTCTCAATTTAATGAAGGTTGTCAACCCGTTCCAATTTAATGGAGGTATTCATTTGAACTACCAGACATTTTCCAATTTAATGGGGGCTGTCAACCAATTCCAATTTAATGGAGGCATTCATTTGAACTACCGGACATTTTCCAATTTAATGGAGGCTGTCAACCAATTCCAATTTAATGGAGGCATTCATTTGAACTACCAGATAACCAGATATATCCTAATTTAATGGGGGTTATGTTAACCAATTCCAATTAAATGGAGGCATTCATTTGAACTACCAGATATTTCCTAATTTAACGGGGGTTATGTTAATCAATTCCAATTTAATGGAGGCATTCATTTGAACTACCAGATATTCCCTAATTTAATGGGGGTTATGTTAATCAATTCCAATTTAATGGAGGCATTCATTTGAACTACCAGACATTTTCCAATTTAATGGCGGCTGTCAACCCATTCCAATTTAATGGAGGCATTCATTCGAACTACCAGACATTTCCCAATTTAATGGCGGCTGTCAACCCATTTCAATTTAATGGAGGCATTCATTTGAACTACCAGACATTTTCCAATTTAATGGCGGCTGTCAACCCATTCCAATTTAATGGAGGCATTCATTTGAACTACCAGACATTTTCCAATTTAATGGCGGCTGTCAACCCATTCCAATTTAATGGAGATATTAATTTGAACTACCAGACATTTTCCAATTTAATGGCGGCTGTCAACCCATTCCAATTTAATGGAGGCATTCATTTGAACTACCAGACATTTTCCAATTTAATGGCGGCTGTCAACCCATTCCAATTTAATGGAGGCATTCATTTGAACTACCAGACATTTTCCAATTTAATGGCGGCTGTCAACCCATTCCAATTTAATGGAGGCATTCATTTGAACTACCAGACATTTTCCAATTTAATGGAGGCATTCATTTGAACTACCAGACATTTTCCAATTTAATGGCGGCTGTCAACCCATTCCAATTTAATGGAGGCATTCATTTGAACTACCAGACATTTTCCAATTTAATGGCGGCTGTCACCCCATTCCAATTTAATGGAGGCATTCATTTGAACTACCAGACATTTTCCAATTTAATGGCGGCTGTCAACCCATTCCAATTTAATGGAGGCATTAATTTGAACTACCAGACATTTTCCAATTTAATGGAGGCATTAATTTGAACTACCAGACATTTTCCAATTTAATGGAGGCATTCATTTGAACTACCAGACATTTTCCAATTTAATGGCGGCTGTCAACCCATTCCAATTTAATGGAGGAATTCATTTGAACTACCAGACATTTCCCAATTTAATGGAGGCTGTCAACCAATTCCAATTTAATGGAGATATTCATTTGAACTACCAAACATTTCCTCAAATTCCAATTTAATGGAGGCATTCATTTGAACTACCAGATATTTCCTAATTTAATGGGGGTTATGTTAATCAATTCCAATTTAATGGAGGCATTCATTTGAACTACCAGACATTTCCTAATTTAATGGGGGTAATGTTAACCAATTCCAATTTAATGGAGGCATTCATTTGAACTACCAGATAACCAGATATATCCTAATTTAATGGGGGTTATGTTAACCAATTCCAATTAAATGGAGGCATTCATTTGAACTACCAGATATTTCCTTATTTAACGGGGGTTATGTTAATCAATTCCAATTTAATGGAGGCATTCATTTGAACTACCAGATATTCCCTAATTTAATGGGGGTTATGTTAATCAATTCCAATTTAATGGAGGCATTCATTTGAACTACCAGATATTTCCTAATTTAATGGAGGTTATGTTAATCAATTCCAATTTAATGGAGGCATTCATTTGAACTACCAGATATTTCCTTATTTAATGGGGGTTATGTTGGGGGGAGGGGGTTCTTTCTTTATTTCAAGACGAGGTAACAAAATATAAATTGGATACATGCGCGTATACATGTGTATACCTTACCTTGCAAGTTAAATAAAACTGAAATAAATATGTTTACTTATTATTTGAGACAAACTCATTCCAACCAAAATAGAACATTTGAACCTTGATTCCTATTTCACCATCATTATCATCATCATCATCATCATCATCATCATAGGCCTCTTCACTTTAAGGTGTCACCAGTGAAACACCGTTTTTTTTTTGGGTGGCTGAATAGACCGATGCGAGACCAACATGGTCTACCACTACCACATGTCCGACAAGAGAAGTTTGCGGAAACCGGTACTGAGACACCTTGTCGTCGTTTTTACCTCTTGTCAGCGAGTGCGGCGAACCAGGTTTCATTACAAAACTAGCGACCCTCCACAACACGTTTGTGCCATTCCGTCCGCTGTTCACCGTCAGTTAAGTTGAAATTTAATAAAGTATGCAATACATGTTTCTTATGGTGTGATTATTTAGAGGCTCACTGTGTAATTATAATTTATCAGATAATAGATATTTGTGCAACTCACAGAAAGTATTGTTTCTTACACCCATATGGTATGACCCATATACAGTTAATGAAATGATTTGCCTTAATTAGACTAGTGTTTTAAATACTATATTCTTATAATATAATTACCATTAAAATAAATGTGTTTATAACAACCCAGGAATCATTTTGTATCTGTAGGTACTAGCAGTACTTGTCATTATGAGTGAATATGGACAACTTATTTTTTAAGTACTTAATAGCAGGAGGAAAGTAAAAACCACAAGTTAAATGCAATGTTAACATATAAATGTAATAAGATTGTAGAAATCCCAGAATGAAACACTATCTGGTATTTGTAAATACTAAATAAACTAAGTAAACGCTCTCCAGGCGGCTTAGCACGGTCGCGCTTTCATCCCTTGTCACCATGCCTGTCACGTTCTAACAAGTATGTAAGTGCGAAAGGGACGCGCATAGTGATAGTCGATAAAAATGGAACCGTGCCGAGCCCGCAGGTTCCTTACTTTGTTTATATACGAGCCGGGTAAACAAACCTTGTATTTGCATTAAAAATCCCAATTACATCATAATGTATGGAATTTAATGTTAGAAACGATCGAGTATATTGTAAAACAGTGTTTTGTATACGATGCTACGCAAAATAACGAAAAGATCTTGATTTTGGAATGCAATTATAACCTTAATTTTGTATCTAGACCGGTCATCCCCTTCCTTGAAATTTTAGCCTTAAAGCTTACCTTTTTCTCGTCGCCACTTATATTGTTTGTTAAATTAGTAGTTATGTAACTATGTAACACCTAAACATAAACACCGGCTCGGCAATGCCCTCGCAAACACAATATAACTTCACTTCCACAACAGCACGTACAGCCCGCGGCCATCGTACCATAGACAGTGACAGTTACTTTTTTATGGCATTGCAGCCAACACAAGGACACACGAGACGGCGTATGTATGCTATTTACGAGTAAGCTACTCGCATAATCGCATACACTACACCCACATTTATAAAAACAAGTAAAACGCCAAAATAAGACGTATTCAATATTTCTACATAAAACTTTTATTATAAATGCGTCGTTGCGTGAAATAATATAACTTTAACCATCCAAACACCTAGGTATGTAAGATATTTCTTTTAGTAGGTAATTATTTTTTGATTTAAATTAACTTGTAGTCACTCAGAGGCCTGTAAAAAGGCATGTACCTAATTCCATTGTATTTTGAATCTTTATTGACTTTGTTTGTTTTGGCAAGTTTTTATTCCTAAAGGTCGACTTAATTATATAATATTGGAATATTTAAGGGAAAAAGTTAGTTGACTACTGGGTGGACTATTCGTTAGCTAAAGGTGCATAGTTAGATTACCTACTTGGGCAGGTTTGGTATGATCAAATTTGAGAATTGCGATAAGTGCAGGCAAGGTTTAGTCTTCAAAAAATCGCTTAACGCACGCTTGCACTGAATAAACAGAATGACCTTTATAACTTAAAACTTACGCACCGTAAAAATAACATACTTTTTGTTTCGTTTTCTTTCAAATTGAGTTAAGTTTCACTGTATTCACAAAGTCTATCGAGAGGAATACAGTAAAAATATTATTTCCTTCGTATTTGGGTACCTATCGTTCCTCATTCACTGTAAATACCCGGAAAATACACAGAAACTGTAACTACAGCGGATGAAATAGATTTTTTATACTAATAAAAAATATTCGAATATTCGAAACCTGAGCGGCCGAATATTCGAATATCAAAACAGGTCGAATATTCGACAAATTCGAATATTCGAATATTCGAATTGCAAGCCCTAACAGACCATGCGATGATATTACTAAAACTAAGTAATTTAAAAATTCCAAAACCGTATAATAAAACTAAAACGAAAACCGATTTTTGTAAAGCACTATCTCTCTTATCTAAAGAAAACCTTTCAGGATTATATGACATTAATGACCCTAACTTGCTAACTGAAACATTTGTAAATATTATCAGAAAATGTCTGACAGAAAGCACCATCACTACCTCAGTCTCAAAACATAATCGCATTCTGAAGCCTTGGATCACTAGTGGAGTTCTCCGTTGCATAAGGAACAGAAATAACATGCAAAAAAGAGTACGAGCTAATCCAGATGATGCTATCCTAAAAATTACCTATAAAAGATACCGTAATTTTTGTAACGGCTTAATCAAGAAACTTAAACATAAATATGAAAAAGACCAATTAACTAAGGCAAAAGGCAATCCTAAAGCTCTCTGGAAAACAATTAACAATATAACAAATCGTAAAATAGACAAAAATCAAAATAGCGCACTACTAGACATTAGAAATTCACCTATTGAATCGGTTAACGCCATAAATCAGTACTTTTCTGACATAGGAAAATCCCTAGCGGAACGGATCTTGGCAGAAGATGGATCTCATATTAATACTCCGTATGGTATAGCGAATACGAATTCAAATGGGTCAATTTCTGAACACGATTTTTTTTCTGTCCGTGATGAAAATCGGGGGTTAGCATCAGATAATACTTACCATTTTTTTTTACATAAAGAAGTCACACTTTCACACCGAGTTCCATATGAATTCACTGATTAATTGGTTTTTAGAGTACACTTAAAAATACATAAAGGCTCAAATTACTACTCCCGTGCCCTGTCCGGAATCTACTTTTGAGCATAATGAAAAATCCTACGAAAAATTGTACATTAGTATCACTAATTTAGTATCAAATACTTAAACTAGATGATATTTACTATCACTGAGCACATACACTATTAACTTCATTGTGGTAAATAGCTCGTGATCGATGTTTAAATTTTGTCCGAGCGCGCGATGTACAATTTCGTCGGCAAAACTCAAAGGGCTCTGACAGCCGACGTTTGTATTTGAACCGCCTCGTGTCCCGCCTCACCTGTACTGGCAGTATTCGGCTGTCTCTCAAAGCAAGCGGATGTACGTCAAGCCGCGGCGTGTTCGAGCAAATCGCGTAATTATTTCGGAATCCGGGTGGGCGACAATTTTTTTCTAATTTCGATGCCCCTTATAAATTTTATTTCCCACATAGCTTTTCAATAACAATTGTCATATTTAGGAGCCCTTTTTGTATCTTTATGTAAGCGATAACATAACAGTTTGGTCAAACACGATTTAAATTTTTGGCGAATTTTTTTATTACGAATTCTAATTTCCGTGCCCTAATTCCCATGGAATATTTACCTAAAACAGCTGATTAAGTGGCACGGGAATTAGAAAGTATTACATATATTGTCAACAAATCTTTTATTGGGGGCACTGTAAGTTAATTGGCAATGTTTACGTCATATTATTATTACATATATATGTATATTGGCATTGAATATATGTACATTATATGTAATAACAATATGACGTATATCTTTGTATTTTACATTTAAGGAAATCTTAAAGAATGCACAAACATCTGTGAACGGTTTTTAGTATAAGTACATACAGGGTGGACCCGAATAACCCGGGCAATACGTAAGGTCAGGTGGGGTAAGACGACACCGGGGTAAGACTCACTTGTATGGAATCCTCGTACTGTTAGTCTTGTCCCACCTTACCTTATTCATTGATCATATTATAAAATTTAAATATTATATAAACATAAAACTATTTTTGGAATTATTACATATTATAATAACTGTACCTAAGGTTACATAAAACAAAATGAATCAAATTTGCAATGTTCTTTTTTGTAAATTAGACAGCTGACAGCGTATGCCGTATAAAGTTTGAACATCTGGGAGACCGAGCTTTGCTCGGAAAACATATACCTACCTAAAAACTAAAAATGCGCGTTTTCCCAGAGATAACACCTAGCTAGATCGATTTTTCACCCCAGAAAACCCTCATATATGATCAAATTTCATCGAAATCGTTAGAGCCGTTTCCGAGATCCCCGAAATATATACAAGAATTACTCGTTTAATAGATTAGCTTTTATAAATTAGCTTTTCTAATACAAGAATAATTAAATATATCCTATTCTTACTATATTATAAATGCGAAAGTATCTCTGTCTGTCTGTCTGTTATCTTGTCACGCTTAAACCGCTGAACCAATATCATCTTGATGATATTTGGCATGGAGATAGTTTACCCCACCTTACCTCATATGTGGTCAAACAATTTTTTGTGTTATGAATTTATGAAGGCAGCATATTCGATTTCTTCAGATTAACTTACACAATAACTTCTTCTCACTGTGCCCCTATTTATTTCTTAGTATCATTTCCTATACGGTCATATACCAGATCATACACATTGTACCTATCTACATGCAGATACATAATGACACTTTTTAATTAATAGTTTTGTATGTAAGGCGGACAAGTTTACGCAACTACTCAAAGTATTGTTTTGAAATATGTACATTTTACTAAGAAAGAGAGATTAGTTGCCATTAAAATAAAGGAAACGATTAGTCAAATACGTAGTTTTTAGTGTATCATACTTTCGTAGATTTGTCGTCCGAAACTAAAATTAAAGAAGGTAAATATGTTCGATGCCGCTTCAGTATGGTTGCAGTATATTATTGTAGATTAAAATATACATAAATAATAGTTTTAACTACCAAAATAAGTTAAGAAAACAATTCCGGGGCCATGTTCTAATTTCCGTGCTAGTAAAATCTAATTCCCATGGACACACTAATTCCCGTGCCCTGACCAAAATTTGAAATTGAAATAACTTTTATAGTTTTATGAATATTTTTACCCCATAAGAAAATTAAAGTTTATTATATTTTTTATCAAATTATCAGCATATTTTTTTTTGTGTAATGTTGGTATTTTAAAATTCCATGGGAATTAGACAAAAATGCTCGTTTGGTGAAATTGACCCAAATGCTAACACGTTTGTACTTCTAGATACAGACCCAGGCGAGGTACTAGTTATATTATCTCACTTAAAATCAAACAGTGCACCTGGATGGGATAATATACCTACAGAGTTCTTGAAGTTATCACACCACATCGTTGTTCCAATTATATCTCGCCTGGCAAATATATGCTTTAATCAAGGGGTGTTCCCGGATATTCTGAAACAGGCCGTAGTCACTCCAGTGTATAAGGGTGGGAGCAGAGACGACGTGTCAAATTATAGACCTATATCAGTACTATCATGTATATCTAAAATCTTAGAAAAGCTCATAAACAATAGGCTCGTAAATTTCTTTAATAAATTCAGTATTTTATCAAAATCTCAATTTGGATTCAGACAAAAACTTTCTACAGAAAATGCCGTCACGGCGCTTTCAGCACTAATTGTCGATAAAATAGATAAGAATAAAAAATGTATTTCAGTATTTCTAGATCTCAAAAAAGCGTTTGACACTGTCTCTATTCCCATCCTTATTAACATGTTAGAGAAGGTAGGTATAAGAGGTACTTCATTGTCTCTACTTAGCAGCTATCTTACAAACCGTAAGCAAACAGTCAAACTGGGGAAGCACGTCAGTAATGAACGCCTAGTTACATACGGAGTACCACAAGGAAGTGTTTTGGGGCCGACCCTTTTCTTGGTGTATATAAATCAGCTGTGTGACATGCAGGTTGAAGCAGGAAATATATTTACATATGCCGATGACACTGCCATCGTTTTCTCGGGAAATACATGGGAAGAGGTTCGACAACACGCAGAAAGGGGACTAGCTAAAATTGCAAGATGGCTACACAACAACCTACTCACCTTAAACACAGCTAAGACTAATTATATCACCTTTTCAAATTATAATCGTACACAGCCAGATACTCAATTCTCGATCAGAATTCACACCTGCGAAAATCCTACACAAACCACTTGCTCCTGCCCAATCATAACTAAAGTAGAAAGTACAAAATACCTAGGTGTTATGGTTGATCAGCGTTTGACTTGGCATGCGCACACTGAAAGTATTATGGCAAGAACCCGTAAACTTATCTGGACCTTTAAAAACCTTAGACATGTAGCGACTAAAACACTCCTGAGTCAAATTTATGTATCACTTGTGCAATCAGTACTCACCTATTGCATTACTGTTTGGGGCGGTGCTACCAAAACTAAGTTCCTAGAGCTTGAAAGGGCTCAAAGAGCGCTCCTAAAAGTTATGTTGTTTAAACCCTACACATTCCCAACTAGCGACCTTTATATTACCTGTGACCAATTGTCAGTACGAAAACTCTATGTACTTCAGCTCATACTAAAAACTCATAAAAATACCGAGTATAAGCCTCAACCACAAACCTCACGCAGGAAGAATAGTAATGTTTTAATCGTTCCGACAGTAAAAACTGCATTTGCTAGGAGGCAACAAACTACACAATCTGCCTACCTATATAACTTCATAAATAAATATATAGATATTTATTCTTCATCCCATTTCGAGTGTAAAAATAAAGTATTAAAATGGTTAAAATGTAAAACTTATAATGACATAGAGAATATAATATCTAAAAGTTAATATAAAAGTTAATCTAATCATATCAAATCAATCACTCATACATACACTTATACACACACACACACACACACACACACACACACACACACACACACACACACACACACACACACACTCGCCCGAGTGCGCGTGCACATAGTCATTCTCATATTAATTAATAATTTAATCATATCAAATTGTTTTATCATTATTGTTACCTACCTATTTCGTACACTAGTCGCTGGACTACTGTTCAGAAAATAAACTGGTATTGCTTGTATAAAATTTTCTTCTAACACTAGTTTTTAGTCTAATATTTATATTGCATGATATTGTAATTTTAAGTTTAATGTTAAATTGTAATAGTAATTGTAAATTTCTACCCTAACCGAACTAATGTAATAGCATTAAAACAAACTGTAAATTACCTATAGTGGAAGAGCGGTATTCTCTTAATACAAGTATTTACAATACTTAAAAAGAGATACTAGCCCATTACCTAAACATTGTATGCTACCAAATAAATATTGTTTATTGTTATTTATTGTTTATCTAAATACCGTCTAAACCAGCAATACAATTTTTCTCCATTTCCTGCCATTTACTATGTAAATATGTTTCAAACAGAAAATACTCTTATGATATCGATACGACTATTTGTTTAAGCGCGAGGTATCACGACTCCTCCATTTTTAAAAAGGCCATAGTCGGTTTTCCATAGTAAGTTGGCCCTTAATCCAATTTGATTCGGGGTTTTTTCGTGAGAACACTATTTAAACAAATTAAGCAAATCGCTTGAATATATCCCGATAAACAATACATTAAAAAACAGAAAAAATCATAACTCAAAAACTGTCACTAGGATGTTGATACTCAGCAAAAATATCCTTCACCATAAGAGGTACTCACAAAAAAGACCCGAATCAAATTGGATAAAGGGTCAACTTACTATGGAAAACCGACTATGGCCTTTTTAAAAATGGAGGAGTCGTGATACCTCGCGCTTAAACAAATAGTCGTATCGATACCATAAGAGTATTTTCTTTTTGAAACATATGTATTTACATAGTAAATGGCAGGAAATGGAGAAAAATTGTATTGCTGGTTTAGGCGGTATTTAGATAATATTTAGTTTTTACTCGAGAATGAGTAGCGGAATTTCGTCAGCTTAGCTAAGAACTATCATGGCGCATTTTGCAAACATTCCCTTTTTTTGTTTGCACACAGAAAGTCTGGGTTCGATCCCCAGTAAGACAAATCTTTATGTATTTTTTTTTCCTTTTAATTCGATTTTTTTATTTTTTATATTGAATAAATTTAAAATGTTGTATTCTTGATTAATCAAACCGCTGTGTGGCGCTGTCATCGTGCACGGTCTCAATAAGCTATGCTCGCGAGGTCTACAGCTCACAGAGCCACTAGTTTTATTTTATTTTATTCGTTAATTTCGTTATGCTTACTGCCTAAAATACATAGGTTAATGGACGAATCTTCTGTATCTGTATGCTAATTACAAGCTCCGTCAAATCAATAATTATAAAACCAGCGCCACCTCATAGGTGATTCGTGAACTATTTATCTTACTCGTATTGTACCGGACCGTAACCTACGGGCCTATTGTAGCGAGGCGTTCGTCGCAGGTTTGATCGTATTACCGATAGATGGCAATAGATTGAGGTGCAATGCGGCGGCTGCGTCTGGCCTGGCAAGCTAGCACCCTGCCCCTAGATGGCGCGCGGTTCGTAAACTGAGACGGCGTTCGAACCTAGGCGGTACTGATAATTCCGCTACTCGATGCTAGATGTCGGGACTCCCTCTGGTCGCATAACAACTTTTGTCATATTTTTAATTGTCATATCACTTTATGTATAAAATTGTAAGTCATAAAAATCTTTAGTCAGAATTATTCCTGAGCATAACTGGGTTTTTTGTCATAAATTAGTTATGTCATAATTTTTGTAGTCATTAATTTAATTCGCATAAATTTTTAAGTCATCTGCTTGATATCCATAATTGTTTTTCGTTCGAAGTACTGCAGTGCATAGTATTAATATAGACATAAAACATTAAGTCATATATTTAGTGGTCATAAAAGAAACTAATCAGTAATCATAATAGGTAGGTTAGGTTCGTTAGGTTGCTTTAATCATAATCATAATCATAATCATTTTATTGGTAATAAATAAATTACATGTCAATCATATACAATTGTAAATTTAGTTATTTACTAGTTTAAGACTAGGAATTCACTCTTATTGCTAAAGAATAATTCTTTATGATCATAGAACGCCTGCTCTATAAGCCATTTCTTAAGTTTAGTTTTAAATGTTGCTAAACTATAGATGCCTTACTTTAGATGCCCGAAGGGGAAACTACGCAGGAATAGGAGCCCCGCGCGAGCGGGGCTCCGTCGAATTAAGTGTTTGGACGGAGATTAGGGAAAAGGTTTTTTTCGAGGAGTTGTTGAGAGGCTAAAATTAGTTTCTTAAATTATTTATGTAAGCCATTATGGTTGAAAATTATTATGCTACAAAACGTTATACGTAAAAACCTTATAAATATCGATAAATATGCTTTTAGCTGGTATGAGATTTGATTCATTATAATCAAAACCTATATGCACAAAAAATGTATGATAACTGCTGAGTATGTCATCAAATATTATGGCTAAAAATGTATGACACAATATAATATGACTTTTCATTTGTATGCGCAGTGATGATTATGACACAAGTTGTTATGCGCATCAAAGATATGACCTAAACTTGTATGCAACCCAATATGGACCCTAGATGTCGACTGCGAAAATAATAGTCGTTTTGGTACTAAAACTGATGTATGGAGTGAGCACTTTATTTTTTTTACTATGTAGTTTGCATAATAAGTAAAAAATACCGGACAAGTGCGAGTCGGACTCGCCCACCGAGGGTTACGTACTTTTTAGTATTTGTTGTTATAGCGGCAACAGAAATAAATCATCTGTGAAAATTTTAACTGCCTAGCTATCACGGTTCATGAGATACAGCCTGGTGACAGACGGACGGACGGACGGACAGCATAGTCTTAGTAATAGGGTCCCGTTTTTACCCTTTACTGAGACCCTATTACTATGTCTCCGCTGTCCGGCCGTCCGTCCGTCCGTCCGTCTGTCACCAGGCTGTATCTTATGAACCGTGATAGCTAGGCAGCAGTGTGGGGCGTAATTAATTACTCGTGTAATTTAATTACATTGTAATAAAATTGTTTGTAATTTAATTACATAAAATTTATAAACATGTAATTAAATTTTCTGTGTATTTTGCAATTGTAATTACATTAATTAGTAATTAAATTACTCAATTACTTTTAATTTGTTTTAATAATCTATACATATATATATAAATGCAAGTGTCCTGACTGACTGATTCATCAACGCAGAGCCGAAACTACAAAAGATAGAAAGTTGTAATTTGCACACTAGATTACATTTATAAAGTGTACAAGAGATAAGAAGCGATTTTGAGAAATTCAACCCCTAAGGGGGTTAAAAAGGGGATGAAAGTTCGTCTTGGGGTGCAAATTTTATTTTAAGCTAGGAACTTGAAACGTTGCAAAAAGATATTAAATTAAATTACAAGAAAACTCAATTCAGCGTTTTTGAAAATTCATCCCTTAACGTGGTGCAAAAGGAGTTGAAAGTTTGTATGAATATCAAACATTTTTTTTCAAGCTTTCTAGCTAGGAACTTCAAACTTGGTAAAAGGGCATTAACATTATATTAAAAGTTTGTATTATAAAGTTTGCATCGATGAACATTATAGGTACTCAAGATGTAAAATGTTCAAGATAAGAGTCCACGCGGACGAAGTCGCAGGCAACAGGTAGTTTATAAATATGTACCTACTTCATTTTAATATTGCGATTATTACAGTACCATTCCTTACTTTTTGAACTGGTAACATATTAACAAATATTCCTTGAAATGTTTATATACCTGAGAATTGAGGGGTCAAATTTTGCCGGAAATGGTTTATAATAAGCTAAATACTATATTTTGTGAATTAGATATCCTTACGTTATTACCATCTATCGAGCAAATTAGGCACTAGTTAGTTAGGTCACCTGTGTTACAGTGACATCTTTGTTTGTTACTATTAAACTTAACTTCGCCATCTTGTTTGACACGGATGTCACGGATAGTGTAAAGGTAACTCACACAAACAAGCGTTGAGCAAAATTTTCTTAATATTTGACTGAATTTTTAAATAATATTATTGAATAACTGGTCATTATTTTTCAGTTGCCAATTCAAACGATCCATATTTCCCTGAATATCAAGGTTTAAAGTGCGGGAAATCAAGTTATTAAGAGAAAATCTGTCAATACAATTGTATGAAATTCGGATAAGGAGAACCACCTTAAATACGACAACCTGATAAGAAAACGCAAACATAATCGAAGAGTTTGTATACTACATTGAAAAACACCGACTGAGTACAGAACTGACCACACACATTGCTAATTTTTGACAGGAAGTACCATTTGGAAAATGTCGATATTTAGGCAAGTAGTAGGCCAATGTCTGGCCTACAACTAGAAAAAAAATTAGAGGTGTCACTACTTCACCACGACATAAAAAAATGTTTTATTTTTTTAAACTTTATTTTTTTTTATATGACATCTGTTATTTGTTTTTTGAGTATAGATGCATACCTAAATAAAGAACATTATTTAAAAAAATTAAGTAAATCGCTTGAATACATCCCGATAAACAATACATTAAAGAAACAAAATTAAAAAATAATAAGTCAAAAACTGTCACTAGTAGGATGTTGATACTCAGCAAAAATATCCTTCACCATAAGAGGTACTCACAAAAAAAAAACCAGAGTCAAATTGATTTAAGGGCCAACTTACTATGGGAAACCGACTATGGCCTTTCCAACAACCGGATCGACAAAAAAAACTAGGGATGTATCGACTAGTCGCCGACTAGTCGGGAAAGCCGACTATCCGGCCACATTTGTAGTCGGCGATTAGTCGGCGACTAGTCGGCAAAAATGGCCGATTAGTCGGCACTTTATTAGTGAAAGAAAAACAGATAAAAAAAATCAACAGTCAATATTTACCATATGATTTTATGTTTACTTGACTAAAATACATATTCAGGGTGCATACGAAAACTTTTGTTCATATAATTGACCGTTTGATCGTTATCATATGTTGGTGGGCTGGTGTTTTCCTCTACAGGGTGTCTACAGGTCGATCTCAACTGACAGGCCTATTCGGATTTCGAGATAATCACAAGATCTAGAGACGATTTAGAGATCAACTAGATCTACATTAGATATCGACCAGAAGTGACTTGGATATCCAAGTCATAACTTGTCGAAATCGTTCAAGAGGACCTCCAGAATCGCGGAAACGACAAATTTGACATATCTATCTTACAAATATCTTTAAATTATCCATATCGTAACTTGTTGAAGTCTAGTAGAAATCGAATTCATTTTCCGAATCGAGCCGTGATTCTCGTGTCATTTCATGTGCAAGTTCGATAGTTAACCCTACCCTATTACTAAGACTCCGCTGTCCGTCCGTCCGTCTGTCAGCAGGCTGTATCTCACGAACCGTGATAGCTAGACAGTTGAAATTTTCACAGATGGTGTATTTCTGTTGCCGCTATAACAACAAATATTAAAAACAGAATAAAATAAAGATTTAAGTGGGGCTCCCATACAACAAACGTGATTTTTGACCGAAGTTAAGCAACGTCGGGCGGGGTCAGTACTTGGATGGGTGACCGTTTTTTTTTTGCCGTTTTTTGCATTATGCTACGGAACCCTTCGTGCGCGAGTCCGACTCGCACTTTTTTTATTATTATTCAGTTTTTTTTTTAATGGTGGAGCCATAAGGAACTATTAATGTTATTGCAAAATTTAGAGACTTAGTCAGGGCACGTTGCTCGTAAAGACGTTGACCACAGGGGATAGGTTCTTAACTGGCGACTACGTACGGGAAATAGAGCCTAGACCTAGACCTCCTACAAGCTGTACTGACGGTCTGCTCAGGATCGCAAAATAAAAGAACCAAAGACAGAAATTGAACGAGGATTCTTGTGATAGGTCTTTGAACCTGTAGAGAACACATTTTAGCCAAGCTGAATTATGATGAATAGGGCAACCAAAGGATCAAAACTATTGTTTTTCACCTGAACTTATACGAAACTAATGATCTGGCCGACTAGCCGACTAGTCGGCCGACTAATCGGCCATTCGAGCGCCGATTAGTCGGCTAGTCGGCTAGTCGGCCAAATCAATAGTCGGTACATCACTAAAAAAAACATTATTTACTGAATACTGAATCTGATCACTAAATTTCACGAAAATCGGTTGAGAATTGTGACCTGTAGAGGAGAACATCCGGACATACAAAAGCCAGTACAAAAGCAAAATGCCCGAGTCAAAACGTAGACCTTCGTTATGCTTCGGCCAATAAATACTCGTAGAGGTGGGCGCTGGCGGGTAAACACAGGGGCAATTCCCGAATCGACCCAAACTACCAGATATTTACCCGTATCCACCAAATGGCAAGTGAAATACAAATCGTACAATTGAATTTAGGTAGGTACATGGAAATAAGACGAATAAATATTTTATCAAAACTAAAAAATAGATTTGTTTAATTTTTCATATTTTAATTTAAGATATTTTTTTCTTACTAAGGTACTTACTAAAAATATAATTATTGAAATAAAATAAACTCTAATAAAATAAATCTAAGTAATAAATAAACTAACAAAATTAACAAATAAATTAAAATGAAATCAAATCAAAATAAATTTAAATTAATTAATTAATTTTAAAATATAAAAATTTCTATGTATGGCACTATCCCTTTCGGCTATTTAGGGTTGTCAAAATTCAAGTCATTATCTTATCTGTGGTCGGGCATGCAAAAGGACGTCAAATGGTGCCAACTCTAATAATTGCTCGAAGCCAAGGGCCCAACGTTTTCTGTTCTCTTTCACGGCGCAGCAACTAGTATCATTTCTCTCTCCTCGCTCTTTTAAAAATGCCGTTTGTCAAAAAAGGACAACCATAGGTACTGTTGACAAGATGGACTTCAAATCAAAGTGTTGCCTTTTTTGGTAGACCCAGGTTGTGTATGCGTGCGTAAAAGCGTATATGTGTGCTCTTTTAGGGATGTGAAAAGTCGATTTTAATCATGTTATATATCGATAAACGTTACACAGCGGAACGAAATAGCGATTAATTGAAGCTTCAATATCTTCGTTAAACATAAACATAATTGAAATGCTAATGGATAATGAATATATTATAATGTAATGAAATAATTTAATTATTGCGGAACACCTATTTTAGTAGGTATTTATGTATTTTAATTAAATATCTGAACTTTCCCTTGGTTCCCTCCTGGGGCGTGACTATAAAATTGTGATCTGATAACCACAATAAAGATTAAAAGCGTTTTTGGTCATTTTAGGTATCGTTAAACCTTTGAAGTAAAATTAAAATTGCAAGTAATGTCGATAGTTTATCGATATGACTTTATCGACATGGCTACAGCAAGGCCTCATTGTTAATCGTACACTAAACAAAAGTAGCAACAATGACAGCTCGCTTGGAAGGTATCTCTATATATTATTATATCTATGCTCGAAGCAATGCTCAACCGAACGGAGCCGAGTTTGCCCGAAGTAACGAGTGGTTCGCCACTGTCTGAGGTGCCAACAGGATTTTAAAAAACCGAACAAGTGGGACTCGGACTCGCGCACGAAGGGTTCCGTACCATTACGCAAAAATCGTCAAAAAATCACGTTTGTTGTGTGGGACCCTACTTAAATATTTATTTTATTCTGTTTGTTGTTATAGCGGCAACAGAAATACATCATCTGTGAAAATTTCAACTGTCTAGCTATCACGGTTCATGAGATACAGCCTGGTAACAGACAGACAGACGGATAGCAAAGTCTTAGTAATAGGGTCCCGTAAAAAAGGGTAATAACCCTTCGGGTATTGAACCCTAAAAAGCAGCGTTAAATTTACGTGTCCTGGATGACGGACTGACTGACTCAGCAACGCAGAGCCGAAACTACAAATGCTAGAAAGTTGACATTTGCACACCTGTACGGTTACCATCAGTTTGTCACTGACATAAACGCCGTCGAGAACGTAATTTAATTTCTATACATCTCGCTCGCACTCGCATATTAGTGCAAACGGGATGTATAGAAAGTAAATTACGTTCTCGACGGCGTTTATGTCAGTGACAAACTGATGGTAACCGTACAGGTTACATTTGTAACGTGTACAAGAAATAAAAACCGATTTTGAAGGGATAAAACGGAGTGGATAGTTTGTATGGGATTCAAATTTTATTCTAATCTAGGAACTTGAAACTTCGTTAAAAGGTATTTTATTAAAATAGAGAAAACTAATTTCAGCGTTTTTTAAATTGCATCCCCTAAAAGGGTTAAAAAGGGGTTGAGAGTTTTAAATCCATTTCAAATGCATATAAACTTCTTATAAAGGTATAACAGCCGATTATAATCAAACGTTTTTGGAAATTCAATCCCTAAAGGGGGTTATAAAGGGGATGAAAGTTTGTACGCAGTTCAAGTTTTATTTTGAGCTTGGAACTTGAAACTTTGTACAACAGCCTATTATGTATTAGAATTCAAGAAAAGTAATTTCATCGTTTTTAACAATTAATCCCCCAAGGTGGTGAAAATGTATGGAGCGAATTACGTTTTTTTTAGTATGGGACTAGAAACTTTGTATAACAGCATATTATGTACTTATTAGAATTGAAGAAAAATAATTACATCATTTTCAGAAATTCATCCCCTAAAAGGGTTAAACGGGATTAGAAGTTTATATGTGGTCCAATTTATTCTAGCTAGGAAGTTGAAACTTGGTAATAAGGCATTATATTTAAATAAACGAAAACTGATATCACCGTTTTTGAAAATCCATTCCCTAAGTTGGTGAAAAAAGGGTTGAAAGTTTGCATCGGAAATGAAAATTTCTGTAAATAGTGAATTTGAATTGTCGTAAAAAGACACAATAATAGAAAACAAGTAAGTGTATGTCAGCGTTTTTAGAAATGTATTCGGATAAGGGAGTTAAAATGCCTTTCATGTAAAGTTTGTAATAATCCCCAATTTATGGTGGAGAAATGATGGAAAATTTGCATCGAGAGCGAATTTTTGTTTTTAATAGTGTACTTAAGAACTTTCTAAGGGATTATATATGTACTCGTATGTATTATATACCGGGTGTGGCCTGTAATAAGAGCAAAAAATGTAACTGTAGGCTGTACTCCTCATATTGACCAACATTTGTTCAGCGACTTTATTAATAACTTATGGTTTGATTTTTAATACACTTTAAAGTTTATTCTAAGACGCAATGTATTGCAAATATTGTTATGTTTAAGGCGTGACAAGCAACGTCAATCACAATGAGATGGTGTGACGAGACGACGGTGTCCCTTGAATATAATATTTATTTTGTATGAAAAATAGGGAGTCTTAAAATTTATGAAGTATTTAGACTCCCTCTGGTTTGAAAGGTCAGATGGCAGTCGCTTTCGTAAAAACTAGTGCCTACGTCAATTCTTGGGATTAGTTGTCAAACGAACCCCAGGCTCACATGAGCCGTGGCAAAATGCCGGGATAACGTGAGGAACAAAGAAAGACACAAATTGACAACTGATTTTAGCTGTTTTTAAAATCATAGGCAATTGGTGATACAACAAGGAAATATGTATATGTCAACTATCTAATCTGTTTTTGGCAATCTGTGCATTTATAGCCACAACTTTATAATTTGGTTTTTATTGTAGGTACTCCTGGACCAAGTTCGCGCGTCGTACAGGCGCCGCGCACCGTGACTTCATTTTCTTCGTCAGCTTCTTCATTGCAACAGAACTACGATGGAAGGGTAAGTCAAAGTGAAACTTTTATTCTATCGCACCAAAATTTTTGGGCTGTCTTTAGCATGTCGCATTACAGCGTTACAGCATTAGTAAAATTCTACTTTATTCCTATTACTTAGAGTTCATGAGTCTTTAAAATAAGCATACGATTTTTTGTTTTCGAACGTAGGTTAGGTAGGTTAGATTCGTTAGGTAGCTTCAGATGCCCGAAGGGCAAACCGTCCAGACCGTAAGACCAAAAAAAGTCTGCAGCGATTTTGATAGCCCACGCAGCGCAAGTATTATTTTAAACGTCAAAATTCTATGAAAGTATGACGTATTTTAATAATAGTTGCACTGCGTAGGCTATCAAAATCACTGCAGAGTTTTCTTGGTCTAACTTTAATCATCGATCAATCTCATCTACCGGCCACATTGTATAAAATTAAACCATCAATTTTAGATTTATGGCGACAACCGCGAGCTCTTGAAATAAACAACTTGCCCCCAAACCTGCATACTAACATTGATTTTAAGTTTGTTTGTTGATTGATTAAGTTTCGATTTGATCGGTAACGTCCCAATCTTACAATCGAGTCAACCACTTTTCTCTTCACATTCATACAAATCGAAGTCGTTTGTGACAGCTTTATAATTATGAGATAGGTAGTTAGTACCTACTTACTCGTAAGTGCAATATCTTACTTATCGATATCATTTTATCGACATATACCCCTGACTATTTTTTCTTTGCTATTCCTGGTATCATTTTATTTCTCAAACTCATGTCAATTTAGTTCGCGAGTTTCTGGAGGCAACTACGCGTGTCAAACTGTTGGTGTACTACTGTCCGAGTGTGCGTGACCGCTAAAGACGGCCCCCCGCGGACTGAATACGCAAATGTAATAAATAATAATCAATAGTCAATATATATTAAATAATATTTAGTGCAAATCGCTACACTGTGATGTAACATCCATGTGCAAAATTGTCACAAAAATATACATAAAATCTTCATTTTTTTTACTAAGATATTTTATTTGTATGGAAAGGTATAATCATTATTTCAAAAATGAATTCCTCGTTTCTTAATTATACGAAAATTATATATACTAGTAGTTCGCCCCGAAAATAATTTTCAAGAAAAAAACCGACTTCTATGGGGGCCGGTGAAAGATTATTGTACATAGATGGTGCACTATGTAGAAAAGGAGGTAAAACCACCCACTTTTCTAGTAGGTATAGCATTTCGTTTCTGTAAGGGTCGCAGTTTTAGCCTCACGAACCCACTTCTCTGATAGCAGTTCGGTTCTGTGAGGATTTCAGTTCGAACCTAACCAAAACCACTTTTCTAGTAGCATTTCCTTTCTGTAAGGCTCGCAGTTCTAACCTAACCCACTTTTTTCGGTTCTGTGAGGATCGCGTGTACGGGGGTTTGAGCGGGAGGGGCTAGTAAGTTTGGCATCATTATACTTTATACCTACATTTTGTGGTAGGTAATCAAAGTGGTTTATTTAGCTTAGGTATCAGTGGTTTTCCGGGTCAAGGTCCGAGTCCGGGTCCGGGTCCAGTTCCAGGTCCAGGACCAGGTCCAGGTTGAGGTCCAGGGTCTTGCAGGTCCAAGTCCAGGTCCAAGTCCGGGTCCAGGTCCAGATATCCGGATCCGGTCCGGATCCGGGTCAGGTCTGTCTCCAGGGCCAGTTCCGTCAAAATCGAAATTCGAAATCGCCAAACGTGTACTCGTGTAGTAATTGAAGAGTTCTGTTCTGATCATCATCAGCAGTTCCACTTCATCAAATGCGACAGTTTTTAATGTAAATTCTTGATTTTCTGATGAAAATACACAAATCTCTATACGCATGCCTTTAAGATTTGAGGAGTTCCCTCGATTCCTCTCATGGATACCATCATCAGACCTCGAGCTTGACAAAAATGTGGCTTAAAAAATTTAACTTGCTTAACAAACATAACGAAGAGAACAAATCGCCAAACGTGAACTATGCTTCGTTGAAGAGTTCCGTTCTGATCATCATCAGCAGTTCCACTTCAACAAATGTCACTTTTTTGAATGTATATGCTTGATTTGTTGATAAAACACATAATCACTATATGTATGCCTTTAAGATTTGAGGAGTTCCCTCGATTCCTCATGGATCCCATCATCAGAACTGGGTTTTGACAAAAACGGGACCAATCTGTATGCATATACATACAATCAAAAAAATAATTTTCAAAATCGGTCTAGTAATGACGGAGATATGGAGTAGCAAACATAAAAAAAATCACAATCGAATCTCCTCCCTTTGAGATTTGGAAGTCGGTTAATAAATGAGGACGCCACTTTCTACGTAGCTGTCACATTTTTGACGTAAAATGCTTACACATGGCAACAATTTATAGTCTGTCAAGCCATTTCCGTCAGTAGAAAAAAGCGGCTAAAAAATGTAGGCGCGAAGGGTTATCGTCCCATAGAAAATTTGAATATCGCGCCTTTTTCTACTGACAAAGTTGTTTGACCTACTATAGTATGGAAATTTTAGAGTTCCATTTTATTTTATTTCTACTATTTATGTCCCACTATAGGCGGTAATGGATCCAAAATCGCGTGGATATATTACAAGGTCTGTGGAGCCCTTAACTGATACTGTATCTGTGGTAAGCCGAAATATTTCCTGTCAAATGTCGAATACCGACGACCGGTCTGGCCTAGTGGGTAGTGACCCTGCCTATGAAGCCGATGGTCCCGGGTTCGAATCCTGGTAAGGGCATTTATTTGTATGATGATACAGATATTTGTTCCTGAGTCATGGTTGTTTTCTATGTATTTAAGTATTTATATATTATATTTATCGTTGTCTGAGTACCCACAACACAAGCCTTCTTGAGCTTACCGTGGGGCTTAGTCAATTTGTGTAAGAATGTCCCTATAATATTTATTTATTTATTATTTATTATTTATACCTATACTATGTTTATTTTTATCTTGCTAATTATTTCAAAATGGTAACTTTAAAAACGATATTATATAAGTGCAAGCCGAGCACTTTCATTTGATACCAAACTCGACCATACTTTCTTGCAAAAAGATGACCAGAATAGCAAGACCCCTCACAAATAGCTTTTTAACTTTCTAAGCTCTTCTAGCTCAATAACCCCTTGATCGAGCCTGTTCATAATTTAATGACTAAGTAATATATAATGCCCTCAACTACACGTCTACCCAATTTCATTTAAATTAGAACAAATTTATTTAAGTTCTTGAGTATCAAACTATCCTCTGATAGTTCAGCTTAAAAACATCGAAATGCCGGGACGCCCCCTAGCCAGCCGCGTGTCCCAAGTCGAATGTAAGAACTTCGTTCGCTTCGCTCGCTCGTTCGATAACTTGCCCTAGTTGCTAAGAACAGGAAGAAATATAGCATAGATTGGACCTCGGGAGCCGGCCCTTTCACCCCCCCCCTCTTTTCGTTCGGGGGGTATGCACGGTATGATCTCGTGGCTACCGGGGCAAATCAGCTTTGTTTGACCTAAGGAACAATCATGCCAAGCGGCATCGCCTGAGACTAAAGTGCATGATCAATACCCTTACTCAACCTACGTGCAACCTACTTTAAGGCGTGTCTCTGTTATTTCAAGATAACATATATACGTCTGACACGGCAGAGCAGGCCTACTAAATTTCGAATTATATATTCTATCATAATTATTTATTTTTTTAAGTGGCAAAATTACTGTCTTGCGTGAGACTTGAACTCGCGGCGTCTGGATCGATACTCCTATGGGTCTAGGGGACCCTAGCGATATCCACCGTAAGACATTTAATTACACGGCTACCCGTTATGGGAGTTCCAAGTTATATTGGAAATTCACCAGTTACGATGTGTTACCCAGACTAAATTAATTTTAAACATTAGGCGCTAGAGTATCGATCCAGACGCCGTGAGTTCAAGTCTCACCCAAGACAACATTTTTTTCTCTTTTAAATTTATTCTAAGCTTAATAGCATTGTTCGCGTTTCTGCTTGTTTAAAATTTAATTATTTTATTGTTTCAGATACGACGTGGAGAATACCATCGCAGCATCCATAGTCATTTGTATTTGTGTTTTAGTATTTGTTGCCAGCGGCGAAGTCATTCGAAGGATGGCGCGCAATCCAGGAGTAAGTACCTACCTCTAAAAAAATATTTATTACTATAGTAGTTGTACTATTTGTTTATTGTTATTCGCATGATACCAAAAGTTGACGCATATATCGTGTGCGCGTCAGAAGTTATTCAAGGTCAAATGTCATAAAAATCAGTTTTTCGCGGATATCAAAATTTCTATAGCTCCGATGTTTTTTACATGTACTCATGTAGGTAAGAATTGTAGAGCATATAATTTGCGACAAGTTAGGTATCAAACAGTTTTTCATTCCATTAGCCGTTTTCAAGATATACGGCATAGAAGGCGCATCGGCCAGCTAAACTCACCATGATGAGGTCAATCGTGAATATCGGTGAATAATATCTTCTACAAAGTTATTTAATTATTCTTTATTGATCATATCCAGATTTTAAAAGTTGTCTGTCCTGTAGAAAATATAAAATAAGGACTAGTTGGTATTATAAGTAGTAAGTACCTTTCGAAGATATTGGTTTGCCTTTTAGTTTCAGAGAAAATCCAACATTATTCCCATACGCTCCGGATACAAATTTCTCGAATAAAATATAATAAATATTTTTTTCGACCTAACACTGATATTCAAAGCTTAATAAACCTGTACACAGCTGTCAAATCTTCCACCGACAACTGCAACAGCCCATCAGCATATAAACCGTACATATTACCAGGTACAAACATGGTTAGGGAACGTCTTAGATCCCCAAGAATGGGGTTGCATGCTTCAAAACGAATTCCTGAAGCCAAAAACAAGAAAATTAGCACCAGCTCCAGATGAACTACTAAATACCATATTTTGCAATTTTATAAAGGGGTGTGGTCTACGCTGCGGGTGCAGAATCGGTGTAACATCTCCCATCTCTCTCCTCTAAATAACCCTACTTACCCCTACTTAGCTAGACCTAGACTTGCCTAAAATACTAAAAATTCCAATAAGAAAATCTAAAATTTTAAATAACCTTTAAAATACCGCAAACCGTATCTACCTTGACTAATTATTATAAAATAATGTAAATAACCTAAATCGATTCTAATTAAATAAGTTAATATCTTGAATTGGATCAGTAGATTAGCCAAATGATCGTTTAGTGTTTATGTAGGACCCTTCGTCGTAACCGTTAATAGTAAGCAAAATCCTTTTCGCATAATAGGAAAGAGTTATGAATTAAACACCTATAAATACTAATAAAGTTAAATAATAATTAACCCGTGAATTATGTCAGAGTAATAAAATAAGAAATATCATTGCAGGTTATAGTAATGTTTGACTTAATCAGATTAAGTCTGTAATAAGATGTAATCAATAAATCAATAGTAAGTATGTCATAATCAAATAAGTCTGTAGAATGTCATAGTTAAATTGTCAGTAAAGTATGTCAATGTAAGTAAAGTCTGTCAAATGTAATAGTCAGTTGTTCAAAGTACAAATACTAATAAATGTCACAATATTTTGTTTTTGGGGTATAGATATCGCCCCGCCTCCGCGACACCCGTGATCATCATCCAGTTGCAGGTCAGAATCCCCGCCCCAGTTCTGAAGGAACTATATTGTGGTCCAGAAGGGACATCTTTTAATAATGACAGGCCTATTCCATCATTCGACCATGTCATTATTTTGTGACATTTTTCGTCAACAATGAGAGGACATTCAAAGGGACAATTTAACATAACAAAATACTGGTAGTAGAGCAGCTGTATTTGATCCACTCCAATTCTCCAGAATACTGTAATTTTGTAGTATACGTATTTTAATATTCAATGAAATGATATTATCCAAACTTTAGTTGTTGTCATTTTGAATCACACTTTCGGACCAAAATAATCTACGATCGTGCATCTGCCTTGTTCTGAGCCCGGATAAATCACTCATTGAAATAAGGTTTTATGATAATATATGACCTTATATTTTTAAAGGTCAAGTGTGAAAATCACAGATAATCTGTAGAAAACAGAATGTAATCGTCATACAAACTGCTAAGGGACAGGCAAAACAAATATTTCTTTTATAAGCAAATTGATTCTACAATACTACATTATATTGTGGTTATTTACTTTAGTTTTTCCCACAATATATTTCTACCAGTAGCGTTGCAAAGGCCAAAATATATACAGTCATGTCATAAGTCAATATGTCAAGTTTGTCAATTAGTCATAAATAAATATATGTAATAAAATCCTAACAATCCCTAATCCCACACTACATCCTAGCTAACGCTTAACTGAAGTTAACCCATAAACCCATAATAATGAACAACAAATACAATAAAATAGCCATAAATGTATCGAAAAGGAACCTAGCTACCTATTGTAAATATCTAATGGCTTTGATATATTAAAATTATAAATCTAGATCAATCCTACAAAAGCCCTAGACCTGATAAATAAAAACCCTAACCTAACAGCTAATCTATCCAATTATTCTACCGATATATTTGAAAACTAGCATCCCGGGATGCACATTTAATTTACTCGCGTAATTACTCGATGTGCAATGAGTAATTTCTATGCTATAGCTAACTAAAACGAGTGAGGAAGCTCGATTTAGTCTAGACCCTATTCCTCGTGTGCTAGCTATATGTCCACACAGTGGATTGGGACAGAAGACATATAGCCGGAAAGGGTAATATAAAAGTGAATATATAAGTATATAGATACGGGATAATTGGACTAGAATCTGGCTTTTTTAAGAAGTCTAGATGACAACCCAAATCTTCCAGATCCTAGGGGGTGAACCTGTCTTAATAAAAGCAGGAACTGCCAGGTCCCCACCTGGGTTTTATCAAAAAACACCGCAAGTTAGTAATCTGCGCTGTAGTTGCCACCGTTAGGTTACCTGCACAACTTACTAACCCCCCAACACTATGTTGGATCGGAACTAGTTCTCTCTAACCCATAAGTATGAACGAAACAACTCACTAAACTAAATTAAAATTAATATATAGAGTATTCCAACCAAGTTCATTTCAGTGCTTAATATCACTAAAATAAACCAGGCCAAACACTACACATATTAAACACAATTAAAACACAAACTAATTAATTTTCACTGGATTCAACTCAAGACTTTACAATCTTTAAGACTCTATTGATTTATAACTTAAACTTCACTTAGTATGTTCTCACACACTAGCGCTTGTCTGAGCACAAATCAATAAATAATTAAAATTCACTAAAAATTACAAAACCACTATGAACAATACTAACTTTACAATATTAATAAGTCTATTGATTTATAATTTAAACTTTACTAGTACAATATTAAATACTAGCACTTGTCTGAACCACAAATCAATAAACAACACAAAAGAATTAAACCCACTAAAATTAACACAATTTAAATGCACTTCTCTAAAATTATTCAAGTAAAACCCCACAACAAATTACACTATATTATGCTCCAATCCAAACTCTACCAGCATCATGAGAAACTAGCAAAGTCCAGGTCAGGACACAATATAGGTAACCTAGATAGACCTAGCTAGAGAACCGACGTCCGACGGTTTGCGGAAGGCCACGAAGAGTGATCTCGTAAGGGACTCTATTGATCCCTACCTTAGATCCCGTCATCCCTGCTATTTCCCACTTCCTTGTACGTCATTGGTTTCCCAATAACCAATACTGAATTTCATAATTTCGTACAGTCCTGTCACTAATTACACCTTATTTCCTAATTAAAATAAGGTCCATTTTGACCTACTTTTGGGTGTGGTCTAAACTATTTCTCTACGCCAGAGGTTCCCAAACTTTTTTTTCTCGTGGACCACTTTCTAAGTTTTACTACTTTCGGTAGACCCCCTGCTGCTACATTTCTACTGTATTCCCAAAACTCCTTAAAAAGCACACCCTAAATTGGGGGTGTTAAGTAAAAAAAAAAGTAGCACATCACTGATTTAAACTTTCACGATTATTAAACATTATCAAACTGCACAACTTAAATACGCGATTAAGTCCCGTTGTGCAGTTTGATAAAGTAGCACATTTTCTTGTGTCCTATTTGTTAAAAAAAACAATACTTGTGGTTATACAAAATTATAAACATTTATTATTACAAACAATCAACAATTGACAAAAACTCAACAATGAACTCTGAAATGTAAATCAACAATAAAAAATAGTCATACTTTTAATGAGACGGATGTACTTGATGAATTGACAGCAAATTATCAATATTTGGCTTTAGTTTTGTAAGAAGTAATCTCAAATCTCCCCGTTCTGTGATGTTCAATCTGTTCCTTTTTTTTGTTAACAGGTTGGTAACGGCACTAAAACTTCTTTCGACAAGATATGACGAGGGAAACGCTATCAAAAATTTTCTCGCAATTTCCCACAGCCCAGGATATTTTTCAGGGATTTCTGCCTGCAGCCAAAATGTTTGATAGCCTTTTTTAAATTTCACCTTCAGTTCCTCGTTGGTGCTGAGCTCAAGAAGCTCCTCTTGTAATACCACATTCGCCTCTTCCGTTTCATCAAATGGGGTTATGATCCATGGTGGTATTTCCATCGTCAGAATATCTTCAAATCTATTTTTGAAGTCATCATGCAGGGTATTTAAATGTTGAGCGTATGTCTGAATATCCTCATCAAGACATTCGATCTGTGACAAGTGCGGAAACTGGGAGAATTCGCGCCGACTAATATTTTGCTTCATTAATTTCAATTTACCAAGGAAAGCCGAAATTACACCCTTTGTTTTTATTAAATTAAGGCTGTCCCCTTGTAACTGCAAGTTAACGTCATTGAATTTTTTAAACAAATCTGTTAAGTACGCAATGTCCGCTTTATATTTGATTAGATTTTCTTTTAAATCTGGTGCTTTAGTTTCTAGAAACTCTATCACTGATTCGAAAAGTGAGTAAAATCTCGATAAGCATGCACCTTTCGACAACCAGCGTACTTCAGTATGTAAGAGCAGTCGTTGGAAATCTTCATCATTTTCGTCGCACAATAGTGCAAATAAACGGGTATTCAAAGCATTGCTTCTTATTTTATTAACTGCGTTAATCACAAATTGAAGCGATTGGTGCAATCTGTCACTCAAATTTTTCGCTACAAGGTGTTGCCGGTGGATGACACAGTGAATTGCAATTAGTCCTGGTATTATTCTTTTAAGATGGCTTATAAACCCACGATATCGCCCGAACATGGCAGGCGCTCCATCTGCTGCCACCGAAATAATGTTTGTAAATGGAATAGATTTTTCTGTAAAAAAATCACTCAGGACATTAAATATCGATTCGCCTTTAGTTTCGCTGCAGAAGACTTCAAAGTTTTTGCGAATAGCAGCTCTTCATGGATTTCTTCGTCCATAACAAATCGAACATAGGCCAATAATAATGCTTCATTACCAGGCAAAGTAGACTCGTCCAATTGAATAGAAAAATGAGTGGTTTGCAGATAATTACACAAGAAGCTTTCTATATCAGAGCTCATTTCATCAATACGTCTTTGTACAGTATTGTTACTTAAAGGAATTCTTTTGAGTACGTCAAATGGAGGTTTGTGCAGAACAGTTTTTAAAACCTCTTCAACAGCGGGTAATATTAACTCTTCTCCGATGGTGTGCGGTTTTCCAGATTTCGCTATAAGCAACGAAATATTGTAAGATGCCCGCAAGCCATCATCGTTACTTTGAGACGTTGAAGCAAACATACTATTTACGGTTGGTCTCTTTTCATATTTTTCCTTCAATGTTTGAAAGTATTTCAGATCTTTACCTATTTTTTCAGGATGACACCTTCTTAGATGGTCTTCGAGCTTCGATGGTTTCATAGAGTCATTGCTCAGAACTTCGTTGCACAAAAGACACATGGGCAATCGTTTGTCTGCCGTTGATGGAAGAAAACCAAATTTCAAATAATCAACACTGTACTGTCGACATTTCTTCTTAGATCCAGCCATTTTACGTATCAGTTGTGGCCTGTAAAAAAATGTTTGTTTTTGAGGCGATTTTACCAGAATATGGCTATTATAACATTTATAACACAACAGAATAAAATTATTGCAATAAAAAAAAATAGGTACCTATTAAACTTTTTAAAAACAATCAAAAATGCTAAGAGCTATTTAGTGATTTTCTAAAAAACACTGAACCTATTTTATTGTAATATACTAACCTATGTAAAATATTTTTTTGAATTCAATACCTAAAACATTTTAATACCTTTCGAAATATTTTTGTGTTTTAGTATTAGCAGTTACGAGGACACTGAAATATGTAGGTACTTGCGTACAAACATGGTCAGCATAATGATTATGCCATAATCGCTCTTTTAATGAATCGACGTCGTCGCGTAAATAAATATTTTTATACAAAAAAGTACCTAGGTAGGTACCTAAAGTTTAATCTTCCCTGGCTTTTTGTTCTTTTATAGAAGTTTTGAATATTTATTAATTTATTTATTTATTAAAAACTTTACACATAAGTTAACAGTATAGCACCAAAGCACTTACGTGGTATATACATATTTAAGATTCAAAATTAGAAGAATATTAATATAACATTAAATAACAAAAGAAAGCTTAACAGTAACATCTAGCAGACATCTAGATAATCTCTAGTATTAAATTTTTACTATATATATAACTACCTACTACAGTGTAGTAACTACACTCAAATAGTAAAACAAATATAATATGATTGATAAATTACAATATACAATAAAAATATGTATAACAAATAGGCAGATATGGGCAGATACTTACTTTTTCCGGCACTGCAAACACTGACATCAATTCACTCACAGTCACACTTTTATGTTCAAAATCCCGGAAACAAATGAGTAACGTTTTGTTCTTGGCATTCGTATTTATACTAATGTAGATTGCAAGCACAGCGCAAGGCGCATTTCATCCCTTTGCAGGTTTAAACAAGCATCCCGGACGAACGGGCGCACGGGCGGCACTTTGCAAGTCTCGACATGTGGTGTACACTTGTACTATTATCTATTGTTCTATTCAATTCTGTGTTTGAACTGAGTCTCGAATATTTTTGAGTAGGTACCTAGTGAATATGATGCTACCTGCCTACGTTGATAAGTAAATCCAAGCCAAAATGTTTGTTCTTTATTATGAAAATCAGAAAATTTTTCGTGGACCCCCACTTACAACTTGTGAACCCCTGTTTTCTTTTCACGTCTACGTGGAACCCCGTGTGGTCTCCTATGGACCCCTGGGGGTCCACCTGGACCACTTTGGGAACCTCTGCTCTACGCCTATGGAATTGACACTACAGTTTTTATTCTAACCACCGTTTGTTTTTTTATATGAGCACATATTGTAGAACTCCGCCCTTTCTTAATTCCTTATAATATGGTTCAATTTTGCATAGAATATTTTAACCAAAACAAACATTATTCATCCATTTTACGACGACGTGTGAAATACAAGTCGATGCCACTTGAACTTAAGAAACCAAACTGACTTTTAACAGAATTTTTATACTATAAAAGCTTTATGACATTGAAATAAAGTTCAAATCATTTTATGAATAAGTATCTTAATATATTGGTTTACTATTAATCACCTGGCTCTCCAAAACTATATCTAGAATTTCAGACGAAATGGCCCACTTGAGATATGAGAAGAAATATAAATACTTAAATTACCGTGGGACACAATATTGGAAATTTAACCGACTTAAAAATAGAACAATACTATGTTCACATATAATGTTAACATGGAAAGGAGCCTCTGACATGTTACATCGGATTGAATAGCTCTTTAGCCTGTGGCCAGTGCAATGGGCAAGCCTGTTTTAGTGCGGCTTCATTGCAAAGCGACCCCGAAGAAGACAGTGCATTTGACCCAGATTTGACAATAGATGATGAAGATGAAGATGAAAATGAAAATAATTTAACCTCAAACGGTAGGGATTAGGGCTTGCAAATATTCGAAACTTTCAGGTATTCGAATATTCGACTTTTTCTGACGACATATTCGAATATTCGAATAATTATTCGAATATTATAAAAAATAAGAAAAAGAACGAGAAATCGGTTTATTATCGTTTTATTCAAAAGCTTATTTCACATATTGCTAAAACTAATGATATTTTGCAGAAATCCACTTAATTGACTAGATTTTATCATCCTACTATGAGATGCCCACATTTATAAAAACAAGTAAAACGCCAAAATAAGACGTATTCAATATTTCTAGATAAAACTTTTATTATAAATGCGCCGTTGAGTGAAATAATATAACTTTAATCATCTAAACCAAACCTAGGTATGTAAGATATTTTTTAATACAGTTGCTCACAAAGTGCTACTTTACGTAGCTGTTTAGCGTGCGGAAAGTTGGTTATGTCGAACTAGTGCTTTTTACTTTTCCAATTTTTTAAATTTATACTTGTTCCAATTCACGACTACTTATTGATGAGTGTTAATATTAGTTTCCTTTAAACGTCGTAATCAGCATAAAAACCTACTGTTAATGTAAGAATATGAAAAATATACATATTTCATATTTTAATACTTACCTCTTCATCATTATAACACGTTTATTTTTTAATATTGAATATTGAAAATTCCGTTCTTAATAAGGTGTCTGAATGGAACGGAATAGCTGCCAAACGCCCATAGATATAATATACTTAAAGACGACGTCTAAGCGAGCTGTCACTGTTACCACTTTTGTTTAGTGTACGATTAACAATGTTTTACTTATTTTTTCGCAACTGTATTAAAAAACGTCGTTCGATACACGTGCGGAAATGTCATTCTTCACTCGTCCCGAGTCTTCCCACTCGCCTGCGGCTCGTGGCAAGATATCTCGGTACTCGTGAAGTAATGACATACCTTCCGCACTAGCATCGAAATGTACTATTTTAATACAGTTGCTCACAAAGTGCTACTTTACGTAGCTGTTTAGCGTGCGGAAAGTTGGTTATGTCGAACTAGTGCTTTTTACTTTTCCAATTTTTTTAAATTTATACTTGTTCCAATTCACGACTACTTATTGATGAGTGTTAATATTAGTTTCCTTTAAACGTCGTAATCAGCATAAAAACCTACTGTTAATGTAAGAATATGAAAAATATACATATTTCATATTTTAATACTTACCTCTTCATCATTATAACACGTTTATTTTTTAATATTGAATATTGAAAATTCCGTTCTTAATAAGGTGTCTGAATGGAACGGAATAGCTGCCAAACGCCCATAGATATAATATACTTAAAGACGACGTCTAAGCGAGCTGTCACTGTTACCACTTTTGTTTAGTGTACGATTAACAATGTTTTACTTATTTTTTCGCAACTGTATTAAAAAACGTCGTTCGATACACGTGCGGAAATGTCATTCTTCACTCGTCCCGAGTCTTCCCACTCGCCTGCGGCTCGTGGCAAGATATCTCGGTACTCGTGAAGTAATGACATACCTTCCGCACTAGCATCGAAATGTACTATTTTTTAGTAGGTAATTATTTTCTGATTTAAATTAACTTGTAGTCACTCAGAGGCCTTAATTAATGGTCGGCTTAATTATATAATATTGGAATATTTAAGGGAAAAAGTTAGTTGACTACTGGATTATTCGTCAGCTAAAGGTGCATAGTTAGATTACCTAGTTGGGCAGGTTTGGTATGATCAAATTTGAGAATTGCGATAAGTGCGGGCAAGGTTTAGTCTTAATAAACAGAATGACCCTTTAACTTAAAACTTATGCACCGTAAAAATAACATACTTTTTGATTTCGTTTTCTTTCAAATTGAGTTAGGTTTCACTATATTCACGAAGTCTATCGAGAGGAATACAGTAAAAAATATTATTTCCTTCGTATTTGGGTACCTACCCATTACTCATTCACTGTAAATACCCGGAAAACACACAGAAACTGTAAGTACTGTAACTGCAGCGGATTAAATAGATTTTTTATAGTAATAAAAAATATTCGAATATTCGAAACCTGAGCGGCCGAATATTCGAATATCAAAACAGGCCGAATATTCGACAAATTCGAATATTCGAATATTCGAATTGCAAGCCCTAGTAGGGATGTTGATCTTTGTTTCACGGTCTACTCTTCTAGACGATTGTAACAAATAAACTCAATAAGATAGAGTCATTCTATCACAGAGTTCCTATGGCCATCTGCGGTCTCCATCAACAGATCAGATCAGCTTGATTGATTCGAGTTGAATTTTGTAGCCAAGTTTCATAGCTACATACAAACATCGGGAGTTAAATAAAAGCTTGTGAAACCATTTTCGTCTATGATACACGCATTATATAAAATCTACCTCTTTCCTGTAGAAATACCTAAAGGCTATAAAGCATATCGACGATGGAAAGGAGAAACCCCTTAAGCGACATTTTGCTAAATTTACAGGAGAGCGTTTAAAAGTATACATTTTCAAAAAAAATATCGTAACTTTTTTTCTAGTTGTTTTAAAGACTTCAGTTCTATGAACGTATTTTATTAAATTGTAATACCTAATCATTAGCAGTACCGTTACTGAAAAAAGCATAGAATCTTCTGATATAAATGTCGTTTAATTTAAAGTGACCTTAAGATAAAACCAGAGAAACCCTTTAAGCGACATTACAATTTTTAGGCAGATACTAGAAAAAAACAATGAAACGACCTTTTATATCATACGTATTACTGGAATATTACTTTAAGCAACTATAGTGAGGACAACGTTTTCTCATTATTATTAAAGTGATTTTGTGGTCCAGAATTGTGTTACCTATGCAACTATTTTAAATCCAATATAAACACAATTATTGATAAGTAAGTCATCTTAAACGGGTACCTTGTAACCTAAAACCGGAAAAAACAGGAATGTACAGGGTAAACATGCATAAGTAAATAAAACAAAAAAACGATAGCTATTGTTTATTTAAATTGCAAGTTTGTACTTTCTTTAATCACTCTTGTGTTTTAAAAACTTAGTGTTAGTAATTCATTAAACACTAATTGTAATACTAGTAATGGCATACATAATCCTAAATATTAAACATTAAGGTGGATGTGTAGGGCTGTCCTGCCGACTAGCCACCAAAAGATGGCGTGATTGTGCACAAATTGCGGATTATCACTATTTCTTTCAAAACCCAAACAATTTTCTAAGATGTGTTAATATTGGCGCAAACAATAAAAAATATTACGTCTAAATCGAAATATATTCCACTCAACAGTGTCTCATTTCATCAAAATCTGACAAAACTGCAAAATATTGCAATTTCATGCATTCACGCACACTACCATATCCCCCAGTGTCAGTCTTGTGACCATTAAGCCAAAACAGACTAGAGGTCGCTAGTACAGAAGATGGCTTTTCTGATTACTCTCATTAGCTAACTAGGGACAAAAGTGTAAACTAGATGGCGCGGTGTAAGAGATGAATTTTTTTGCAAGATTAATTTAAGGTAAAGGCGCATCCAGACGAACTGAATTTAGCACCAGAATGGGCGGATTGTCTATGGTCACGGACGGTATATTCTGTAAGGCCTCGACAGACCTTGCTACAAATACCGGAATGGAACGGAAATCACATGCAATTATCGGTGAGGTATATAGAGGTCCATACAATAAATTCGTGACCGTATGCAGACCTTTATTATTCTTTTTTGCTCGACGCTGCCTTCGACTGCCATACATTTGTTATACTACCTACATAAGCAATACCCACATTATATGCACGTAGCGTACGTTTCGTGGCTCCTGGCCGAGGCGTTAGCTTGGTCCGATTTTAAGCTACCTACATTCCAAATTGTAAATTTCAAAGGTCACGATTACATACTTTCTACAATGTTTGTTTTCACACCGCAATGAATGATGAGTGTTTCCAAATGGTCCAAAAGAGCTTTTTCCAAAAAAAAAATAGACCTGAGTCTCACAGACCCTATATATTATAATAATTTGTTTATCTAGTTCTTCCAGCTCAAAATCACTGGCATATTCAATCCTGATAGTAACAAAATCCTCCAAATATTTGTGGCTTTCCATTACAAATGGGTCCTTATACTTCAAGTGCAATAAGGTCCTTTCCAACTGAAATTCTTATAAAAAGGTTCTTATTGCACATGAAACATAAGGACCATTGCATTGTCTGAATGGAAAGCCACATTTGTATGGAAATTGTAGATTCCACTAAGTAGGTACGTCAAACCATGAAGTTATATTGTTTAAACTGGAGCGAGTTGTCAGTTTTTTTGCCATACTAATTTGAACCTTATCACCGAGACAGAATGTTGTTCGTACCAGACTAGAGAAAACGGTCCACATGAGATAGAAAAACCTGAGCCCTGTGTCTCACTCGCACATGTTGCCAATGTTAAAAAGATACCATTGTGATAGAAATTATATCAATATACTACTGAAATTCATTACCTTCTTATACTATTTTAGTGCTATATTCTAATTACAGTTCTGATATCTTTTAAGTAATTTGTTAATTATTATGATGTTAATATTATTAACTGATTAAGCCAAGCATGTGCGCAACAAAAAAAACAGTAAATTGAATATGGTAGAAATTGTAGTAACTTTGAATATTAATTGGTATCCCCAACTTGATGACGATTAGGGTCACCATGATGTCGGTACGATTTGGATCGGTCTTACAAAATTGTTATTTCCTACTTAATGTAAAAATAACTTTACCTAAATAGTATACTAATAAATAAATAAAGATATACTTATTTTGGCATGTTTAATTATTCGGTTCACGTAATGAGAGCTACATAATTGCCAAAAATTAAATCCGAAGTCCTTACATTACAGATTGGACATTACAGACTCATATTTTTATACATAGTATTTAATTACTGGAACGTTAATTCTAACTATTTATATATATGTAATCGATTCTATATAGGTTGGGCCGACATTTCCGTCAGTATACAAAAGCGGCAAATTTGAAAATGTTGTTTCAATTACAGATCTACGATGACGCTAACGCTTAAAGAATAGCTAAAGTATGCAAAAGGGAAGTCATCACGTATATGAACACACCATGAGTATGATATTGATAGTGATAGGTATTTTGTTAAATTATGAATTATGAAGAGCATAAATAGTGTAGAATGCCGGTTTACACAGTTAAATGTAAGTTTTTATTTCGTCGTGTGCTAATATTTTATCATTTTAGTCAATAATCAAGATAATTTCGTGTAAAAACATAAATTGTTACGCTACGCTAGGGCTTCACAAAATGACTAGTATCGATAACCAGTGGGCATAGTAATAATATAAATTTATTTGCGTTGCAAGTGTTGAAAGTAGGAATTAAATTCGCAACGAGTGGTGATAAATTAAAACACGACCGAAGGCAGTGTTTTTAATCGATACGATTTGCGAATTACCAAGTACAACTACAACGTTTTACCCGACCCTGGATATTTGTCTCGCTCTCTCTTATAGCTGTCTTTGATAGAAATAGAAAATATTTATTTGGCGTACAAAAACATACCTACATTACGGTAAGTACACCATAAAGTTAACAATACAGTAAACATACACCAAATAGGATGCCGCTCAGCATAAGCAGTGTCTGTAAGACACTACGCTGGTTTTCACCCAATACGTACGATGGACGTACGGCGGACCACCTTCCTCACAATAAACCACGATCGCATTGATCGCGATCCAATACGCCCATCCCATCTGTAACAGCTTTTATAACGACTAAAAGCTTTATAACGACTAAATTAAGTAAGGTTGTGTGAAGCGTTTTACAGAAGAGAAAAAAACTATATCCATCTCTTTTCTGGGGCAATTATACTAGCATAGGGTAAATACAGTATGATTCTCTCTGATTATGCACGAATGAGAAAAGATCCTGGCCAAACTATACATTCCATCTTATGCTAATATCCCACATTCATATGACTTATGGTCACCCTAATTAGAAAGAGATGGAGGGCTCAGGTTTGACCTCTCATGTGGACACACTTTTTGGCCAGTGTACACTATCCAGTTTACTCTCTACGTCCGTGCGTCAAACACGTACAAGTGAAGTACTAAAACGTGATGTAATGGAACGGACATCTCGGGACATTTTTTTAAGTGGTAGTACGGAATGCTGACGGTGTAGAATGAGCCCAAAAATGTGCATGGACACAAAGTTAAATTTCAATGCAGAACTGAAATATTCATGTTTTAGTTTAGGGGAAAGTACCTACCTAACCTAATGCAAGCTTTAAAGCTACTATTCCATCCGCTTACCGAGCGCGTCGAATGGGATGACCGCTTGGGCTAACCAGTAAGGTCGTATTTTCCGATTATTCACAGTTCTTAGATCTCTAGAGGGTTCAGCCAAGATGCCAATCATTTGCGACAGAGAGACGTCAGAGTTTCGTTCGCTATGGCGCAAACGATTGATATCTTGGCTAGGCACTCAGTTCACACTACGTTGGACAGCGGTGAGAGAAACTCAATTCCCTAGTACTCGCCCGATATTTGTTTTACTCTGCCTGCTTATTAATTAACGATTGATCCGACTTTCCTTCTTCAAAGAATAAGTATTTCAAGTTAATTACTAAAGTGATACAAAAAGCTTAATATCACTAATAGATATTAGAAGTACTTATACATGCAGAGTGTAGTCTAGTCGACAAGTTCAAAATGGTGAAAAATAGAGATACTACTAAAAATACGTGTGATACCTGGATTCGGATGATGTATAGAAAAATGTATTCGAAGCGTTTATTAGAACACAAAAAAAATCAAAAGTTATAGACATAAAAGGCGGAAAAGAGAAGATACCGTCAACCGGGATGAATAGGGATGATAGGGGTGATAGGGAAGGTCTTCTAATAAGACCGCGTTTTCGCGTAGCAGCACGGGATATGGTAGCTGCTCTCACTGACCCAAGAAGAAAATCCACCCTGTATGTATACCTTTTCGTTGCCTGACCTAATATTAAATAAGTTTCAATAATTGGTCAATGCACAAATTTATAATTCTTACGTGCTATTTAGTAGCTACTTCATAATACCGCATGAGTTTGTGCCGCACCATAACGATAGTACCTTGTAGTCGACCGGGGTACCACATTACGATATTATATAATAATAGTAGACAGTATTAACAGATTCTGCCCCATGTTCCGGCCCTGCCCAACCTTACGTGTAGCAGAGGAAGAAAGTTGGAAAGGGGCAGAATCTGTGAATACTGTCTACTATAATATAATAATGTGATACTCCGCTCGACCGCAATGGTATAATGGTTATATATTTTTTGATTCATATATATTTTATATAATTGTCACAAGATTTAAAAGAATTTTGGGTAATTCTTAACAGGAAATGAGTTCTGTGTCGAAACTTCGTAACAATTGTCATGTTTCTTGTGACAATTGTCATTAGCTTCGCCAAATAAGTACCTACCTACTTATTTATTGTATAATAGTATGCTGACTAGGTATTTTTTTACACTTAAATTTCATAGTTTTTTTATATATTTACTTATCTTGAAAAAATTAAAAACTTCGTAATGTTGATTGATCAAGTGCGGGCTAAGCGTATTCAGTGCACTCCGCGAGCTCTTGAGATTTGCCTCAAAAATGGCGTGAATGGCCGCTAAGACCGAAATACTTGTTTTTAAATAATTATGTCATGCGTCGCCTGTTTGGGTTTGGATATGTATATGTAGGGCACATACTGACTGATACCATGGACAATATTGTATGTATGGCCATGGGACAAAACGGAAACGTACACATGCATTAGGGTATTTAGAGCCAGTAGACAGTATCATAACAACCGGTGTAGTGGTAGTGGTTACGAAGAAATTAACTAATTACGATTTTTTACTTTGGAGCAGCCTGTATGTGTTAGTAGCTCCTGAGGTAACCTTCTTCCACCTTTCTGATTATCTTTCTTATTTATGACACTAATAAGATTCTGACTTTTAATAAACGTCATTATTGCCGCACATTTTCGAACAAATTGTTAAAAGCACTGCCAAGGATTAATACAATACAGGGTATATTGTTTCAAATAAATAAATCATTCATTATACATACCACATGCTACAAAGTATATTTCAGAGTTTTTCAGGGCGAAACATTATTCCATACTTTATTCATTTTAGGCCCTGGGTAATGTTTAAGTAATCATAACTATTACAACACAGTAAACTAAAGAAAATAAAAGTATTTTCTTATTGTACTATTAAATTAAAAAAAAAACAACATATGATTTTACCAAATTTGAGTATATTTACAAATAGGTACTTATTTTTTTCATTTTCACTGGTTCTGTTGTGGCCAGGTGATATTTAGGAGTTCACTCCCGTAGGCAGGATATCGGTAGCGGATGTTTGTGTTTGATGATCAGCTAAAAAGGATCAAAATAGATAATATTAACTAATAAGGAATGAGGATAATAAATTTTAAGAAAATCTAGTTGAGACTAGTTGAGTCTAGTTTTAAAGTTACTTAAAATGAAATTACTATACTTAAGTTTTTATATTATTTACAATTAATAAGCTTATTTATTTATTTAATAACATTTATACAACTTTATAACAAAACACTAAAACTTATATAAAAAAAAACAATTAATTAAATTTGCCCTGTTACTATGTATGTTAGTTAGTGTATCTAGGTCAAATCTTGAAAGCTAAATTTAGGCTTACGGCTCGATTCGGAAAATGAATTAGATTTCTACTAGACTTCAACAAGTTACAATACGGATAATTTAAAGATATTTGTAAGGTAGATATGTCAAAGGTCATTGGGCGTTTTGTTCGGACATATGACCCACAGCGTACACAAACGAAATAGGGCTAGGTATGTAGGTAAATGTATCTGCTACCCACTGGTATGAGTCGCATTCTTGCAAGACATGGGAGAATTGAGAAAAAAATAAAAATCATTTCTCATCATTATAGCATTTTTGCAATGAATTAAGTCAGAACTATTGGAATTATTTCAAATATACTTTGAATAGCTGCTGTTAGATTACGTTGCTGTTGTTATATTGTTTAATATCAATAGGAACAAAAATAAAATCCAGTTCTAAAAAACAATATTTTTATTCTGCTTGATCAAAATCAATTGTTAATTCGTCTAAAAAGGCAGCAGCAGGCGCGTCAATCACTTCTTGATGATAAAAAATAGACTACGCTTGCAGCATGTGCACAGCTTCCGACGGTTTAGGCGGAGTATGTCACTTTCTTAAGAGGGCACTTTCGAGTTAGGTCACGTTCTAAGGACGTCACTTTCTGAGGACGTCACATTCTGAGTGCGTCACTTTCTGAGGTCGTCACATTCTGAGCACGTCACTTTCTGAGAACGCCACTTTTCGTGGGCGTTACTTTCTGAGTACGTCACTTTTTTATACTAAGATTTAAGCGTATACTTACACGAACAATGGATACCAGCAATCAGCTGTACGGCATACGGCCGCTTTTATGTATGACATATACAGGTTGTTTTTTCAGTCGCCATTGAAGGAAAATATGAATCTATAGAGGATAACGGGCGTCTGAATCCAAACGGCAACGACAGTTTCCTGTTATCGTCTATAGATTCGTATTTCCCTTCAATGGTCACTGAAAAAACATTCTGTAAGTATGTCATACATAAAAGTGGCCTTATACCGTACCGCTAATATAATTTCTGGTATCCATTGTTCGTGCAGGCGCACGGTGCACGTGCATGCTAAAAAAGTGACGTACTCAGAAAGTGACGAACTCCGAATGTGACGTCTTCAGAAAGTGGCGTTCTCAGAAAGTGACGTACTCAGAATGTGACGACCACAGAAAGTGACAAACCCAGAATGTGACGTCCTCAGACAGTGACGTCCTCAGAAAGTGACCTAGCTCGAAAGTGACCTCGTAAGAAAGTGACATACTCCGCCTAAACCCTTCCGACGGTAGTGCGATGGCCTTGTATACACGAGCAGTAATAGTTTTGAATACTATTTCTTCCAATAACAACACACAACACTAAGGGCCAGTTGCACCAACCACATTTGACAGACTGATCAACGTCAGCCGGCGCGCCCCGGCGCCTTACTATGAAACTTTCCATACATCAAAAATTAGCGAACTCTTTAACGGTACGAACAGTTTGGTGCAACTGACCCTAACACTATCTCGTACACATACTGTTGAATAACTTTTTTCTGCCGGTTGATACATAAAAAAAATTACATATTTAAAAAAGTGAGATTAAATTCTCTATTTTAAAACTAGTTTGGTCTCTGTACGGGAAAGTTCATAAAGCGGGTCAAAAACGCCCAATGACCTTTGACGTTTCCGCGATTCTGGAGGTCCTCTTGAACGATTTCGACAAGTTATGACTTAGATATCCAAGTCACATCTAGTCGATATCTAATGTAGATCTAGTTGATCTCTAAATCGTTGCAAGATCTTGTGATTATCTCGAAATCCGAATAGGCCTGTTACTTCCCGATTTCCGATTGAGCTGAAATTTTACATTCATATGTAACTTGGAGGTTATTCCCACTAGTTACCACCATGTTGTTACCACCATCGAACTTTCCGTTTTGGTTTCTTGTGAACAATATGATAAATAATTATTAAAGCGGCAGCTGCACGACGACGTACGTCCATGGTTCCTGAGTACAAACTGGTCGATCGTCGGATTGCTTGCCGCGCGCGGCTGCCGCGCTATAATTCAAGATGGTGCCAAAAATAGCTCGCGAGCCAAAATACAGATTTGCCGCGGTCGAACAATGCTTGCGCGGCCGCCGCGCGATATCGAGACGCGGCTTAAGAAAAAGTGACCAAGGCCTCCAGTGCCCCGGGGTGGAATCGAACCAGCGTCCTCTGCTAGGTCACGGCGGCAAGGGCGAATTTTTCTATGTACAGTCGACGTCTTTGATATGTTTACATTTTTCGGTTTATTACAAGGGAGTAAGGTGCAAACATGTAAACATATCTTTGACGTCGACTGTATGTACATATTATTATATATTTTAATGTTTGTTATTACCTATTTTAATTTGTTTGACATGCCTAGAATTAATTTGTTATTTTAGAATAAGAATTGCTGTGCCCTTACAGGGTCCATGTCACTGTACTCGAAATTGTATTGTAACACCTTTATGTAGCAACATGGAAATGCAATACACAATAAACAATGATGATCGGCCTAGCCTAGTCAAAAAGAATCTGAAGTGGATATGCATGATGCAGTTTGCAGGACAGAACCAGGTGCAAAAAAATATAAAGAATTAAATACGAATGTCACACATCGTGACAAACCATAAACGTTTATCGATTATATTATATATTCCTATACATATTTATACTCGCGCACGAAGGGTTCCGTACCATTAGGCCGCCGCCCCACTGCTGCGCACGCTATGTACACGACCCACGTTCCTATTAGTAGGAGATCCCACATATATGGTCGACCTTCACCAACCTGTCTGACGGATGAAACTATGAAAATATGAAAGAAAATATGTTCCAGAACATAAATAAGGGGTCATCCATTAATTACATCACACGTTTAGGAGGAGGGAGTGGGTCAAGAAAATGTGACATGTTGTGACAAGGGGGAGGAGTCACAAACTTTGTGACGTCACTTTAACTTCATCAGTAACCGAAAATTTATTTAAATTATTTTATACGCCAATATACATTTAAATAACAAGTCTTAGAAACGATAATCGTTTTTATTCGTTTAATTTTATTTCTTAATCAGTTTTGGGTTATAAAATTACTAATATTTCTTTTGTCAAAAATATTTTGATAAAATATTAAATAAATATTTGCCGATTTCGTTGATGTGACGTCACACCAGGGGGGAGGGGTTTGCCAAATGTGACCAAGTGTGACAAGGAGGGGGGAGGGGTAAAAAAACCTAGAAATTCGTGTGACGTAATTAATGGATGACCCGTAAATAGGGTTGCCTAAAGAAATATGGTCAAGGCTATTTTTAATAAACTTTTGAAAAAAAATTTTTTTTCGTCAAATTTCACCGATTTGTCTGACGAACGAAATAAGTTTCAATGGAAAGTATACAACTTGTACAACATAAATAAACTAGGTTGCCTATCTTTTTCCGGTCACTATTATGTGGTTGCCGTGTTTAAAGAGGTGATTTTATATCGATAATTGCACTCATCTATCTGACGCTTGAATTATACATCAAAATGATGGCAATTTTATTGCAAATACAATGGTATAGGGTTGCCTGCGAAAATCCGGTCACAAATAAGGGTTGCCAGGATTTTAAATAAAATAAGAAGGGAAGACTTTATCGATAACTCATAAACGGCTTAACTGATCAAGTTTGTTTTAATTTTATTTGAATGAGTTTTTTAGGCACTATTTTCATGATTTTTTTCATATTTTTTGTTTATATATATTATATTGTTTGCATATTTATCCAACGACATGTCACACTATGGGATTGAAGCGAAAAAAATGGATACATACATTTTTTTATTTTTCTTCGGTTGATACCTATGTTGTGATATGTCATTTGATATGAATTTTAAAATGAATAAGGTTCTTCAAAAATTTTTTTTTGCTAAAGTGAATATTTTTGGAAATAATCGCTTCGAAAGAAACAAAATGTATGTGAGGATTTTTTTTTTCGTTTCAACCCTATGGTGTGGGGTGTCGTTGGATAGGTCTTCCAAAATTAATAGGGGTTTTGGAAGAACATTTTTTGATTAAGTGAATATTTTCGGAAATAATCGCTTTGAAAGAAACAAAATGTGTGTGACAATTTTTTTATCGTTTCAAACTTATAGTGTGGGGTGTCGTTGGATAGACCATTCAAAATAAATAGGGCTATATAAACAACATTTTTTGATAAAGTGAATCATTTCGGAAACAATCGTTTAGAAAGAAAAAAAATGGCTTTTCCTTCTAACTTTTGAACCATTGGTCCAAAAAATATGAAAAAAATCATGCCTAAAGAACTCATTCAAATAAAATTAAAACAATCTTGCTTAGTTAAGCCGTTTATGAGTTATCGCTAAAAGTCCTTCCTTCTTATTTTATTTAAAAGCCTGGCAACCCTTATTTTTGACCGGATTTTTGCAGGCAACCCTATACCATTCTATTTGCAATAAAATTACCATCATTTTGATGTATAATTCAAGCTTCAGACAGATGAGTGCAATTATCGATATAAAATCACCTCTTTAAACACGGCAACCACATAATAGTGATCGGAAAAAGATAGGCAACCTAGTTGATTTATGTTGTACAAGTTGTATACTTTCCATTGAAACTTATCTCGATCGTCAGACAAATCGGTGAAATTTGACGAAAAAATGTTTTTTCAAAAATTTATTAAAAATAGCCATGACCATATTTCTTTAGGCAACCCTATTTATTTATGTTCTGGAACATATTTTCTTTCATAAAATATAAGTTTCATCCATCAGACGTATTGGTGAAGGTCGACCATATATGTGGGATCTTAGACCATATACAAAATTTCGTGGGCTTGCCCACGGTTTGTATTAAAACGTGGGCCGTGGATGTAGCGTGCGCAGAAGTGGGGCGCCGGCCTTAAGCAAAAAACGGAAAAAGAATCACGTTTGTTGTATGGGACCCACTTAAGTATTTATTATATTCTGTTTTTAGTATTTGTTGTTATAACGGCAACAGAAATACCCGGAATGGTGGTGTGGTCTGGCCTAGTGGGTAGTGACCCTGCCTATGAAGCCGATGGTCCCGGGTTCGAATCCTGGTAAGGGCATTTATTTGTATGATGATACAGATATTTGTTCCTGAGTCATGGTTGTTTTCTACGTATTTAAGTATTTATATATTATATATATCGTTGTCTGAGTAGGTACCCACAACACAAGCCTTCTTGAGCTTACCGTGGGGCTTAGTCAATTTGTGTAAAAATGTCCTATAAATGTCCTATAATATTAAATACATAATTTGTATGAAAATTTCAACTGTCGGACGACAACGGAAGACGGACGGACGATCAAACGGACAGCGGAGTCTTAGTCTTCGCCGTATTCCTTGAAAGGGGTTATTCTATGGGTCATTTGCAATGATTTAAGTCCAGTCAACCAGGGGTCAAAACTCTTTGGTTTTCAAGTTATATGAGTTTTTAGTTTTTTGTTTACAAAACCCGCCTTTCGACTAAAAAGTGGTAATTGTGAAAAAACTACTCAAATTTGGACGTAAAAAAACATTCACCTAATAGCCAATAAACTACTGATTACGTGAAATAAAAAAAGATTGCCAAAACTTTCCAAAATTTTCAAAAAAAAAGGATTTGAAGTCACAATGTTTTTGTAATTTTCCCCAAACTTTGTAACATTTTAAGGCATTACTTTAAAAAAAAGTATGACACTTTGCGTACAAAATACAGAAATGAGTTCCTCAGCTTTCCAAAAAAGTACGAATGTCGACATGTTCTCTTAAACTTTTTAAAATAATAATAATAATAGCAGAGCAGGTAGGTACCGAAGACAAAAATGCTTACGTAGAAACTAATTACCGTAATGACTTGACATGTATTAGGTACTTACCGAAAATGTAAAATAAGTTTATGGCAAAAATTTCATTTTTGGTACAAGCTTTTATCGCTGACTATACTTTTCTTACGACAGACAACTAATACTCATTATAAATTCTAAAAACCCCTAACACAATTAGGTTGCGTTGTTTCATCACAGAGTTCCTATGGCCACCTCCTGTCTCCATCATCAGATCAGTTCGACAGTACCATATTATTGTATTGTCATCAGGCGGCTTAGCACGGTCGTGTTTTTATCCCTTGTCACCATGCCTGTCACGTTCTAACAAGTATGTAAGTGCGAAAGGGACGCGCATAGTGATAGTCGATAAAAATGGAACCGTGCTGAGCCCGCAGAACTACATACAGCTGTAAATTTTCATGACGCTACGATCCTTGGAAGATGGTTAAATTAGTTACCTTAGATTCCATTACATAGTTAGTTACATACAGGTCGAGAGTTCCTATGGCCACCTCCTGTCTCCATCATCAGATCAGTTCGACAGTATACCATATTATTGTATTGTCATCAGAACTACATACAGCTGCCAATTTTCATGACGCTACAATCCTTGGAAGATGGTTAAATTAGTTACCTTAGATTCCATTAAGTACATAGTTAGTTACATACAGGTCGACCTAATAAAAGCCTGTTAATGAGTTTTAGTTTAGGCGTCCGTATAAATAAATCCAGCGAGTAAACCACAACCACAATACTCTTGCGTACAATAGTCTAATTTACGGTGAACGGGAAAAAAATAGAGCGGTAGGTAGGTAGTTTAAAAAAACGTATGCAGAAAAACGCACAGCTTATCTATGGAATAAGTATACCCTTCACACTCTCGCGGACTTAATAATAATTTATTATAAATGTTATGATCTTATAAATTTGTAAAATCAATGAAAATTCATTTATAATTTATGAATATATAATTTTTATTTAAAATCATTGAAAAATTATCACCTTACTACCAATCCCAGTTTTGAACTGATAATTGATTAACGAAAATTCCTAGAAACCCTTAGAAAGCAAATCTGGCCTGACCTCCGATTAGGTAGTTACATGTACTAATGTAGGGATCAAATTTTAACGGAAATGGTTTGTAAGCTAAACTATTACAACATATTTTGTGAATTATATACCCTTACGTTATTACTATCTATTGAGTAAATTAGACACTACTTAGTTAGGTCACCTGTGTTAAAGTGACATCTATGTTGGTTATTATTAAACTGAATCTCGCCATCTTGTTTTACATGGATAGTGTAAAGATCACTCACACAAACAAGCGCTTAACTAAAATCTTCGCATTTTTCAAATGGTTTTTAATTAAAAATATTGAATAATTGGTCATTATTTTTAACTTGGCGACGACAGACGATTATGCACTACCTAAACATCAAGGTTGTAAGTGCTGTAAATCTACGTATTAAGAGAAAATTGACCAATAAAATTGTATGAAATTCGCATAAGGAGAACCACCTTAACCTGCTTATTCATAAACGTCTATCAAACCTGTGTTAGCTAATTTATGTTTTGTTCCTATCTGTCACTTCGACATTTGTCATTGCTAGAAAAGGACAAAATATAAATTAACTAATTTTGATAGTAATATGACTAATATGTAGGTATATTCGTAATTCTAACGTAAGCACGTAAATCGGTTTCAAGTAAAAATAAGTTTAAGAATATATTAGGCTGTGACAGATGGACGGACAAACATAGACACGAGTAATCATAAAAATATTTGTATTACATTTATAGTTTTTTTTATTTTTACCAAACTTCAACAAATTCAAAACCAATTCCTACTTACGGTAATATAAATTGATAAGTCGACCGCATTAGGTTTTTGTAATAATAAGTTAATGGGCCATTCATTCGTCAAAAAATATTAAATAACACAATAAATCAGACTTGTTGTGAAGGATTAAACTGATACTACTTAAGCCATATTAGACTAGACATAAAAATTCAAAATGGCTCTCTTTCTTGATTCGACTGGCAAATCATATTACTTTTTGGCAACCGGGTTTTTTAACCTAATTAGACCCCGCTGAATCCGAATTTGCCGGTTGCTTAATCGAAATCTTGACCGGAAGTGAGATATTTGACATTAAAGGTCCCTTTTTTTAGTTTTTCGTAAATAACTCTTAAACGGTGGCGCATAGCAAAAAATCTTCTATCACATAAGTAATCTGCATAAAATTGCCTACAAGAAAGATTCAGTACAATTTTTCGCTAGGATCAATATTCAAAGAGATATTAACGCGGGAAATTTAATTATAATCACTTCTAAGGTCCCTTTTTTTAGTTTTTCGTAAATAACTCATAAACGGTGGCCAATATCAAAAAATATTGTTAAACGATAATAATCTACACAAAATTTTAAACAAAAGAGATTCAGTACACTTTTCGCAGGGATCCATATTTAAAAAGATAATAAAGAGGGAAAGTTCTAGTATAATAAATTCCAAGTTTCCTTGTTTTTATTTATTCGTTAATAATTTGAAAAGTTTGACTCATAGCAAAAAATATCTTATACATAAATAAGAAACATAAAATTTCCTACAAGAAACATGTAGAACACTTTTCGCTAGGATCAATATTTAAAAAGACAGAGCAGCGGGTAAGTTATAAATAATCAATTTTAAAGTCCCTTTTTAGTTTTTTTGTAAATAACTCGTAAACGGTGTCCCATAGCAAAATAGGTTTTTAAGAATAAATTATCTACATAAAATTTCCTCCAAAAAATATCTGAAATACTTTTCTCTAGGATCAATATTTAAAGCGATTTTTAAAGGCAATTCACTCGCGTTTCACATATAAAAAATACATTGTTAAAAATTGGGTAATGTACTGTACATCCATCAGATATATCAGAACGGCGAAGGCGCTCACAAATATCTGAACACGCCTCTATTGTCAAGGCGTTAGGGCGCGTGTTCAGATATTATGAACACCTTGGCCGCTCCGATATATCTGATGGCGACTGGACCTAAAAACAGGGACCTGGAAATTGATTACAATTAACTTACCCCCTTTAATACCTCTTTAAATATTGATTGTAACGAAAAAGTGTACAGAACCTTTTTTGTGGACAATTTTATGTTTAATGTTTATGTATAATATTGTTTTGCAACGGGCCACCGTTTACGAGTTATTTACGAAAAACTAAAAAAAAGTGACCTGTGAACTGATTGTAATTAACTTTCTTTCTTTAATATCGCTTTAAATATTGATCCTAGAGAAAAGTATTCCAGATATTTTTTGGAGGAAATTTTATGTAGTATGTAAATTGATTATTTATAACTTACCCGCTGCTCTGTCTTTTTAAATATTGATCCTTGCGAAAAGTGTTCTACATGTTTCTTGTAGGAAATTTTATGTTTATTATTGTATAAGATATTTTTTGCTATGAGTCACACTTTTCAAATTATTAACGAATAAATAAAAACATGGAAATTTAGAATTTATTATACTAGAACTTTCCCTCTTTATTATCTTTTTAAATATTGATCCCTGCGAAAAGTGTACTAAATCTTTTTTGTTTAAAATTTTGTGTAGGTTATTATCGTTTAACAACATTTTTTGATATTGGCCACCGTTTATGAGTTATTTACGAAAAACTAAAAAAAGGGACCTTAGAAGTGATTATAATTAAATTTCCCGCGTTAATATCTCTTTGAATATTGATCCTAGCGAAAAATTGTACTTAATCTTTCTTGTAGACAATTTTATGCAGATTACTTATGTAATAGAACATTTTTTGCTATGCGCCACCGTCTAAGAACTGCGACCCTTACAGAAACGAAATGCTACTAGAAAAGTGGGTTAGGTTAGGTTTGAACTGCGACCCATACAGAAACGAAATGCTACTAGAAAAGTGGGTTAGGTTAGGTTAGAAAAAGGTGACGAAGTGGATTAATTAATTTAATAGGATATATTCAATATTTGCACATTTTTAATTAAAATGTGGTTACAATTTTTGTGGTCATTTACTATTTTTGGGTTTACAGTGATTATTTTGCAGTCATTTGTTTTAATAGGATAGCAAGATTTAAAAATCTGGTTATAATTTTACATTAAAATGGAGTTCTAATTTTCGTGGTCATTTACTATTTTTGGGTTTACAATGATTATTTTGGTGTCATTTTATTTAATAGGATAGCAAGATGTAAAAATTTGGTTATCATTTCACATTAAAATGGGGTTTGAAATTTGGTAACCATTTACAATTTTTGGGTTAATAATGATTAGTTTGGTGTCATTTCCTTTAATAGGATAGTAAAATGTAATAAAATTGGTAATCATTTCACATTAAAATGGTGTTATAATTTTGGTGATCATTTATTATTTTAGGGTGGTAAAGTAGATTTTTTTGGTATTAAATTTACTAAATCTGGTGATCAGTTAAATAGCAGCCGTCTATAATATAGATCAGCGGTCGGCAACCTTTTTAGCAGCCAAGGGCCACATAAGTAGTAGTTAACGGAGGTGACGCGGGCCGTATTTGGTTAATATTTATGACTTTATGAGACATTGTAGTTTGTCACTATTACATACAAAATAGCCAATGCGGCACTCGGGCCGCATGTGACAGGTTTACGAGCCGCATGCGGCCCGCGGGCCGCAGGTTGCCGACCGCTGATATAGATTATACCGGGTGTGGCCTGTAATACGAGCAAAAAATTAAACTGTAGGCTGTACTCCTCATACTGATCAACATTTGTTCAACGACTTTTAAAAATAACTTGTAGTTTGATTTTTAAATCACTTTAAAGTTTATTCTAAGACGCAATGTATTGCGAATTGTGTTATGTTTAAGGCGTGACAAGCAACGTCAATCACAATGATATGCTAAACCAGTATGCTACCATTGCTACCAGTGCATGAAATAAACATTAGGACTCGTTAACCATACTAGTGCCTACTATACTTTAGTACTAAATGTTTAAAAGAACTAATTGCTATTTTTAACTCAAGGGAGCGATATGAAAGTAAAAAGAAACCGTTTAAATCTTTATTCAAGTCAAACTAGGCTGGCTTCAACCCTACATATCTGACCTGAGAAGATTTCGCCCTATATGGGACCGGCAACAAACTCAGAGGGACAAATCTTTTCAAAACAAGTTAAAACAACACATAACACATCATTTCTTTATTTCACAAAAGTAAGCTTCTAATGAAACATAAGAAATCAAAATAATACTTGAAATAAAACACTTAGCTAAATGGTTAAAGAACGCGGGATTCTATAAGCTATCAGAATAATCCTTCAGGTATAAACCTTCAGGAACGTAGCGAGTTAGGCACGAGGTTGGCTAACGAGTAGGTCCGATCTCTAGCGCGGTCCGATCAAGAAGAACTACCAGCGGCGGGGCCTCTCCGCTCCCGCCTCAGTCAAGTTGGCAAACCTGCTCGACCAGTCTACCAACATACCGACAAAAAGCCAACTCGTGCCTACGCTCACTCTAGAGAAACCTCTCGACGTTCCAAAGCCTTCTACCTGTCATCTCAGTTCAACAACACGCCAATAGATGGCGTTACTCTCTACGCAACTTTATTTCAACAATGCGCCAATAGACGGAGTTACTCTCTACACAACTTTATTTATTTTGTTACAACCAAATAATACGTAGCTCAACATTGCTAATCGATTTTATACAGGCGTCTAAAATAATGAACTATAACGCTGCAATACGTCTTTCTGGTGTCAGGGTCCGACACGGCCGTCCTGCGCTACACACGTCCTCGTGTGTGGGTGTATGCATTTGATTCTGTAACAAAATACTCAGCACAGTATCTCATCGCTCGGTCATTCCTGACCCACAATTTGGGTCTCTCTCAAATTACTATTAAAATCAAACTTTGTTATCTATCCAACCAGAAAAAATGATTGTTTAAAATTACTTTAACAATCCTTAATTCTCTAGTCAAAAATAGTCCATCGAGCAACGACTTAATAAAAATAATCAGTAATCATCGCCGCTATCTAGCGGATACACTCCATTAATCATCGCCTCCATCTGGCGGATACTCTCAAATTTATGTGAAACAGAACAATCTCAAACATCAAAAACACAAATCACAACAGCTCTAATTCATTGCTCGACAGTATCACTATTGTCATCAATATCAATTTACGGGGAAATTATCTGGCATTAAAAAAAATATTTTGGTCAAATGTGATAATAATCATTGTAGGACATCTTAAAATAAATAGCACTCTGACTTAATAATGCAAATTTTACTCATATGAACACAGTACATCAACGGGAATTCATTTTTAACAAAACAACACCAGTCCTTCGGTGCATTGCCAGTCTTTCGGCAGATACCAGACCCTCGTCAGAAGTAACCATCTCAGCCGCGTAAGTGCTACTCCTTGCAAAGAGCATTCTGCACATAAAAAGCAGACCACGTGCACCTTTTACATGCTCCGGCACTTCTGATGCGGTCACTATATAATACCCAGTCCATCTAAAGCAAAACATTAGTGCCCATTCCATCGGGCGTGCCTTCAGTCCATCGAAAGCAAAACAGTAGTGTCCAGTCCATCGGGCGTGCCTTCAGTCCATCGAAAGCAAAACAGTAGTGCCCAGTCCATCGGGCTTGCCTTCAGTCCATCGAAAGCATGACAGTATTGCCCAGTCCATCGGGCGTACTTTCAGTCCTTCGAAAGTACAAGCTTTCAGTCCAACGAAAGCAAAAACAATGTTAAGAGTGAATTCCAAAAATAAAATAAAAACGGTTCTTTAAATCATGTTACTCAGAACCATTGGTACTATCAGCGTCAACTGATCAACTGAAACTGAACATCACTGATCAAAATCACTAAAGATAGCTTTCTACTTTAGCTTTAACAACAGAAACTCAGCTTTCTACTTTAGCTTTAACAACAGAAACTCGCTCAAAACTTCTATGCAGAAGTAAATCCTCTCAAAATAATCCCAACAAAATGGGAACTGCTCACCAGATTAATAAAGCATGATGCACGCGTCCCAGTCAAAGGTGGTGGTGAAGTCCAACCCAAGCACGAAGGCTGATGCTTTCCGCCTTGCAATTGCCGTTGCTGCGGCAGATGGCGAGATGCACGATGTAGTTTAACATAGCTGGCTGTTACTGAAATCATCATTAGCACGGCATCAGGTTTATCATGTAAGCAGGATAAACTCAAAGGTTTATTAAATGCAATGTAGCAGACAAAAAAACATGTTTCCAATGTATACGGGACTTCAAAAATCTCAGAATAAAATTTAAACTTCAATGAGTGCGTTTTATTTCATTCTATGAACAAACAAACATGTGTTCCAAAAATAAGTAACACGGTAAAATGGGCCAATACGAAAAGTGACAGCTAATTAGTTACGTTAGACTGTTATGCTTCGCCATTACACTGAAAATAAAATTCACTAATAAACAATTGGAACGAAACCTGTCCTTTTATTTCCAAATCTCCAGAACAGACGATACTGCACAGCTGCTTCTGTGTTACAGGTGTGATGGTGTCTGCAAGTTCGCTCGGCTCTGGCTGCAGGACACTGTAACATTAATTTTCATATGCGTAGCTCATGTTTTCATAGTATGCACGATTTGTGATCTATCACGGCATTACGGGCAATAATTTGTCGCAATTTTATTAATTACTAAACGTTACAGGGTAACGTAAAGTAAGTAAGTAGTATTACATAATCCTATGCATTGGCAAATCAGCAGGATCAATTTCTAACGGTGCATTGTATTTTCATGAAAAAAAAAATATTTTTTGAGGGTAGATGCACAAGTGAGCGATGAAATAATATCACGTCGTGATAGCTAATACTTGGTTTTAATTAACAGTATGGATTTCAAATCAAAATAACTCAAGATCGCTTCGATTTAAATGGATTATAAAAATTAATTATAAAGAAACGTAACGATCCCAGAGATGACGTCACGTCACAACCGTTATGCTAGACTGCCTCAATCATAATTCACAATTTCACAATAATTCTCACCAAATAACAATGAATTGCACTCACCTTTCAATAAAGGTTAGATACGTGAGCTTACCATTACCACGTGTCCAGATTATGGAATGTAGGTCACCAAAACACACGGAAATACACCACGCTCCCAGGTGGCTGTGCAAGCAATACATGAAACTCTGCATCCATCCCACTTGCTGATGTCGAAGACCGAGGGTCTTAAAGGGCGGTGGGCGCGTGGGGGTAGTACGATAATGTATTACTTCACAGCTAAACCAGTATGCTACCATTGCTACCAGTGCATGAAATAAACATTAGGACTCGTTAACCATACTAGTGCCTACTATACTTCAGTACTAAATGTTTAAAATAACTAATTGCTATTTTTAACTCAAGGGAGCGATATGAAAGTAAAAAGAAACCGTTTAAATCTTTATTCAAGTCAAACTAGGCCGGCTTCAACCCTACATATCTGACCTGAGAAGATTTAGCCCTATATGGGACCGGCAACAAACTCAGAGGGACAAATCTTTTCAAAACAAGTTAAAACAACACATAACACATCATTTCTTTATTTCACAAAAGTAAGCTTCTAATGAAACATAAGAAATCAAAATAACACTTGAAATAAAACACTTAGCTAAATGGTTAAAGAACGCGGGATTCTATAAGCTATCAGAATAATCCTTCAGGTATAAACCTTCAGGAACGTAGCGAGTTAGGCACGAGGTTGGCTAACGAGTAGGTCCGATCTCTAGCGCGGTCCGATCAAGAAGAACTACCAGCGGCGGAGCCTCTCCGCTCCCGCCTCAGTCAAGTTGGCAAACCTGCTCGACCAGTCTACCAACATACCGACAAAAACGCCAACTCGTGCCTACGCTCCCTCGAGAGAAACCTCTCGACGTTCCAAAGCCTTCTACCTGTCATCTCAGTTCAACAACACGCCAATAGATGGCGTTACTCTCTACGCAACTTTATTTCTGTAGGTACTTTATATTTATGCATGTTGTGGGTAAGCGTACAATAAATGAACTTTAGTCTTGATCAGAAACTGGTGTTTGATTGTCGCGTCCCAAGTACCTTAACATGGCGCAGCCGTTTTGAACCTTTTGTAGAAATAGTGCATGCGTTAATTGAGACGGGTATTGAAAACTCGAAAATTGTAGTGATATTACGATTTTGTAGACATTTGGATTGCAATAATATACATATATACGTACATACAGAGAAGTGTTTGTGCCATAATGGAAGCTGTGTTGCCGCCGCCATTACCGTTTAGTTTTACAAATAATTTGGAAAATGTTACATCAGGGAACCTCTCCAAAGAATGGGAGAAATGGAGAAAATCATTCCAAGTTTATTATGAGGCGTGTGAATTATCTAAAAAAAGTGCTCAGGTGCAGATGAGCATATTGCTGCATGTGATTGGTGAGCAGTGTCGCGAGGTACATGCTCAATTTGAAGGTACATTTGCCAGTCTAAAGGATTTATTGGATAAATTCGAATCTTTTTTCTCACCGAAAAAAAATATTACCATCGAAAGGCACAGATTCTTTACTCGGTGTCAAAAACAAAGTGAATCAATTGAGCAGTACGCGTTCGAGTTGAAAAAGCTAGCAAGTGCTTGTGAATTTAAGGAGCTAATAGATGATTTGATAAGGGATCGCCTCATATGTGGAATACAGGAGAACGCGCTGAGGGAGCGTTTGTTGCGAGAGCCGGACTTAACTCTAAAAAAGTCCCTGGAAATATGTAATATTGCGCAAATATCGAAAGTGCAGGCGGGGTCAATCAAGAAAGAGTCCAGTGAACATGAAGCTTATACTTATAATATTACAGCAAGTAATAGTCAAGACCAGTTTATGCTAGAGGAAGGCGGTATTCCGTACGGTCAGGTGAATTGGATATCAAGACGTGGAGGGTACGGAGCGCGAGGCGCGCCGAGGGGCAGAGGTCGCGGCTGGTCGCAGCCGGCCCCGCGCCCCGCGCCGCCGCGCCGCCGTGCCGCTCCTGCGCAAACAGCTGTTTCATCGCGAGAGATGAGACAACAACGTCAACAAACGGGACCTTATGGTGAAATTAAATCTGAAGTGCAGTGTCTAAAGTGCGGGTTTGCTCACGGTATCTATATGAAGTGTCCGGCTTTAGGAAAAATGTGTTTGAGTTGTAATAACTATGATCATTTCTCACGCATGTGCACGGTGTATAACGTACAAGCTGTGGAGTCCTCAGTGGAACCTATCGATCAGGTAATCTATTGTCTTAGTAATTCGAGTAGTGATTGGTCTATAGATTTAACCTTCGGAGCAGATGTTACTATTAATTTTAAACTGGATACCGGGGCCGATGCGAATATTTTACCAATAAGATATTTGAGCCAGGTTGGTTTAGCAGAACAAGATTTATCTAAGACGTGTATAAAGTATAAGAGTTACTCAGCTAACGATATCATTGTACTAGGCACGTGTCATTTGAAAGTGCAGTACAAAAATAACTTTTATATACTGGAGTTCGTGATAGCGGATGTACCGTCCTATGTAGTACCGGTGTTAGGCCGCGAATCGTGCAGTGAACTTGAGGTAGTTAGATTGATAAAGGACATTAGCGTCATACAGGATTATGAGTATATCTTTCGCGAGTACAATGACGTTTTTGAGGGGTTAGGATGTATGCCTGGCGAGTACAAGATAGAAATTGATAGTAGTATTAGACCCGTAGTCCACGCTCCGAGAAAGATGCCGGTAGCTTTAAAAGATAGTATCAAGGAAAAATTAGATAATATGGTAGATGAGGGCATAATTGCAAAAGTGGAAGGCCCTACCGACTGGGTTAACAGTATGACTGTAGCGCGAAAATCTAATGGCGACCTACGGCTTTGTTTAGACCCACGTGACTTAAATCAGGCCATTAAAAGGGAACATTTCAAGCTCCCGACCTTGGATGAAATTACTGTAAATTTATTGGGATCTAAATATTATAGTACGTTGGATGCAAAACAGGGATTTTGGCAGTTGCGTTTGCACAAAGATAGTACGGATCTTTGCACATTCAACACATGTTTCGGTAGGTATAAGTTTTTAAGGTTACCGTTCGGAATTACGTCCGCTTCAGAGGTTTTTCATAAGAAAATGTTTGAAAATTTTGATGACATTCCGGGAGTGTGCCTATTTATAGATGACTTACTTATACACGGCCGTACGAAAGAAGATCACGACGACCGACTGAAAAGGGTTTTGAACAGGTGCAGGGAAATCAATTTAAAGTTGAATAGAGATAAATGCAAATTTGGTTTAACAGAAATTAAATATTTAGGTCATAGAATTAGTGCACAAGGTATATATCCAGATAGCTCACATACCTCTGCCATAAAAAATATGCCACGACCAGAAAACATAAAAGATTTAGAGAGATTTTTGGGAATGATTAATTACGTAGGCAATTTCATACCAAACTTATCGGATAGGAATTTTGTATTGAGAGAGTTGTTACGTAAGGATACCGAATGGCATTGGACAGAGCACCACCAAAAAGCGTTTGATGACTTGAAAGATTGTTTGACAAAAGCTCCCGTTTTACAGTTTTATGATCTCAATAAACCCGTGGTAATTTCAGTAGATTCGTCTAAGAATGGATTAGGATCATGTCTTATGCAAGATGAATTACCAGTTTGTTATGCTTCGCGATCGCTTACGAAAGCTGAGCAAGCTTACGCTCAGATTGAGAAGGAGCTTCTGGCCGTGGTTTACGCGTGTGAGAAATTTTATACATATATATATGGTAGGGGTGACATAATAATAGAAACGGACCATAAGCCTTTGGTCAGTATAATTTGCAAGCCCATAGCAACCGCTCCAGCTAGATTACAGCGAATGTTGCTTCGTCTACAGCCGTACACGTTTAAATTAGTTTATAAGCCGGGAAAATACTTGTATATGGCAGATACGTTATCACGCGCTGTAGAACCGACGCGCGGTCCAGTTGAAGTACCGCGAGACCAGCTAGACTTGCAAGCACAAGTTTGTGCCATCGCAGTGAGTAACCCGTTACTGGACACGCATTTTGTAAAAATACAAGTTGCTACGCAAAATGATGTGGAAATACAAACAGTACTCAGGTATGTTAAGGATGGGTGGCCAACGCATAAACATGAGGTTGACATTCAAGCGAGGTCTTATTGGGGTTACCGCGACGAACTTACGTTAGCATATGGCATGTTATGGAGAGGCGATAGAATTGTTATTCCAGTTGCAATGCGCAACGAAATGTTAAGGCGTGTGCATATAGGGCACTTAGGCTTAGATAAATGTAAGTTGCGTATTAGGGAGAGTATGTTCTGGCCAAATATAAATGCACATGTAGAGGACTACATTAGTAACTGTCAGGCATGTTTGACATTTAAAAATCAAAATAGAAAAGAAACTTTAATCCCACATCCAGTGCCAGAAAGGGCGTGGTCCAAACTAGGGGTTGATATATTCCATTTTCAGCAAAACCAATACTTGATAGTAGTAGATTATTTTAGCAAATATGTTGAAGTTGCAAAATTGAATTCTCTAACCTCTGATAACGTTATCAAGGAATTGAAAATAATTTTCAGTCGACATGGTATTCCTAACACGGTGATCTCTGATAACGGCCCTGAATTTAGATCCAACAGTTTTGAAATATTCTCGGCAGAGTGGAGTTTCCAACATATAACGTCATCGCCACACTTTGCACAGTCTAATGGTCAAGTTGAGAGGACGGTTCAAACAATTAAAAACTTGCTAAAGAAAACTCACTATGAAAAAACGGAATTTAGAATAGCTTTAATAGAATATTTGAATACTCCCATTAGTAACAAACTAGCTTCCCCTTCTGAGCTTCTTAACAGCCGTAAACTAAGAGGTATTGTACCATGTGAACCATGTCCTCCAAAACTGCTTTTGCCTAAAATTCAGAAAAATGTAAAAAAAGAGTTGGAAATACGCCAAGAAATGCAAAAAAATCAGTATGATAAAAATGCTCGCGATATGTCTGAATTACACCCTGGACAAAATGTAAAAGTAAGAATAGACAAACGTTGGGTGAGTGGTACCGTCGTATCATTGCGCGGTATACGCTCGTATCTTGTAAAAATATGTGGTGGTGGCACTTTGATTAGGAATAGACGACATCTTATTAAAGATTCTGATCAGCGCCCGGCAGCGCAAGACATTTCAGTGTGCCCTCTGCCTTATGATGATATCGCTATCTGCAGTGATAACGCGGTGACGTCATCGAGCGGTGTGGCTGGCGCGCCGCGCGCCCTCGACACCGGGTTTGATTCTCGTGACACGGTCGCGCACCCCGGTCCATCCAGTATACTGTCTGCTCCCACCAATAATAATAGTAATAACTATGTTACTCGCTCCGGCAGGGAGGTGATCGTTCCTGATCGGTGGGGTTCGTGGGGCTGGTAAACAGTTTGGAATGGTAATGTATTTTAACATACTGTATACCTATAATGAAAAATTGTTTATTAAGGGTTACAATTTCCATTACAATAGTAATAAGGTTGGAACCTTCTTTTAAGTATAAAATATACTTGTGGCAGAAGGCCCCGCTCTTCCATAATTTGAGAGGGTACAATCCATAATATAATTTAGTATGTTACAACAAAGTATGTTACTTATAATTACTATAAGACATGCTATAAAATTATTTCGAACTTAATATACTTAATAATATTACATATACTTAATAATATTACATAATAAGTTCTATAATGATCAATGTTATATCTATAATAATGTAATGCCTGTACATGCACTTCAAGTTGGTCTTGTTTTTGCTGCTAAATAAAATGTGTATTTTGTTATAAGTTATTTTAATAATTTTCATGATAATGTAATGAAATTAGGGCTTGCAATTCGAATATTCGAATATTCGAATATGTCGAATATTCGACCTGTTTTGATATTCGAATATTCGGCCGCTCAGGTTTCGAATATTCGAATATTTTTTATTACTAGGTAAAATCTATTTTCATCCGTTATAGTTACAGTTTCTGTGTATTTTGCCGGGTATTAACAGTGAATGAGGAACCGTAGGTACCCAAATGCGAAGGAAATAATGTTTTTACTGTATTCCTCTCAATAGGCTTCGTGAATACAGTTAAACCTAACTCAATTTCAAAGGAAACGAAATCAAAAAGTATGTTTTATTACGGTGCGGCTAATGCTTTTTCTAGGTACAAGTAACTTTACGTAAGTTTTAAGATAAAGGGTCATTTTGTTTATTGAGTAAAATCGTACCTTAACTGAATATTCGAAGTCTAAACCTTGCCCTTTATCGCAATTCACAAATTTGATCATACCAAACCTACCGAACTAGCTCTAACCATGCACCTTTAGCTAACGAATAATCCACCCCGTAGTCAGCCAACTTTTTCCCTTAAATATTCCAATACCAATTATATAACTTATTATATAACAGCCGACCATTAGGAATCAAAACTAAACTTGCCAAGACTAATAAAGTCAATAAAGATTCAAAATACAATGGAATTAAAGGCCATTTTACAGGCTTCTTAACGACAAGAAGTTAATTTAAATCAGAAAATGATTAGTGATTAGTTGATTACTTACTAAAATGTTTTCTCTCTTACATACGTGTTTGGATGGTTAAAGTTATATTAATTCACGCAACGACGCATTTATAATAAAAAGTTTTATCAAGAAATATTGAAAATGACTAATTTTTGCGTTTTAGGTACTTACTTGCTTTTATAAACGTGGGTATTTCAGAGTAGGATGATAAAATCTAGTCAATAAGTGGATTTCTGCAAAATATCATTAATTTTAGCAATATGTGGAAAAAGCTTTTGAATAAAACCGATAATAAAACTGATAATAAACCGATTTTTCGTTCCTTTTCTTATTTTTTTTAAATATTCGAATAATTATTCGAATATTCGAATATCTCGTCAGAAAAAGTCGAATATTCGAATACCTGAAAGTTTCGAATATTTGCAAGCCCTACTTCCAACGCAAAATATTTCAATCTGAAGTCCGCATGCTTCCAGTGTTCCATGGGTGGGACGTTTTTGATTTTATGCATATCATATATCTCGATTTTAATCAAATGTGATGCATAGGCCCCGTCGTCTTGTCCGGATGACAAGTTTGCAACACCGTCTGGTGAACTTTTGCTCACATTTGAAGACCGTTTCACAACTTTAGACTGCTTTTTAGGTCGTTCAAAGAAGCTATCGATATTGTTTCCTGAACGTTTCTTTGCGATGGCTTGTTTAACTTTGAGACCAAGCGTACCCTCTTCATCGCTTGATTCGTCTTTATTATCATCCGGGTAGTAATAGTTCTTGAAAGTATTTTCAGTGAACTGAAACAATATAAAACAATAATTTACACACTGTCTACAATCTTGATAATTAAAACACAAAGAACACAAGTGAAAACAAAACAAAGTAAGTTACGGTAATAAAAGACATACTTACATCCATTGTTGGGTCTTTCTATAAACACTTAAACACTTCACTGTTGAATTAACACTATATTTCTATATACTGCAGTAGATACAAGGAGCTCTGATACAGAGGACTGCCACGACAGTAATACTTACTCAAAGCCATTTCTCTTCGGCTTTTATACTGTGATAGTGAGCAGGATACAGTATCGTTCAAATCATGTCTCAACAGGTTCATCTAATACAGACGCTCTCTTTACTAAAACCCAAATTCAAAAGCATAATAGGAAACAATAAATCCATTGTCAGTATAAAATATAATAGATGTCTACCAATAAAGCAATTATGCTGTTATAACAATGAATACCGACACACAAGAAATGCCGACGTATTAGACTAAATCATGTTGAAACCAGTTGACACGTCTCGTTATTTTTTTAAAATCATACAAAGTAACATGTCTCAACAAGTTCATCTAAACAGACGCTCCCTGTACTCAAACCCAAATTATATCCACATAATAATCCATTGTCAGCATAAAATATAATAGACGTCTATCAATAAAGCAATTAAGCTGTTATAACAATGAAAACAAGTGCACAAGAAATGCCTCACACGCCTAGTTATTATTTTAATAATACAAAGAAACAAGTAGCTACGAGTTTACTTTCTACTACTATACTAAGTTTAAGAAGATAGAATAGTTTAAGAATAAAAAAGGCTACATTAGGTTGAATTGCATTTATCGCAGACAAAAATAATGAGTTAGAAATAGGTAAAACTAAATAAAATAACACAATACAATATGCACAATATAGGTAAGTATGTATACGATATGTAGGATGCTTTAGTTTGGATAGGTAAGAAGTTTAGGTATTTAGGTTAAAACATAACTTGAACGAAGACTAGGTGAAAGCAGGTTAGTTTGAAATGAGAAGTTAGGTTGATTTTAGTTAGGTTTGGTCAAGTTAGGTTTGGTAAAAGAAGGTTTAGGTTAGTTTAGGCTACCGACGGATTACTTGTGTAAATTCTAATTAGGTTAGGTTAGGTTAGAACTGTATTCCTTATAAATCGAAATAGCTCCAAGAGGTTGTAAGATAATAAGATAATGAATCGCAAATAAGTACCTTTTGCAAATACCTATCGGTAATACCTATTGCAAATACCTATCGCTAATACCTATTGCAAATACCTATCGCTAATACCTATTGCAAATACCTATCGCTAATACCTACAGTATAATACACACATAAAGAAGGCATGAATGAAGACGTCGGTGGGTGAAGGGTCCATCCAGGTAGTATGCTCGGTAACACAATAACGCGCCCGAGTCGAGATCGAACAATAGAAAAGGGTCGATAAGCCTATTGTTACCGTGTTGAGCAAGGTGTATTGTTTAATTAGCGTATTTCGTAAGTACCTGAAGGAGGCGCCGGGCACTGCTGAGACCTAGCGCAATCAATTCAAATGGGGGGCTATTTGTTTTTTTTTTTTTTTAGGTTCAGCGGGGGCGGTGGATCGGCCCTGGGGTCAGGATCGGTGACCACTGAGAGGTGGGGCCAGAATCGGGGAATAGTTTCTACTGGGGATGTTACAATATATGTATAGTGTTACGCTTTTAGTATGAGGGTGCCGAAGGCGCCCGGCTTTGGATCGCATGCAACGCGCCACGCCCGTCAAGCGTGCAAATTCATCATCATAATCATAAATTTAAATAAATATAAAATGTCAAATTGAAATAATTGAAAAAATTACCCTAATAGGCATATCGCAATACAATTATTTAAGAACTAAATACATATCACTAATTTTAATATTTGACCACGGTCGACATGAATTAAATATAATTGAGAGTTCAAGGTGCCTACAGGCAGTTCATCTTGCGCTTGGTTGTATTAGTCTTGTTCGAGAAACTGAACACGGTGAAAAATAGAGATAATACTCCTAAAAATACGTGTGATACCTCATTAGATTCGTCATAATGCCTAGAAAAATGCATTCGAAGCGTGTAGTAGCACACACAAAATATCAAAAGTTATAAGCAAAAAAAGGGGGAAAAAGTAGAGATCTTTCCCCAATATCTCAAAAAGTATTCATATTACGGTGCGAGATGGGTGGGGGGTGCTCGACCAAATGTCATAGAGGGCCCCAAGACAAATCAAACTGCATTTAAAATTTTTCAAAATGGCCGACTAGGAAAAGTTACGATTTCCCAAGCACGCGAGGCCGAAGGCCGAGCTGCGGGAATGAAGTTCTCGCATGCGGATCTTTTCTTATTATCAAAAGTACAACTTTATTTATTTCTCCCTTTGGAAAACAAACTACTACACAACAATAAAAACAGCAGGAATGGACTGCTACCAACAATGTGGGTTAGGTTAGGTTAGAACTGCGACCCTCACAGGAACAGACTGCTACCAGAAAAGTGGGTTAGGTTAGGTTAGAAATGCGACCCTCACAGAAACGGACTGCTACCAGAAAAGTGGGTTAGGTTAGGTTAGAACTGCGACCCTCACAGGAACGGACTGCTACCAGAAAAGTGGGTTAGGTTAGGTTAGAACTGAGAACCCTACAGAAACGGACTGCTACCAGAAAAATGGGTTAGGTTAATAGTTACAACAGCACAAACAACAGCAACAACAACACGTCAACAACAGCAACAACAGCAAACAACACGCGTACCGCGGGGCCCTCGGGCCCCGCGCACAGGGCAAAATCTAGTTAATATTATTAAAGAGGAGGATATTTCCAATACAACATTATATACTTGCAGGACTGTATCTCCATTATTTATACTTTTTATTCAACGCTGAACACAGTCCTCCACGCCTCATTTTCGGCGTGAAAAAGCGATTACGTAACATTCAATATAATTTTAAAGGTATTAAATATTCATTGAAAATTTAAAAAAAATTATGGTGTATTTAAAACATGTCAACAAATGTACTACTTGTAGAAATTTATCTTAAAGTTATTTAGGCAATTGTTAATTAACAAAATTTTCTCAAACTTCCTTCTTTATTGAAAACGAAAAAAAAATTATAAATAACGATCGTAAAATTTTGTCGCTCTTCTCATATAAATGCTTAATAAGATCACATTATAAAAAATTTAATACGTTTTAAGACGCTATTTTGGGTTTAACACATTATTACGCGATCAAGATCATAAAAAAAAACATTTAGTAAACTTTACTAAATCAGATTATTTGTGAAGGGTGCGGAATACGGGGTGTGATTACAGGGAGTTCAAAATAAGGCGGGTATAAGACAATTTTTTTAAATATTTTGTGTTATTCAGTCAGTTACGTGGTCTTTCACTATCGGCCTCATCTGAGAATTCAAAGTCGCTCAACGAGCTATGGAGAGGGCTATGCTCGGAGTTTCTCTGCGTGATCAAATCAGAAATGAGGAGATCCGTAGACGAACTAAAGTCACCGACATATACTGTGTGCATATTTATTTGCGTTATTTGACATCTGTCACTCACAACAGCAATACAACGTAAAATGTCTCGCACATCGAAATCACAAAGGAAAACAATTGCACTACGAACGTTTACGTTCTACGTCTTTTTTTTAATTTTAGGGCTAGCCGGACACCACCTTTATGAATCGGTAGTCGTCTAAGTAAATCGATATGAATTTTTCATTTTTCTTTTAATAAAAATAAGGAAAAGGTGGATAATCAACTGTAAATATGGATATATTTATCGTCACCTAACAGACAACAAATTTGACACAGAAATAACATAAATAAACTTTAAAATAGATCCCCAGTTAGTTTAGATTTTGACGATGGGTGCGACCTACCCGGTCGGTGTACTAAATGCCTTGCGCGAAAACCATATAATTCTAGCTTTATTTAAATCGCAAATAAAAATTCATTATACGTCACAATTCGATACCTCAGTCTACGTGCCATCCAATCGTAATCGCTTGCTGTGACTATCGATTTGGGTTAGTTACATCTCTATACAGGATGTCCAGTAATTAATGGACAACCTTCTAACCATCGACAGGGCAGCTTAGACTGGTCCAGAAAATGTACTTATAGGTCTAGTAAAAGTTTCGTGGTTTTCGAGATAATCGCACTTTTGTCTTTTTTACTAGTTAGCACCATACTTCACTTTAAACACCATCTAGGCCATATCTTTATTTGTAGAAATGTAAATAGCATGTGTGATACCATTTTAGAATCAGTATTAGATAAACTATTTTTAAGAAAGTTGGCCACTCTGTTCTCCATACATTTTTTTTTCACCACAAGCGACCAGACTTCTTGAAAATGTTATATATATGGGCAGGCCACATTGCGCGCAGAGAAGATGGCCGATGGTGTCGAAAAGTGCTCGAGTGGAGACCACGGACTAGCAAGCGCAGCGTAGGACGTCCACCCACAAGATGGACAGACGACCTTGTTAAGGCCGTCGGAAGACGCTGGATGCGGGTCGCTTCCGACCGGAATGGAGGTCCAAGGGGAAGGCCTATGTTCAGCAGTGGACGTCTTATGGCTGAGATGATGATGATGAGTCAGTTACAACTTAATTAAAAATATATATATATAATGTACTTAATAAAATGTAGGTACCATCGGTGCGCGAGTTTGACTCGCACTTAATTGAATTATTTTCTTGAAAACATTGTTTCGTTAAAATTGTGTGATCATTAAAATAGGTATAAAGTCGATAGGTATTGTAAACAATAATTTATTAAGTTAGGCAACAAAAGTATTGGAAATTGTGATAATGAGACCCACCAAAAACATTTTCATGTAAAATGTTGCCAAGAAGAAACCATAAGGCTTGCACTGACAAAAAGTTATCAGAAATTTACTTTGAAACTGTTTTTTTTTTGTTTTTAGAGCTTATAAATAAGTACTACTGATCAGTAACAACGTTTTAATTTCACGGCAGCGTTATTGAGTTAAAGGAATCTGTAAAGTAAAATTATTGATTAAGGTTAATAACCTTTATAAATAGAACCCTTAATTGACCGTCTCCTTTAAAATTGTTACTTTCCTTTAGGTACTTTAACTCGAACACGCTGTCATGAAATTAAAACGTTCTTTACTGATCAATAATAAGTACACATGTCTATATAAAAATAATAATTCTACATGAAATGATCAGAAATACGTAATGCAAAAAATACATACGTACATATACAATAAAAACTCTAAAACGTGACCATTTCCCGGTCTAGTAAAAATACTGCCATCATAAGATCATTATACTGTGACCCGTCTGCTATGTTTACCGTGCGCGACGCGCGCTCACGATCTCGGCGAGCGGGTCGCGGGACGCGCGGGCGGGGCTTCACGGTTTGCCGCGCACCTCACCCCCTCAGATTCGTTGATGAGTCGAATCATATCGCCACTCATCAATAAGTAGTCGTGAATTGGAACGAGTATAAATTTAAAAAAATTGGAAAAGTGAAAAGCACTAGTTCGAGATAACCAACTTTCCGCACGCTAAACAGCTACGTAAAGTAGCACTTTTTGAGCAACTGTATTGATAAACACTTTGTCATAAAAGTCGAGATGGGTGTCGATATATAGGTTTTAGGGAGTGCCGATTTCGAAAATAATGACCATTTTGGAATCCGAAATGGCGGCCATGCACTGTGTCATAAAAGTCGTCATGGATGTCGTTTTATACGTTTTAGGGGGCCCCAATTTTGAAAATGATGACCATTTTGGAATCCAAAATGGCGGCCATGCACTATGCCATAAAAGTCGTCATGGGTGTCGTTTTATAGGTTTTAGGGGGCGCAGATTTCGAAAATGATGACCATTTTGGATTCCAAGATGGCGGCCATGCACTATGTCATAAAAGTCGTCATGGATGTCGTTTTATAGGTTTTAGGGGGCCCCGATTTAGAAAATGATGACCATTTTGAAATCCAAAATGGCGGCCATGCACTATGTCATAGAAGTCGTCATGGGTGTCGTTTTATAGGTTTTGGGGGGCGCAGATTTAGAAAATGATGACTATTTTGGATTCCAAGATGGCGGCCATGCACTATATCATAAAAGTCGTCATGGGTGTCGTTTTATAGGATTTAGGGGGCGCAGATTTCGAAAATGATGACCATTTTAGATTCCAAGATGGCGGCCATGCACTATGTCATAAAAGTCGTCATGGATGTCGTTTTTTAGGTTTTAGAGGGCCCCGGTTTAGAAAATGATGACCATTTTGACATCCAAAATGGCGGCCATGCACTATGTCATAAACGTCGTCATGGGTGTCGTTTTATAGGTTTTGGGTGGCGCAGATTTAGATAATGATGACCATTTTGGATTCCAAAATGGCGGCCATGCACTTTATCATTAAAGTCGTCATGGGTGTCGTTTAATAGGTTTTAGGGGGCGCAGATTTCGAAAATGATGACCATTTTAGATTCCAAGATGGCGGCCATGCACTATGTCAAGTCGTCATGGATGTCGTTTTATAGGTTTTAGGGGGCCCCGGTTTAGAAAATGATGACCATTTTGACATCCAAAATGGCGGCCATGCACTATGTCATAAACGTCGTCATGGGTGTCGTTTTATAGGTTTTGGGGGGCGCAGATTTAGAAAATGATAACCATTTTGGATTCCAAAATGGCGGCCATGCACTTTGTCATTAAAGTCGTCATGGGTGTCGTTTTATAGGTTTTAGGGGGCGCAGATTTCGAAAATGATAACCATTTTGGATTCCAAGATGGCGGCCATGCACTATGTCATAAAAGTCGTCATGGATGTCGTTTTATAGGTTTTAGGGGGCCCCGATTTAGAAAATGATGACCATTTTGAAATCCAAAATGGCGGCCATGCACTATGTCATAAAAGTCTTCATGGGTGTCGTTTTATAGGTTTTGGGGGGCGCAGATTTAGAAAATGATGACCATTTTGGATTCCAAAATGGCGGCCATGCATTATGACATAAAAGTCGTCGTGGGTGTCGTTTTATAGGTTTTAGGGGGCGCAGATTTCGAAAATGATGACCATTTTGGATTCCAAGATGACGGCCATGCACTATGTCATAAAAGTCGTCATGGATGTCGTTTTATAGGTTTTAGGGGGCCCCGCTTTCGAAAATGATGACCATTTTGGATTCCAAAATGGCGGCCATGCACTATGTCATAAAAGTCGTCATGGGTGTCGTTTTATAGGTTTTGGGGGGCGCAGATTTCGAAAATGATAACATTTTCAATTTCAAAATGGCGGCAATGCACTATGTCATGAAAGTCGTCATGGATATCGTTTTATAGGTTTTAGGGGGCGCAGATTTCGAAAATGATGACCATTTTGGAATCCAAAATGGCGGCCATGCAGTATGTCATAAAAGTCGTCATGGCTGTCGTTTTGTAGGTTTTAGGGAGCGCAGATTTCGAAAATAATAACTATTTTGGAATCCAAGATGGCCGCCATGCACTATGTTAAAAGTCGTCATGGATGTCGTTTTATTGGTCATGGTCATCAATTTCGAAATCTGCACACCTGTTTCAAATAAGGTATCGGTAGATGCATCCTAGTAAGTCAACAACATTTATATCTACTATCGAAATGTACTTTTGATAGTACTTATGTAGTAGTACGAAATGTAATCTGAAAGGAATCAAGTAATATATATTCCTGTACCTAATGAAGAATCGACATTGATTTCTATTACTAGTAATTGTAGTATTCGAAAAATTGATTCCTGATTCCTCAAATGGAATTGTACTTAGTAATTCGGTATTTTTAGATTACAAAGTAATCTAGGAATCGGTAATCAGATTACAAAGTAATTTCAAGTAATCGTGGAATCAGGAATCAATTACGAAATGCCCATCTCCGACTAAGTAGCACTGCATTCAATTGATCTGTTTGGCGAACCGCGAGTTCACAGTTCGGGGCGAACTACTATATGTATAGGTTTTAGGGTGTGCAGAACAGGGTGGGTGTACAACAGTAAAGCTACGAGGCCATGTTTGGTATCGTTTTCGTCTAAATTCGCAGTACCAAATTTAGTTAAGGTATCACATTGACACCATTCCGAAGTAAAAACATATAAACTTATTAAAATACTTTCTTTTAAACTCCTCTTCACGCTTAAACTGCTGAACAGTTTTAATTTAAATTTGGTACACATATATTTTGAGTCCCGAGACAGGGCATAATAAGTTATCTCAAAAATCATCCTTTAAAGGTGTGAAATGAGGTGTAGGGGGGAATTCAGAATTGACTTCTTGAAGTTAATACTGTTTAAGTTTAGGTTTGAAGTCATGTTTTTTTATCATTTTTAACTAAATCAAAGATGTAGACCATCCCAAATTTCATATAAATCGGTTCAGCGGTTATTGATTTCCCGTACAAATTTCCACGCCACTTTTCACACCTTCAAAAGATGATTTTGGTTATAAGATCTATCCTATGTCCTGTTCCGGGACGCAAACTATTTCTATACCAAATTTCAACGAAATCGGTTCAGCGGTTAAGCGTCAAGAGGAGTTTCAAAAAAACCGGCCAAGTGCGAGTCGGACTCGCGTATTAAGGGTTCCGTACATGAAGTCCGACTCGCACATGACTGCACATTTCTAATAGGTTTTCATGTCATCTATAGGTAAAGAACTATTTTGTGTATTCAGACGGACATACATACAGACGCACGAGTGATCCTATAAGGGTTCCGTTTTTTCCTTTTGAGGTACGGAACCCTAAAAAGATTTTATTTTATTTTGTGGAATGGTGTCAATGTGATACCTTAGATGGATTCAGCACCCCAGATTTATACGAAAACGATACCAAACACGGCCTAGCACCTTCACTGATATAGATATATCAAGATAAAATTGAGAGCCCTAAATAAACTTTCAAGAGCGGATATCTCAAAAACTATTCAACATATCGAAAAAATTGACTGAATAAACTTGTAACAAATTAAATTAACATTCATTTTGTATAAGTGGCCATGTCGCTGAGATGCATAGTTTCCGAGATATAATCGAAAAACCGGAAAATGGGACCTTCAAAGCCCCCTCTCTCCCCCCCGCTCAAGGGCTACGGCCGGGGACTTTTGATATGTTCACCTCCTAACTTGTCAAACCGAGTTACGGAGTCAAAAATTGTGTTCCGAGCATTTCCCTCTACAACTTTTGGAGCATTCGTTGCCTGACCTAAGTAGCTTATTGCATTTCTTTAAAAACTTTTCTGTAAAAGGTTGACGGGTGTTGGGTGTCGGTTTGGTCGATTATTATCATTTGCATTGCCCATGATGACTTACTAGAATTACGAGCACACGAGACACTAATAGTAGTTTGACAAACCTTGGTTTTCAAGAGGTATTTTATATTGACATTTGCTGTCACAAATTTGCTGTCAGATTTAGTCGCAAACCGCACGCAAAGTGCACACAAATGTGTCGACACCTTGTTACGGAAAAGTGTAGACACGGCGATGACACTTTGTTTCGAAACAATTCTAGACACATTGTGTGGACTCTGTTACGACACATCTGACATTTAGTTACCACTTTGTGTTTCTGCGACTGGAATGGTTATATGGGTCGGCCATGGCGACTGGCGAGAGCTATTGCAAGACCGAGAAACATGGCGTGATCTGGTGTCGGAGGCCAGGACTCATTTTGGGTCGTTGCGTCACCGTAGCCGTAGTAAGTACCTAATGTTAATATCCAGAAAGGGAAATGAGGACTACCTACGTTTGTATGAAAAGGCGATTTATGGGCGGTGGTCGTCCATATTTGTCTTAAGGCGGAAATTAATCTAATAAATGTTTTTGCAACTAGGCTTATAAAAATAAATAATATTTTTTTGTTGAAACAAGTTTTAAATAAATACCTACAAGATGAAAAAATACCATCTTGCCTTTTCGCAATGAGAAATTTGCGAATTAAGTTATCCAAATAACGGCTACAAACAAGAAATCCCTATCACAGTTATAAACCCTGGCAGGGCTGAATACATAATAATATCGGTATTTAACTAAACTTAAGACAAACTCTTTATTTCATTTACGCGAGCGGAGCTGCGGGCCCGTCTAGTTAATAATAAAATTGGAAACCTGTTATAATGCTTCGTCAAGCGTTGGTACAGACTCCAAAATTAGGAATAAAATCATTTGTATTAGGAAATCCGTGCCTCAGGTCGGAAGTCATTGGTAGGAAAATGAAATTTCACATCATATTTATAAAATTGAAAAACCAGAACGGGATAAAAAACGAGGGAAGAAGAACGAGCGAGGTGGCGCCTAACAAATTTCTAAAAAAGTTTTTGACACGTTTCTCGAATACGACGCACGTATGATAAGAAAAAACTGTTCCAATCAATTATCTAAATATGAGAATAGAACTAGAGCATAAAAACTATCGCTTTCGATGCGTATTTAATGTACAATAAGGAAAAGAAATCTTCATTACAATCTTTATTTTACGACGATCGGCTATTTCTCGGGAACTCTCGGTTGGTTTCGTTTGGCGGTGCTACAGACTAGACCAAATTATCCGTAAGTTAAAGTAACCTAAATTATGTTTGTCATGTTGGTATACAGTTATTTAGGAGTTTTTTTACACGAAGTAAAATAAAAGTGCTGTCAACCTCAACCTTCGACTATACCCATACGAGTGACTTATGGCATTTATGACTTATCAATCAAATTAATATTATCATATTATTAATAATTTGTATTTTGTTGTTTTAAATTTCTTTTTGAGTTATATTATTCAGAATGACTTTCATAGCTTCGGCAAACATTGTCATTCGTCCGGAGAACGGGCCGCCGAGATGGGCCAAAAATACAAAGTTGATAACATGTTGTAACTAGACGCACTAGCTGATCTAGTTAACATAAATAATGATTGACACAGCTTAATCGATAATATTTTCATAAACTTTAAAACCTCAATTATTATATACAAATGTTAATTAAAATAAATACATGTAAGTAACTATAATGTATGCATTCAGTAAATTAATTTTAAATAAAAACAAAACATTCTCATGAGAAATCCGAAACAACAAACAAAAAACTTAACAGAGTCAAGTTTCGTAGTGGGCCATTAATTCAGAAAAAGTGATTCGCTGAAACCAAAGAGAATGGAATGTGTATAGAGAATGACTGTCGGTGAATTTTGTAGTCGCGAAGGTTATGCTACCATCTGTTGACGCAGTATTGAAACTAAAGATGAAAATGTATAAAAATATCCATAAAACTTATATATTTACATATAGACATAAATGATTTTTATTAATTTTGGATCGTCATGTGCTTTGATCCGTGTTTTTTTATATTGATGTGAGTTAGAATTGTTTAATATCAAGGGAGTGGCGCCATCTGTTAGAGAGTAACTTTGTCTTGATTTCCGAGGCGAGGGGTTTCTTTTGACTTTACTTGTCTTATGGGAATCACATCTCTTTGCTAAAACTACTCAAGATTGGTACTCGAGTTTAAAGGAAATAAATAACAAAGATCTTATATTGAAGTGCGCCTAACGCGTCAAATGCGTCAAACGCGTTTCGTTAATGTCTTTTATGGTTATAAATACCCCCACGCCAAGCTGGGAACTGGTTATTCTATTTTTGTCCGTCGGATTGTCACGATCTCTGGCTCGCCCGTAGACGTTAAAACAAAGGTGTTATTTTGACGATTGGATGTTTGACTTTACGTAGCTACTATGCTGCTTTTTGTCAGACTGTTCAATTGTTAGTTCAGTGTAAATACTTACGTGTGTTTTGGTGTTTTTTGTGTTTTAGAGCCAGATTAGTGTCTGATTGCACGGTCAATCAACCGGAAACGCCTAACCTAGCGGTGATAAGCAGGCTTTTCCGGGAATCCAGTAGAGTGTTAGGTCCAGGTCGCGAGAGGGGCCTGGCGTCAACCTTTTTACCTACACAGGTGACGATTATACCTCTTACGTTCTCTTCAAGGTCTGACAGAGGGATGTGAGGATCTCACGTGTGGATCATTAGGAGTAATCTTTACTCACTGAAATCTGTTGGTAATTGAAGAAGCGTGGTCTTGTTATATATATTTATATACTCACATTTTATATTTGGAATAGGGCGCCTTATTCGTCAGTACCCTTGGCTACGGCCTACACTGCGGAGGGAGGCAATCACACAGACACTAGGGTTTGCAATACCTCGGTTTTGTCGGCCGAACGTTTACAGCTTAAATTAGGGTCCCTCTTACACACACTCCTCCCTGTAAAGATAGAGGTTCGCCTCTAGATTTACACATTAGAATAGGGACATTGGGGTAGAGTTAGGGTAGAGTCATTATTTGGGTGTTAGGGTTATTTATTATTTCTTTCTTTATTATTATTTATTCTCTCACATATATTTTGGTTACACACAGTGTTAAAATCATTAGAGTGTTAACTGTTTTAAAATACAGAATAAAATTAAAGTCTAGTTTCAGTAGCATATGGATGGGTTACTGAGGCTCGTACATTAGATATGATTTAAAGGTAATACATTATTATATTGGGTGAGATAGGGAAACAAAGTTATTTGAGGACATACTAAATAATTTTGTTATAGGGAGCTAGTGACAGGCGAAGCAGTTCACTAGTGACAATTTGAGCTTTTCTATATCGGGGTAACTAAGGGTATTAAATCATGTTTAATAGACGATTGCTTCAGTATTCCATACATTTATAGTAAGAATATTCAGATGAGTTTCTTGGCGTTTCTTCTTGTCTGAAAATAGGTTCCGAAACGCAGATAAAAGTAAATATTACATAGTGCTTAGGAATACCTATTAAAAACAAAACAAAATAAAATAGGTATTATTTAGTTTAGAGACCCGTCTTCATCCGAGGCGTGACAGTAGATAAAGTATGTTTGTACGTATTAATATTTGCATCATTTACATATAAATATTTTCCTTTAGCTAGCTAGGTTAGCGAATGGATATAAAAGGAAAATATAATTACAAACAACAAGGGCTTATACTACTGTTCATGGTAACTGGTCACGGTAGGGCTCGGTAGGAGATAAAATCTAAAAAATATAATTTATTATTTATTTTTCATTTGATTTTGTTTTTCATACGATAGTGTTATAATATATAAATTACAGTAGCAATATTTACAATTACATAGGTGTTAGCGACGAGCTCAAAATGGGTTTTTGGTTTATTTTTAAATTTGTTTCTTGTTGCGGTACTCCGATAATTTGTACAACTTTAGTTTTAAGCTGAAATTTGGAGGTAGATATACGTGTGACGCAGCGACAAGGTTCCAACGGTTTTTGTCTTTGACCACGGGTCAGTCGGCTTGTCTATCCGCGCGCGACACACGTACATACTGCTCTCATATAAAAATCACGTGGTGTCTGTAACTTTCGAGAATTAAACTGTTTTTCGTATCCCGTATTTCGCGTTTCTATTGTGGAACACCTTCAACATCAACAGTGGTCACTTCGACCGGATTTATGTTCCATACTCCGCCTGCGACGATGGTTAATACTCGCAGTACAACGCGCAGGGAACGCGAGAGAAAAGCAGAAGAGGATAGACAACTTCAGCTACAAGTGCCTTCTCAGCCAACTAATGGAAATAGTGCTCAGAACAATGACGAAACAAAGATTATCGTCCCCGAGTTTAAATTATCGGGTAGCAGCGTAAAATCGGAGCATCGCCCGGTGCCACGTACGCCCGCTTCGCTAACGGGGGCAAAGTCCATGTCGTCATCATCGTCTGTGCTGGCTCGACGAAAACAGCTGGAACTAGAAGCGGCTCAACAAAAAGCGCGTATCGAAATGGCCCTCATCGACAAGAAACTTGAGGCTGATTTAGCCAACCTGATGGATGAGGAACACGAAAACTACAGTCCACATGATGATCTGCACACTAACAAAGAGAGTGAAGTGGAGAAGTGGTTGGAACGAAGCCAACGTGAGCTGGAATCCGCCGCGCAGCAAGTCCCCGATCATGGTAATCAGCCGGACCTGCCGTGCCCGCCGCCGGTCGTTGACCCCGGCACCTCTAATGGAACGATTCAAATGCTCGCAAGTGCACTTCAAAATCTAACTGCAAGTACCGCTAAACAAAAGAGTGACAAAAACCTGCTAAGCCGATTATGTACTCCCAGAGACCTACCTAGCTACTCTGGCGACCCTTTGGACTGGCTACAATTTAAGCAGGCCTATGAAGAGTCTACCGAAGTGTGCGGATTCAGCCCGAAGGAGAACCTATGGAGACTGAGAAAATGTCTACACGGAACTGCCAGGGAAGCAGTTTCAGCTTTAATGGTTACTGCTACATCGCCCGATATAGTGATGAAAACCTTGGAATTGGTATGTGGAAATCCTGAAAGTATTTTAACTCGCATCATGCAAGGATTACGAAAACTACCATCTATGTCGAACGAGTACAGTAAGGACATAGTATCATTCTCAGTCAAAGTGCAGAACTTCATCGCAGCCGTACATGCAGTCGGCCGCAAAGAGTACCTACACGACGTAAACATGGCTAATGTTATCCTATCTAAATTACCGACCGTTATTATATCGAAATGGTCTGACTACAGTTTCCCTATAATAGCCGAAGGCAAGAAGCCACGCTTGGAGATACTCGGAGACTTTTTAAACATCGAAGCAGTGAAAATAACTACTACAGCGAACATTCACGTCACGGATCAGCGCAACAGTTATCAACATCACTCGAGAAACAAAAGTGATAATAATAACGCTAACCGCCAGCAAACAGTTTTATTGCAATCGGCGACGACGGCGCGCAGTGACAATAAGTGTTTATTTTGCCGCGGTGCAAAACATGAGTTAACTGAGTGCAAGATGTTCAAAAAGGCGTTAAGAAAGGACCGGTGGCGTCATGTGAAGCGCCACGGAGTATGCTTCAAGTGCCTGGTGTCATGCCACGATCGCGAGAACTGCCCCGCGCCCGCGTGTGACAAGGATGGGTGTGGCGAGGCACATCACCGACTATTACATTATGTACAACATCGCGATACGGATAAGGATGCTACGTCGGAATCTCCGGATACAAAGGAAACAGCTGAGTCGAGCCCCACTAAGGAAACAGTATCCTTTATAAACATAAATGACCAAAAAGTGTTTTTAAAAGTGGTACCGATAAAAATACGCGGACCTAACGGTGTGTTTACGTCAAGTGCATTTTTAGATGACGGAAGTAGTATCAGTCTTATCAGTAAATCGCTCGCCGAGCGCGCCGGCCTGCGCGGGCGCACTGAGACAATGCGAGTGAGCGGAGCGTGGAAAGATAGCGATTTAGAATGTACTTATACAGTTGTGTCTATCGATGTATCTAGTTTAAATGGTAGTGAGAATTTTAATATCAGTTTACGAGCTGTAGATAATTTGCATATTGCTGAGCAGGACTTTAGGTCCATTGATTGTAATAAATTTGCCCACTTACAAAAGTTAAAAGACAAATGGTCACCTAATGTAATTTCTTGTAACCCTGAGGTTTTAATTGGGCAGGATAATTATGATTTAATTATGCCGTTAGAAATATGTAAAGGTAAACCCTTTGAGCCGTTCGCTACGCGCACTGTCTTAGGTTGGTCCGTCCATGGGAAGATACGCGCCCCGCACGGCCGTGGCACCCGCGCCGCCCACAACCTGATGCTGATAGCGGCGGAGGGCGCAGGCGCGCCCAGCCCGAGCGCTCACCACGACGCGCTCCACGACCTTCATGAGGAAGTAAGACGTTATTTTTCTATTGACTCTCTAGGTGTGTGTAACAAGCCTCGTCAGAACAGCGATGACGTCCGTGCCTTAGCCCAGTTGGACCGCACGACGACCTTCGCTGACGGCAGGTGGCAAGTTGGTCTGCCGTGGCGCGACGAGAACAGCGTGATGCCTGACAGTTACCCTAACGCCCTCAATAGGTTAAAGGGAGTTGAAAAGAAAATGGCGGCAAACAGTGAGTATGCTCAAAGGTATACGGATCGAGTAAATCATTTGTTTCAAAATGATTTTGCCCGGGAGGTCAGTGACCCTCGATCCACTTCCCCTCACACATGGTACCTACCTCACCATGCCGTGGACAATTTAAACAAGAAAAAGCTTCGTCTTGTTTTTGATTGTGCCGCAAAAAGTAAAGGTACATCGTTGAACGATTACCTACTTCAAGGCCCCGACCTACTCGCGTCCCTATTCGGCATTATGGTAAGATTTAGAGAGAATAGGTACGCTGTGGCCGGTGATTTGCGTGACATGTTCCTAAGGGTCAAAATACGACCCGAGGACCAGGACGCACTTAGGTTTTTATGGAGGACTGACTCTAAACAGCCAGTCAAAACATATGCTATGACGTCACTAGTGTTTGGCGCAAATTCGTCCCCTTTTATCGCCCAGTACGTCAAAAATAGGAACGCACAGCGTTACGTGTCCACAATGCCTGCTGCCGTTGCTGCCATCTGCGAGCAACACTACATGGACGATTACTTGGACAGTTTGCCGGACGAGGCCGCAGCTATAAAAATGGTAAAAGATGTTACTTTTATTCACAAACAGGGCGGGTTCGACATGTGCAACTGGACAAGTAACAGCGAGGCAATATTGGACAGCGTGCCAACCGAAGCCTTAGGCACAGCAGCCTTAAGGTTCAAATTAGATCAACAGTTAGAAGGTGAGAGAACACTTGGTCTTATCTGGTACCCCGCTACAGATGAGTTTGGGTTTGACTTGTCACTCAAACGCATACCTAGCGATATAGTTAGCGGTAAACATGTACCTACTAAAAGGATCATGCTTCGTGTAATAATGTCGATATTCGACGTGTTTGGTTTCTTATCTCCATTCACTATTCAAGGTAAGATAATGCTACAGTCCTTATGGCAGTTATCTATTGATTGGGACGAAAATATTCCAAATAATATTTTCGTTAAGTGGAGTGAATGGATTAATCTTTTAAAAGAAATGCGTTACGTACGTATACCTAGATGTTACTTAAGCCCCATAGGTACAAGCGGCTTAGGTAACCGAGCGACGGCAGAGCCGCCGGGCAGTGCTACGACGCGCGTAGCAGAGGACTCGTCCCCCGCGCGCCCCGCGACCGCCGCACCACCTGCGCATACTACGCCGCCACCTACTTATCAGCCGCGTAGCAGTGCTACGCCGAGTGCGCCGGCATCGGCTACGGATATTTATTATGGTAATAATTTAGAGATGCATATTTTTTGCGACGCGTCTACAAAAGCAATGTGTGCTGTTGCTTATTGGCGCTGGGTTTATAATAATAAAACACATGTCGCCTTTATAGCAAGTAAGTGCAGAGTCTTACCCGTGAAACCTTTGTTGACTGTACCTCGTGCAGAGTTACAGTCGGCTCTTATGGCAGCGAGACTGGCGGACAGTCTACAAAAGGATCACAGGTTAGTGGTACAGCGCCGTTATTTCTGGAGTGATTCAACCACATTCCTTCACTGGGTTAAGAATGACGCGCGCAATTATAAAACATTCGTAGCAAACCGGTTGGGGGCTATTGATGAGCTCACGCGCAGTAATGAATGGCGGTACGTACCTACCAAATTGAATGTTGCGGATATTGCAACGCGCGAAACTTATGACGACGCTCTCTTCCAAAACGAGTGGTTAAAGGGCCCTTCGTTCTTGAGAAGCGACGAGTCATCCTGGCCGCGTAATATTGTCGGTCCTGCAGCTGTAGAACCTGAAAGGTCAGAAATTATAAATATAATTAATGACTTACCTGCTACATACTTACCTGTACTTGATCCGGAGCGCTTCTCTTCGTGGTTGCGTCTGTTGAGGAGTACATATCATGTGTTAGTATTCGTACATAAATGTCGAAGGCAGACTTACGATGACTCTGAGTTGATGCGGCGAGCCGAGCTACTACTGGTGCGTCAGGTACAAGAAGAGTGCTTTGGCACGGAGTTAGCTGCAATTAGAAAAGGTATGAGTCTCGAACGAAATAGTCGAATACTTACCTGGTCCCCTTACCTGGATGATTGTGGAGTCCTTCGTTGCGGCGGCCGTATTAATGCCGCACAGGGTGTTAGCACCGATACGAAGAACCCTATCATTTTGGACGGGCGGCACCATGTGACACGATTGCTCGTGAAGCATTATCACGTCAAGGCTGCTCATGATTACCAGGAAACGGTTGTGAACAATCTTAAGGAAAAATATGCAATCACGAGGATAAGGCCAACGGTTAAACACGTGGCAGCGAAATGTATGTATTGTAAAATACGCAAGGCGCAACCACATGTACCTGTAATGGGTGAGTTACCTCCCGGTCGAATGGCACACCACCAGAGGCCATTCACACATTGCGGCCTTGACTTGTTCGGCCCAATGGAGGTGGTGGTCGGCAGAGGACGCCAAAAGAGGTACGGGGTAATTTTTACCTGCCTTACGGTAAGGGCGATCCATTTGGAGATTGTACATTCTCTCACCACCGACTCCCTCATTATGGCGTTGCGGCGTATGGCGTCGCGCCGAGGATGGCCAGACTGTTTCTACTCGGATAACGGTACGAACCTACGGGGAGCTGATACCGAGTTGAAACGATCTGTGCAGGAACTCGACAACAAAGCTGTCAATGACTTTGCATTGACCAATGGTTCGAGTTGGAAGTTTATACCTCCCGCGAGTCCCCATTGGGGTGGGGCGTGGGAGCGCCTCATCCGCAGCGTTAAGAAAAGCCTTGGCGTTGTCCTTAAAGAGCGGGCACCGAAGGACGAAGTTCTCAGCACTCTGATAGCGGAGGTGGAGAACATCGTCAACAGCCGCCCGCTAACCCACGTCTCCGTGGAACCAGGTAGCGACGGCGCTCTGACGCCGAACCATTTCCTTCTCCACTCTCCTCCTAACACCCCTGCTTTAGGTGCCTTTGACGATTCCGATTTGTTCCTTCGGAAGCAATGGCGGACGAGTCAAAGGCTGGCCGATATGTATTGGCAGAGGTGGGTTAGGGAATACTTACCGGAGCTACTTCCTAGAAGGAAATGGAACCATGAGCAAACTCCACTCAAGGTAGGAGACTTAGTTTTGGTTGTAGATCCAGGAGCACCACGCAATGTGTGGCCGAAGGCGATCGTCCAGCAAGTTTTCCCAGGTAGGGATGGTCGGATCAGGCTTGTGGAAATAAAAACCAAATCTGGTGTCCTTAAACGGCCTGCGGCGCGCGTCGCTAGAATCCCTTTGGTTAATGAGTGCTGAGCCAGCACTGGGGTGGGGCGTGTTAGCGACGAGCTCAAAATGGGTTTTTGGTTTATTTTTAAATTTGTTTCTTGTTGCGGTACTCCGATAATTTGTACAACTTTAGTTTTAAGCTGAAATTTGGAGGTAGATATACGTGTGACGCAGCGACAAGGTTCCAACGGTTTTTGTCTTTGACCACGGGTCAGTCGGCTTGTCTATCCGCGCGCGACACACGTACATACTGCTCTCATATAAAAACCACGTGGTGTCTGTAACTTTCGAGAATTAAACTGTTTTTCGTATCCCGTATTTCGCGTTTCTATTGTGGAACACCTTCAACATCAACAATAGGGTATTTTAGGGGTAATATTTTGAATCCAAATCTAATCAGTCTGCACATAAAAGACGATGGGTACTAAGGTTCACAATGTATTAATTTCACTAGACGATCACATGGCCAAATTAATCTATTTTTCTTAATTTATAATCAATTCTGGTTGAGTTCTATTAAAGTAGATTAGTTTAATAGAGGGTTAAGGTACAATGTTGATAGCAAGTTATAACTTAGGTTAGATAAATGAAAGTGCATGATATTTTTGAGCGACCAGATGAAAATAAGCAAATGTACAGTCAGCAGTCTGCTAAATATCGTAATATAACTTGGTTGCCATAGAAATAAGGATGTGTTCCGATATAGTGGCTAAATTATTGAGAGACCACAGCGGCTCGGACACTGAGAGAATGTGAGAGGATCTTGCCGAGAGCGTACTTGGGACAACGAAATGGGAGACAGCCGATGGACGTCCTAGGCCTAGGTACCGCTGAAACGACTTAGTTGCTCAAGACCTGCTCAACCTCCGCCATGCCGACTGGCGAGAGCTATTGCGTGATCTGGTGTCGGAGGCCAGGACTCACTTTGGGTCGTTGCGTCACCGTAGCCGTATCCGTAGTAAGTAATGTTAATATCCAGGAAGGGAAATGGGGACTACGTTTGTATGAAAAGGCGATTTATGGGCAGTGGTCGTCCATATTATTCTTAAAGCGGAAATTAATCTAATGAATGTTTTTGCAACTAGGCTTATAAAAATAAATAATCATTTTATGTTGAAACAAGTTGTAAATATATACCTACGTAGATGAAAAAATACAATCTTGCCTTTTATCAAATCACATCATTGTTTGAGAAATTTGCGAATTAAGTTATCCAAATAACGGCTACAATCAAATAAGAAATCCCTATCATAGATTAAACCCTGGCAGGGTTGAATACATAATAATGTCGGTATTTAAATAAACATATTTAAGACAAACTCTTTATTTCATTTACGCGAGCGGAGCTGCGGGCCCGTCTAGTCACTAATATAATTGTAAGCTTACGTGCAACACTATTGGATCGAGTATTCAAGTTAAGTCATGTCCGTGACATCATGCGGATGGGTTGTGTGGATCGCGTCCGATAACCATAGAGGTACAATAATATAGAGATGAACCGGGGCAAGGGCCAAACGACCGAACGAGATGCACTTATGGAACTTTCAGTAGAAGTAGCAGAGAAAGACGTATTATTGCTTGTCTTTGTCACAGTCTCACTTTTTGTTTGTTCCCCACCATAAATTTCCCAACTAGCAAAATAGTCGTATAAGAATTGATTTACTCAGCCTGTAATCGTATAACAGCCGAGTTACGGTTGTTGAAACACCAATATATCGTATAATAGCGGTTAACTCGACTATTTAGCAATTTTCGCTAATTAGTGCTATAATCATGTCGTATAAACGTTTATAGCACTATCTTTTAGCACTTTTATTCCACCTTTTAATAAATGCTGCGTTAGCGCTACTAAATCACTTTTATTCAGCATAATTGTTCTATTAAAATCATATAACAGCTATACAATAGCTAATTATCTGAATAAGGCGCTTTAATACAACTGTTACTCAATACTCTTCTCTGTTGCTATAAAAGCTTATTAAAAGCAATCCAATAACCATTTGGCAACAATGCTGCTGTAACAGCGCGCTTATATCATAATTCGGGTAATGGGGTTCAAACCGCTGTTATAGGAGCTGAAGTGTATTTACAGGTTTTATTCAAAATGTATTCAGCTTAGAGTACTTTAAAAGAGTTTTGAACTACATTAACAGCACAAATCAGCCAGCTTGTTGTCGTTTCAATATAGTCCGGTGGCCAACTGCATGAAACCCTACCTGATAAAAAAATAGAAAAATCCTACTCTGGGTAGCTGACTTTTAGTAGCATCAACTGCTCTTGGTCGGCCGCGGCTTAATTTGGCAAATTTTGCGCAAATGGCAAAATAGTGGCACAAAAATTCATCAAAAAAAAAACCATCGTATAATAGAATTGAGGACAGCAAAACAAAAGTGGTCAGCTACATCCTGTGTTGGCAGGTTCCTGTGTCCTACCGAATTTGTGGTACAACGTGACAGCTACAATTTACCTCATCGAAAAATAGAATGAAAAAAATTGATTGTAATACCTACATTAAATTTGTTGACGTATGTCTTGGTCGGTCTCACCTTAGCCTGACAGCTTTTATTTATTTATTTATTTTATTTTTAAACTTTATTGCACATACAAAAAGTACAACAGGCGGACTTAATGCCGTTATAGGCATTCTCTACCAGTCAACCATAGGGCGAAACAGAAAAGAGTCCATGTGGGTGCAGTGAGAAATAAACAGAAAAAAAACGTAACTTTTGAGCGAAGTAAAATATCAACATTCTAAATAAATACCTACTATATATATATATATATATATATAAATATATATGTAATGTATGTACCTACTTAACCTAACGGTAGTTGTCATATCCTCATATCGCGGTGCATTCAGATGCGCCCTCTGTAGGCAGTTTAGTCTCGTAATAAATATCTAAGTGACCGGACGTGTGTGTGTTTCATTTGTTCATACATCTCAGTGGCGAACGAGGATTGGATTTTAAAACCCAGAATTGGCTGGATGTTGTTTAAAGATGTCAGTGGGGAAAATAAAAGCGTTCGAGGTTTCGACAGGCAAGTGGAGTACTTATGTGGAGCGCGTGAATATGTATTTCAAAGCCAACGACATCAAGGGTGACTTGCAGTTGCCGACCTTGATTGCCGTTATGGGAGAAGAAGCATATGAGCTCCTCAGCAACTTGACAAGTCCAAAGAAACCAGGAGACATGACTTATGCGGAAGTTATTAAGATAATGTCTGAGCACGTCGAACCAAAGCCATCTTTTATGGCGGAACGATACCGGTTACGTCAGAGGCGACAGGGAGATAAGGAGACGGTCGCTCAGTATCTAACGGACCTTAAAAAATTAGCCAAGCATTGCGAATTCTCCACGACATTAGAGGAAAATTTGCGGGACCAATTGGTGTGCGGTTTGAAGAATGACACAATTAGACAACGCCTTTTCGCAGAGACTAGCTTAACCTATACCAAGGCCGTACAGCTAGCCCTTTCGTTGGAAGCCGCGGAGAAGGACGCAGCAATGGTGGAACGTCCGAGTGTGAGCGAGAAGGGCGATGCGGGAGAGAGAGCCGAGACGGTACATGCGCTCACATCGTGGCAGCCGCGTGGCGGTAATGGCGTTAACAAAGTAATTTGTGCAGTGTGCGGAAGGTTAGGTCACCGTGACGTCCAATGTCCTTACAAAGATTTTCAGTGTAACAAATGTGGTAAAGTAGGTCACTTAAAACGCGTGTGTCCGGCAAAGATGGCAGGTGGTAATGGCAGCAGCAGCGCCCGTGGTTCGGGCGGCGGCGCTCGTGGGTCGAGCGGCGGCAGCGGCGGCGGCGCCCGGCGCCCGGGCACCGGCGGCCGCAGGGGCGCGCGGCGCCCCAGTCGCGCCATACACCATGTGCTGGCAGAGGATGACGAGACTCAGTATGAAGAGGAGGGTACGTCGGGGTCCGACGTCGAAGAAGCAGACCTGTATCATCTTTGCCTAAACGATTATAAATCGGTAAGCCTATCGTTATGTGTAGATGATGAAGTCATGTCTATGGAGATCGACACAGGGAGCCCTGTGTCGTGTATAAGTAGTGATACTTATAATAAGTATTTTAAATACAGACCATTGGAACAGTTTCCTTTAGTGTTAAAGGTTTATGATGGACGCCGTGTTAGACCCTTAGGGGTCATAAGACCCGTGGTTAGATTTAAAAACCGGTTGAAAAAGTTAGAACTTTTTGTTGTTGAGGGTGGCGCTAACCCAATACTAGGCAGACAATGGCTAGCAGAATTACAGATTCGGGTTCCTAGGATTTATAAAGAGTGTTTATTCAACTTTAACGAGCCCCTTAACAATGATTTATGTACTTTACTCGACAGATATAAGGAGCTGTTTAGCGGAGGACTCGGGCGGTTTAGTGGTGGAAAAGCGACACTCCGAGTGCGTGAAGGGGCTACGCCGGTGTTTTGCCGCGCGCGGCCGCTGCCGTACGCGCTCCGCGACCGGGTCGAGGCGGAGCTGGACGAGATGCTGCGCTGCGGCGTCATCGAGCCGGTCGACACGTCGGAGTGGGCCACGCCGCTGGTACCGGTACGTAAAGCTGATGGGGGTTTGCGAATCTGTGCAGATTACAAAGTGACCTTGAACCCCGCCTTACTGATTGATAGGTATCCGCTTCCTAAGATAGATGATCTTTTAGTGAGACTCAATGGTGCCCGCGTATTTTCAAAAATTGACTTGACACAGGCTTATAATCAGGTGGAGTTGGACGACTCTAAAAAGTATACCGTCATCAACACACATAAGGGATTATTCAGATATAATAGACTAGTTTACGGATTGTCTTCCAGCCCTGGTATATTCCAGCGAATAATGTCCAATTTGTTGAAAGATCTACCTCAAGTAGAAGTATTTCTCGATGATATAATTATTGGTTCCGCGGACATAAATTCGCATTTAGTGACATTAGAAAAAGTTTTGAAACGGCTTCACGATCATGGAATGAAATTAAAGAAAAGTAAATGTTCTTTCTTATTGGAAGAGGTACAGTACTTGGGATATGTAATTTCAAAAGACGGAATTAAAGTAGATCCCACCAAGATAGAAGGTATCCTTAAGATACCTCGACCTCTCAATGTGACAGATTTAAGGTCATTTCTAGGGGTAGTTAATTTTTATGCTCGATTTGTACCGCATTTGAGTACCATTTTATCCCCCTTGTATGATTTACTTAGAAAAGGAGCTGTATGGAATTGGAATGAACGTTGCGAAAAATCATTTAAAAGTATTAAGAAACTGTTAGTGAGCGCGGAAGTGTTAAGTCATTACGATCCTAACAAACAGCTGACGTTGACCACTGATGCGAGCAGCCGCGGCATCTCCGGCGTGCTGACACAGCCCGGGGACAGCGCGGACGCGGGCGGTGCGCGCGAACGACCAGTCGCTTATGTCTCGCGTTCTTTAAATGAGGCGGAACGTAATTACTCTCAAATAGACAAAGAGGCGTTAGCAATCGTATTCAGTTTACAGAAATTACATCAATTCCTTTATGGCAGACACTTTACATTACGAACGGATCACAAACCGCTCGTTAGTATTTTTGGTTCCAAGCAGGGTATTCCCGCGATGGTGGCTAGCCGATTGCAACGGTGGGCGATTAAACTTTCCGCATATACTTATGATATAGAGTACATACGCACCGATGCAAATGGCGCAGATGGCTTGTCGCGCTTGCCCGTGCCGATCAAAAATGCTGACTCGCTAGACGGCCCGCCGCCCGAGCAAACGTATTTACATTTCGCTCAAAACGAATTGTTATTAGATTATCATGATGTTAAAAAAGAAACACAACGCGACCCGACCTTGAGCAGAGTGTTAGGGTATATACGATCCAGTTGGCCGACTGACGTAGAAATCCGAAATTTACAACCGTACTTTAACCGTAGGCTAGAATTGTACGAAGAGTTAGGATGCGTAATGTGGGGCCATCGGGTGGTAATACCAGAGGGTTGCCGAGATAGGGTTTTAAGCGTGTTACATGAGAGTCATATGGGAATCGTAAAGACGAAAGCTTTTGCCCGGAGCTACGTGTGGTGGCCGGGCATAGATGAGGCGGTGGAGCGCACGTGTCGCGATTGCGGCGTGTGCGCCGCCGAGGCGGAGGCGCCCGCGCGCCATGCGCCGTGCCCGTGGCCCTGGCCTTCGCGCCCGTGGACGCGGGTTCATTTAGACTTTTTAGGACCTCTTTATGGAATAACTTATTTGGTTATGATTGACGCTCGAACAAAGTGGCTCGAGGTATTTCCAGTAAATAGTACCTCGGCTAATAACACCATTGAAAAGTTGTGTGAAGTTAACGCTCGATGGGGTTTCCCTAGACAAATAGTTTCGGATAACGGCCCTCCGTTTACGAGTACACAATTCGCGACCTTTTTAACACAAAACCGTATTGAACATGTACACTCAGCTCCATATCATCCTGCTTCTAATGGGGCAGCAGAAAATGCGGTTCGAATTATTAAACGGGTTATAAAGAAAGCCGTGCGACAGAAACACAATGTTAATTTAGCTATCAGTAATTTCTTATTACATTACCGCAATACACCACACTGCACGACAGGCGAAAGCCCAGCTACGCTTATGATGGGTAGGCAGGTTCGTACACAATTAGATGTACTGCGTCCAGATTGTGAAGATAGGGTGCGTAAGGCACAGAGAAAACAAGCGGACATTCGATTAAGCCCCAATCGTGTTCTCCAATCAGGTGATAAAGTATGGATAAGGCAATATCAGGGTGATACAAAATGGCTTCCTGGTCGTATTACTCAGAGGACCGGGACTACGGACTACACAGTGTGCGATAACTTAAATAGGGAGGTACATAGGCACGTTGATCAGTTAAGGCGGCGATCAAGTATATTAACCTGCCCAGGTGACTCATCAGCTTTGCAGGTACCTCTGCCCGAACCGGTGGCATATACTGAAGACGCTATTCCTGACCGTGCCGATGCCCCGTTAGCCACAGGTACGCCGCAGCGCAGTCATCAAGGTCGGCCATCCGCTTCGAGCGGAGCGAGTCCGGGTCCGAGCCGAGCGTCTGACGCGCATTCCGTAACGCCGCAGGCCTCGCCAAGGTCAGACTGTAGCGAAGATCTCTTTTTGTCGCCTACAGCAACTTCCACCCCACCATCTAAACCGCCCCAGTTACCTAGACATGTCAGAGAATGTAGACTAAAAAACCCACCAAAATATAAAATTTAATTAGTATTACTTTTTTTTATTTTTTTTTATTATTCACTATATTTTGTGCCATGTTACGTTTAGTATACGGTTGAGTACCACTAGTGCCAAATTAAATTTTTACAAACAAATGTACTTAAGCATTGCACGTGAAAGATTAGGTAATAAGATGTTACCATTGTGATCGTATTGTTAAATAAATACCTAGTTTAAGCTAATTTTCTCATGTGTATTTCTATAACTGTATGGATTATAATTACACATAAGTGTTATCATTCATGACGGAAATACTAAGTATGTATTGTCAGAAATACCTAGGTAAATCAAGTGCCTAAACAATTACGTAGTTGCGATTTATATTTAGACTTTAATACTGTAAATTATCGTAATATACTTACATGTATACCTACTTGAACATCCGATAACTCCCTTATTCATAAAAAAAACAGAATTTCCAATAATAGTTTAAACAATAGTCTATTACAGCTTCTAATGACCCCATCTCAAATAAACAAGATTTAGTATGTTAATATCACTCAGTAACTGAATTATTATTGTAGACACATACATACTATAGATGAAAATTTATGAATGACGGTGTTATCGAACCTTTAAACTATCTATAAGTGGGTATATATTCATAGTAGTTAAGTTTTCCTTGTATGTATACAATGCTATTTCTATACTTACCTTAGATTTAAGATTCACCTAAAAATATTGATTGGTTTACTTACTGTTCTCGTGCACAATAACAATGTTGGTGTTGCATTTTTTTTTGTGTTAGATTGTAAACTTACCGAGTACTAGGAAAGGAGAAGGTATGGTGTTCCTAAGTAGTTTTAAATGTTTAAATAACGTTTTAAGAAGAGAGTGATGTAATGTATGTACCTACTTAACCTAACGGTAGTTGTCATATCCTCATATCGCGGTGCATTCAGATGCGCCCTCTGTAGGCAGTTTAGTCTCGTAATAAATATCTAAGTGACCGGACGTGTGTGTGTTTCATTTGTTCATACATCTCAATATATATACATACATACATATAAACAAGGATATATACAAATACATATAATTGCACGTGCGTTAAGGGTTACCTACCTACTAATTCCTACTGTGCCTGCCTTAGCAGGTGGTTATAAAGCAAACGTTTGAAAGTTAACTTGCTTGGAGCCTGTCTGATCGTCAGAGGGAGCGAATTCCAGAGGCGGATTGCTTGTACGGTGAAGGAAGAAGAGAGAAAACCACTATGGTGAGGAAATACCGAAAGTTTAAGAGAGCGGGAGGAACGAAGTTCACAACCCGGGCGAGGGGTTACAAAACTGAATCTACATTTAAGATAACTGGGAGCAGATGGCTCGAACAGTATTGAAAAAAGCAAACAAAGAATTCTGAGAGTCCTACGCTGCCGAATGGGGAGCCAGTTAAGCTGGCGACGGTAATGAGATATGCAGCTTTTGCAGTCCGTCCGCATTAAAAAAAATGTCAATGGCAGCTATCCTACCATACAAGTGACATTCTATTTTTCGATGAGGTACATTGTAGCTCACTTGGTACCACAAATTCGGTCGGACACAGGAACCAGCCAACACAGGATGTAGCTGACCACTTTTGTTTTTTGATGAATATTTGTACCACTTTTTTGCCACTTGCGCAAAATTTGCCAAGTTAAGCCACGGCCGACCAAGAGCAGTTGAAGCTGCTAAAAGTCAGCTACCTCTACAGAGTAGGATTTTTCTATTTTTTTATCAGGTAGGGTTTCATGCAGTCGGCCACTGGACTATAAATCCATAAACATGGCGACATCATGTGCTATAAGTGTAGCAGTAAACGCAGTTACTCGACTTATAGTCGAATTAATGAGATATAACAGAAACTAGATCGTGTAAGCAAATTTTTATTTATTTTAATTAATATTTTTTTATTGAAATTTAAGAAAATAGACGGCCCATGAATATATATGAACCAGTGCCTTTGGTTTTATCAATAAAGTATTTTTCGCGCTAGGTTTTACTGTATTACGTGTACTTACTGACAGTAAAAACTTATGTACACAATCACGGTAAAAATAAATGTCATGGATGACAGCTGTAAAAAAATACTTAAGTACCTTTTTGTTTTATTAGACACATGAAGACGATTAGGCCTCAAACTTAATACAATAATTGTAATATAATCGCTTACCCGAGATCGTTTTTAGCACATATTAGTTGAATAAAAGCATTTACTGCACTCTTACACATTTAAAATGCCGAGTAAAAGCAATTCGGCTACTTTTACGAAACATTTTTGCTGAGAAAAAGCAGTGCGGCTGCTTTTATAGAACACTTTCACTGAGTAATAGTAAATTGCTAATGTTTATAGAACAAATAGTCGAATAAAAGCACTATCGTTGCTATTAAAACACTAGAAGCGCTTGAATCCACTTTTACTCAACTCTTGCAGCATCGATTTGCTTCTTATACAGCGCTTACTCGATTTTTATAACACTTTTAGTCTGTATAAGTGCGCCTTTTTCGCGTTGAGTAAACGCTTACAGGACTTTTATTCGACTGTTTTTACACCTTTTATAGCACCAAAAAGCGAAAATAAAAACGTGCTCTCAACTTTTATAGCACATAGATTTGCTAGTTGGGTTGGTATCGTTTATGGTGGGCAACAAATAACCCGACCGAATTACGTAGATTGTTTTTGGTATGTTGTCAGGAATGTTAAAACGTGTTTTTAATATTGTCGCATTGCGTATGTTTTGTCCCTTACAGAGGCACGCGTATACCACTTCTATTAGGATGCTACCTTCTATGCCGATAACGAAATTACGGACACAAATATCTCACCTCCGATTTTTGTCACTCGCGTTTACTCAACTCCATTTAGTTGTTTAGTTTTACTTTGCTTATTATATACATATAACTATTGTATCTCTCTAATGTATAATTTACAGTTTTGCAAAATAAGAGCATTGTTGAAATAAAAACTATTGACATTAATCTTTAAAGATTAGTACGTCGACGTCGATTATCATAGCTTTAACGCATATTTTTAGCCGACTTCCAAATCTCAAAGAAGGAGGTTATCAATTCGGTTGTATGTTTTTTTTTTATTATTATTTTTTTATTTTTTATTTTTATGTTTGTTACTCCATATGTCCGTCATTACTGGACCGATTTTGAAAATTCTTTTTTTGATTGTATGTACATGCATACAGATTGGTCCCGTTTTTGTCAAAACCCAGTTCTGATGATGGGATCCATGAGGAATCGAGGGAACTCCTCAAATCTTAAAGGCATACATATAGTGATTTTTGTGTTTTTATCGACAAATCATGCATATACATTCGAAAACATGACATTTGATCAAGTGGAACTGCTGATGATGATCAGAATGGAACTCTTCAACGACGCATAGTTCAAGTTTGGTGATTTCTCCTCTTCGTTATGTTTGTTAAGCAAGTTAAGTTTTTAAGCCTTATTTTTGTCAAACTCGAGTTCTGATGATGGGATCCATGAGGAATCGAAGGAACTCCTCAAATCTTAAAGGCATGCGTATAGAGATTTTTGTATTTTCATCAGAAAATCAAGCGTTTTCATTAAAAACTGTCACATTTGATGAAGTGGAACTGCTGATGATGATCAGAACAGAACTCTTCAACGACTCATAGTTCACGTTTGGCGATTTGTCCTCTTCGTTGTGCTTGCTAAGCAAGTTTAGTTTTTAAGCCACATTTCTGACAAGCTCGTGTTCTGCTGATGGGATCCATAAGGAATCGAGGGAACTCCTCAAATCATAAAGGCATACATATAGTGATCGTTGTGTTTTTATCAACAAATCAAGCATATACACTCATAAAGTGACATTTGAGGAAGTGTAACTGCTGATGATGACCAGAACGAAACTCTTTAACGACGCATAGCTCTCGTTTGGCGATTTTTCCTCTTCGTTATGTTTGTTAAGTAAGTTAGGTTTTTAAGCCATATTTATGTCAAGCTCAAGTTCTGAACATGGGATTCACGAGGAATCGAGGGAACTCCTCAAATCTTAAAGGCATACGTATCAGTAGCGGCGGCTTCATACAACCCGATTCCCACCGGCTTGCCTAAAATTTATTGCTACATATATATCCATAACGAAAACACTACGTATTACCTTGTAATCGATAACACGATTTACTAAAGCTTCACTATTGATTAAATTTCAACTAATCATAGCGGGCGCGCGGGCGACTAAGTTTAAGCTTGAGTATTCATTCATGAGCCACCACACACATACGAAAACTCACGCACACGCTCATATAGTTCGCTAAAGAAAGTCCGCGTATTTACGCATCAAAATAACACGGTTTTGTATCGAGTTATTCATTTAAATAAAAACCTTAAACGTAACATGATAAGGTTTATATTGGAAAAATGCACGCACACAGTCAAAGTCCGCGAGTGGCGTAAGTGCGTACAGCACCACAAGTACCACAACGGTGTCTGCTTCATTTGAATTTAAACCTTAAATACAAATAGGTAAGATTTATATTGGAGTGTAATGTTTCACAATTTTGAATCGAGTCGCGTTTGCCGCTCGTGTGGTTAATGTTGCCGTACCAAAACATTGAATTGAATTAATGGGTAATTTTTATTGTATTTTGCTATCATTAATACCAAATTTTCTAAAAACCTTTAAAAAAAGAAATTTTATTACAAAATCTAAGAATATTATGGAGTCGCAAGTTTAGGTAAGGTAATTTGATAACGAGGGTTTCTTCAAAGAAAGTACTGTTTATAAATTTGTAGTAATAGGTTTTGGAAGTCCGTAGGTCGTGGGTGAAAATGGAATAATATTATGACAACACTTCCGTTCCGGTTATTGCCAAGATTTGTTGTTATTGTTGATTTTATTAGAGTTTTATAGGTTTTAATGAGATTTTACTTAGTTGTGTGCATATATTTATATATAAAGACTAAAGCAGTGAATTTTTGAGTGTTATTAGTGTTGCGTATTGTTCGTGCAGGTGTTTCAAGGTCAGTCCTTGTTTTTAACAAGCTTTTATTAGGTCGATCTGTATGTAACTAATGTAATGGAATCTAAGGTAACTAATTTAAACATCTTCCAAGGATCGTAGCGTCATGAAAATTGGCAGCTGTATGTAGTTCTGCTGACAATACAATAATATCATACTGTCGAACTGATCTGATGATGGAGACAGGAGGTCGCCATAAGAACTCTGTGATGAAACAACGCAACCTAATTGTGTTAGGGGTTTTTAGAATTGTCTCGATGAGTATTAGTTGTCTGTCGTAAGAAAAGTATAGTCAGCGATAAAAGCTTGTACCAAAAATGAAATTTTAGTTAAACTTATTAGTTAGGATTGTTAGGAATTTAGGAGTAGGAATTCGCTTTTGTCATACACGACATACACTGTTTATGTGACGTCAGTGATGACAAGTATGGCAAAGGTGGTTATACACTAACTGCAAAAGAACGAACTCAAGGACACACCTAGCGCTTTACTTTACCTTCGCTTATCATGAAAAAATAAGTACATAATGTAGGTGTTTCATGTAGGTGTTTTTTTTTGCTCCGAGTTGTCTAGCGAAAAATTCCACGCGCCGCCACTGATACGTATAGAATTTTCTGTATTTTCATCATAAAATAAAGCATTAATATTAAAAACTGTCGCATTTGATGAAGTGGAACTGCTGATGATGATCAGAACAGAACTCTTGAACGACGCATAATACACGTTTGATGATTTCGAATTTAGATTTTGACTTGGACTGGGACCCGGACTCGGATCCAGATCCGGACTCGTACCCGGATCCGGTTCGGACCCGGACCTGGACTCGGACTCTGACTCGGAACTGGACTCGGACCCGGACTCGGAACCGGACTCGGACCCAGACTCGGACCTAGACTCGGACCCGGACTCGGACCCGGACTCGGACTCAGACCCGGACCTTGGCCCGGAAAACCACTATGATACCTAAATTAAATAAACCACTATGATTACCTACCATAAAATATAGGTATAAAGTATGATGATGCCAAACCCCTCCCGCTCAAACCCCCGTACTTACACCGCACCGCATGCGCCGTTAAGTGAGTTAGGTTAGGTTTGAACTGCGATCTTCACAGAATCGAACAAAAGTGGGTTAGGTTAGGTTAGAACTGCGAGCCTTACAGAAACGAAAGGCTACTAGAAAAGTGGGTGGTTTCATCTCCTTTTCTACATAGCGCACCATCTACAATAATCTTTTTAATACAGTTGCTCACAAAGTGCTACTTTACGTAGCTGTTTAGCGTGCGGAAAGTTGGTTATGTCGAACTAGTGCTTTTTACTTTTCCAATTTTTTTAAATTTATACTTGTTCCAATTCACGACTACTTATTGATAAGTGTTAATATTAGTTTCCTTTAAACGTCGTAATCAGCATAAAAACCTACTGTTAATGTAAGAATATGAAAAATATACATATTTCATATTTTAATACTTACCTCTTCATCATTATAACACGTTTATTTTTTAATATTGAATATTGAAAATTCCGTTCTTAATAAGGTGTCTGAATGGAACGGAATAGCTGCCAAACGCCCATAGATATAATATACTTAAAGACGACGTCTAAGCGAGCTGTCACTGTTACCACTTTTGTTTAGTGTACGATTAACAATGTTTTACTTATTTTTTCGCAACTGTATTAAAAAACGTCGTTCGATACACGTGCGGAAATGTCATTCTTCACTCGTCCCGAGTCTTCCCACTCGCCTGCGGCTCGTGGCAAGATATCTCGGTACTCGTGAAGTAATGACATACCTTCCGCACTAGCATCGAAATGTACTATTTACCAGACCCCAGAGAAGTCGGTTTTTTCTTCTTAAAAATTATGTGTGAAATATTTTCAATACCGTTAACGTTGAAATTGACGTTTGTTAATTGTTGACATAGAAGATTGTGCTGCCAGGAAAACTGATCTCATATATGTACCAACTCTGTTAGAGTTAGACCAAGAAAAGTTTGCAGCGATTGTGATAGCCCACGCAGGGCCAGTGTTATTTATACGTCATCATTTCATAGTAGTTTGACGTTTACAATGACACTTGCTCTGCGTGGGTTATCAAAATCACTGCAAACTCACTCTAAACTGTATGGTAAGCTTTATTATGAGTTGCCATTGAAAAAATACTTTGATATTATACAAAGAGACGAAGTGGGAAATAATATCCCCTTGTACTAATAAGGGATAATTACTTTACCTACCAGTGAATAAGAAGATTCCACGAAAGTTAATGCTTTGTTTCTACATTACTATCATTATCCTAATATTTATATATATGTATGGCCTTTTATTAGATCATCGTCCCTTCAATCCTGACTACTTCTACCTGTTCGTCAGGTGAGATGGGCTGACCGGTAGTGACGCCACAATTATTTAATCATTTTAAGTAAAGTTAAATTGACAAGTCCAATCACATTACTTTTTATAAATGAACACACGTAAAAAAGCGACATCTAGGATGGCTCAAGGGCAACACCGGTGTGAGCGGCTCAGGGGTGTCGAGAGGTGTGCGCCGCTTTCTACCCAGTGGCTGTTAACAGCCACTGTGCCAACTCGCGTCTTATGCATATTTCACTTCCACCCCTGGAGCTTATAGCTCTAACGACTCCACTCTGGCCGGCCGGCTAAGGCAAGCCAGAGGCAGAGAATCCTGTCCCACCCACCCTCCTTGCGGGTAACAGAACTCTCCAGGAGCACTCGGGTACGTGAGGTCGCTAATCCCCAACAGCTCGCCACAAGCTGCCCTGCGGTATTATTACTCTTATTTTTGGAAAGCCGCTAACATCGGAAACCGGCGGTGTTGCTCGAAGCCGCTAACATATAAAAAACATTTTTCGCTTTTTTTTTAACTCCATAGTCCATATAATATATAGAATTTGAATATAATAAATATGGTTATCGAACAAGGGAAATCATTTCTTACCAGAAATCACCCCCTTCCACTTACCCCCTTCACTTTTTTACATAATTTTCTGAATCTAGATGCCAAACTTACCTAATAAATCGACCCCAGTTTCTCATTTGCAGAAAATTGATCTGTACTATTAAGGGTTAAGACGAAACAGGAGCTGAGTTTTAAATATTTTAGGTAAATATACCCGTCTCGCTAACGGAAACGGCTCCTAAAACTAGTGCGATAAGGACAAGGCGAATAATCCTGCGTAAAAATCTCAAAAATCGAGGATTCGTACTCGATTGTTTCCTCTTCCAAAACTTAACCAATCGTAACCAAATTTGGAAATCTAAATGATTATCAAATTATCTGTGTTGGATCGTTTTGTTTTTTTGGCTAATTGATATCAGTTTTGAATACTACGCCTCTCATTGCGGCATAGTCAATGAGGCCATTTTGGCCATTTTTAAAGGGCTCTAAAGCCTTAAACAACTAGAATATCAAAAAAAAGCAAAACGGTCCGACATAAATATTGACAATATTAATCTGTGTTGAAAAAAACAACGGGTTGCACTCCGGGAGTGCCGACAGAAGTGAAAACTCAATGACTAGTCCAAAATGTCTGCAGCACTATTTATAATTGACCCATCCTCCTTTCTATTGAAAAACTTTAGTTCCGAAATTGCTGGCCAGTGAGCTTAAATTTGTAGCGTTAATTGTTTAAAATTCGAATAGAAATTGTAAAGTTAGGTACCTTGCAGCCCTCGCATCTAAATATATTTGGTCATGATATTTTGAGTTTTATTCACCAGTACTAGAGTTCACTTTTATTAGCGATTTCATCAAGATGTAGCTTTATTGAATTATATTGGAGTGATATAAAGTTAGAATATAATTGTGAGATCCTCGTATTTCAGCCCGTACAAGATTAGAACATTGAGCTTTATTGCGTAATATAAAAGTCCAGTTTTAAATAATTGACCTGTTTATGAAACGTTGTGACTAAAGTTCTTTGGTGAATAACATTGGTCGTGACACATGACGTCAGCGTTACGTTACGCGTTACGCTGAATCGAGTTTATCATTTTTTCCCCACCTAAAAAGTGCTCAGCGCCGCTAAAGAAGTTTTCACTTCAAAAATAATTCATCTAAACCAGCCTCCCAGCAAGCCAACCAAACAAAAAACCCACGGAGGAAACAGTCGAGTACGTTTGTATGGAGAAATGACCACTCCTGTTGGCTCTTCAGGGAGGCCTTTCTTGGCTTTATAAAATAAGCTAGATCCTTGTTTATCATTTTCTGTATTTTATTGAAGATCAAAATTTTGTGTATTTTGTTCAAGTTGCGGACGAAAACCACCAGTGTGATTCACCTAAACGTGTCCGCAGCGAGCCTCATCATGACGTCGTATGCGCTGCCCTTCCAGCTGTATGCCCTCGTAACGCGATGGGAGCACATCGAAGGGTCACTGGGCTGTACCGTGTATGGATTCGTCACAATGCTGACCGGTAAGTTTTAATTTAATTCAAAGAGGGAAGTAGAAGAGTCGTAGAATGTAAGTATTGGGCCTAGAGATGGGCGGATATCGGGTATTTATCGGGTATTTACCCAATCTACCCGGTATTTACCTTTTCTACCCAAATGAGTGGGTATAAATAAAAGTTGGAAACAAAAAAAGTTCATCCAAACCGGTTTCAGTAAATCAAATTTGGCCATAGACCTATATACCTAACGAAAAAATTACTGTATCAAACAATAAATAAAATAAAATGTAGAAATATCAAAACCAAAATATGAAAACAATTTAAAAAGTAGTAGGTACAGTCAGCAGCAGAAGTCGCTATACACTCCAGGTGCTCAAAGAGAGGTAAACGTTTAAACTGTCAAAAAGTTGTTGACTGTCATGGTAGTATTTACTTGTGAGCGCTCAATTGTGTCACAAATACCTTAACAGTCTCTATTCATTAATTTCTACACTTACAACAAGTCATTGATACCTTAGCTGTCAAAAAACTACTGGTATCTAAGCGGTCAACGTGTCAAATATATCTGAACAATATGTCAAAATAGACGTTTAAAGCATTCTAGTATGGTCGAATATTGAATGAAAAATAGCCATGTTAATTTCAGGTAAAGCGTTTTGACAATCATGGAAAGTAGTACAGTCTTGTCATCACATACATCTATCTCACGTTTTGCTCTACAACCATTTGACAGGGGCCTCTCGGTCAACTTACTACAAACTATTTCTTTTAGCAGAATCGTCAAAACGAATGACACATAGCGAAAGCTAACTGAAGCCGAATTTAGAGCCAATTGTCAAGGCACGTTGTGGTCTCAGTAACAGGCGTTTGCTTTTCAAAGCAGAGACCGCGGGTTCAAATCTCAGTCGCACGCACCTAGAGATTACAGCTTTTTGCTATTTTTTGGGTTTCATTTCTATTATTAATTTGTGTCTTCTGGTTTTATGTTAATTTCGCATCATATATATAAAATTGAAAAACCAGAACGGGATAAAAAACGAGGGAAGAAGCGAGATGGCGCCTTACAAATTTCTAAAAAAAGTTTTTGACACGTTTCTCAAATACGACGCACGTATGATAAGAAAAAACTGTTCTAATCTATTATCTAAGTATGAGAATATAACTAGAGCATAAAAACTATCGCTTTCGATGCGTATTTAATTTACAATAAGCAAAAGATTTTTTTTTAACATTCTTCATTTTACGACTATCGGCTATTTTCGGAAACTCTCGGGTGGTTTCGTTTCGAACTTCAAATAACCAAAATTATGTTTGTTATGTTGGTATGCAGTGATTTCGGCCTTTTTTACTCGAAGTAAAATAAAAAGTGCTGTCAACCTCAACCTTTTACCTCAGTTTATGCCCATACGAGTGACATGCCATATAATGACTGATAATGACTTATCAATATCAATAGTAATTTGTATTTTGTTGTTTTTATTTCTTTTTGAGTTATGTTATTCAGATTTACTTTCACAGCTTCGGCAAACAAATTCGTCCGGGGACCGGGCTGCCGAGATGGGCCAAAAATACAATTAAAGTTGATAGCAAGTTATAATGTAGGTAGATAAAATTTAAGTGCATGTTCAGATATTTTTGAGCGAAACGACCTGGTGAAAATAAGCAAACGTACAGTCAGCAGTCGGCCAAATATCGTTATATAACTCTGTTGCCATAGAAATAAGGATGTGTTCCGATATACTGGCGGAATACTGAGAGACAAAAGTGGCTAAGCTTACATTGGCTCGGACATTTAGAGAGAATGGGAGAGGATCGTGTCGTGACGAGAGCGTACTTGGGACAACGAAATGGGAGACGCCCAATTGGACGTCATAGGTACCTACCGCTGGAACGACGTAGTTGCTCGAGATCTGCTTATCCTCGGCCATGGGGACTGGCGAGAGCTATCGCAAGACCGAGACATGGTGTGTTTTGTTTTGTCTTCTCTCGGAGGCCAGGATTCACATAACCGTAGTAAGTAATGTTAGTATTCAGAAAGGGAAATGGGGAGTACGTACGTTTGTACCAAAAGGCGATTTATGGGCGGTGGTCGTCCATATTCGTCTTAAGGCGGAAATTAATCTAATGAACGTTTTTGCAATTAGGCTTATAAAAATAAATAATAATTTTATGTTGAAACGAGTTTTAAATAAATAATTACGTAGATGAAAAAGTATAATTTTGCCTTTTATCAAATCACATAATTTTTTTCAGATATTTTGCGTATTAAGTTATCCAAATAACGGGTACAAATAAGAAATCCCAATCACCGTTATGAACCCTGGCAGGGTTGACACACTCTTTATTTCATTTACGCGAGCGGAGCCGCGGGCCCGTCTAGTTAGTTTATATAATTTTTGAAGATATGTCACATGTAGCGTATGTACGACTTCTAACAGGTCTGAACTGAACCCGCAGTGGGCGTTCCTTAGATTACTCCTGTGCGGAATGCCATTTGATGTTTACTGCTAGGTTGTACAAACAATAAGTTCAAAGATATACAATAACTCCGTATACTCTATCCTCTCTGCTAAGTTGTAAAAACAAAATCCGTCATTCCTATGGTCAACAGTTAGCATTTGGTTAGCATATTACGTATATTGATGGCAGTGATGTTTTTATCGCATACATCTATAGAAGAGGAGGCATCGTTCTTGCGGATCATGAGTCCAACCAACAATTTTATTCTATTTTATTCATTTCAGACATGTCATCATGTTTCATTGACCGAAGCGAAGCGAAGGTCTACCTCCTAGCGGGGAAGAAAAAGCCCTTTTGCGATAAGGTGATGTAAAAAAATAATTTAAGGCACTATATGTATAAGATGCACATATTTGTGAAATTTGTGATGTTTTATATAATGGATATAAATAATAATTGTATTTGTTGTTATTTGTTCATAATCATAATTAATAAACGATTGTAGTACCTAGTACCTATAGTTACCTATATATTATATCTGTATGTGTATTGTCTAGTCATGTCATGTTTAAAAAAAATAATGAATAAAAAAATATTTAACACTTCGTAGTTACAACCTTTAATTTAACTTGCCCTGTTAGTATGTATGTTATGTGTTAGTTAGTGTGGGTCAAATTTTGGAAGCTAAATTTGACCCACTACCCGATTTCCGATTCAGCTGAAATTTTGCACACATATGTAAATCGGGTGACAATGCAATATTATGATGACATGGACTGATCTGACGATGGAGACAGGAGGTGACCACTGATGAGGGAACTCTGTGATAAAACAAAGCAAAGTAATTGTGTTTGGGGTTGTTAGGATTGTCTAGAACCATATTTCACGAGGTCTTAGAGTTCATTTTAATGATAAATGACCTTCCTGACGTTGTTAGAGACTCCATTTGTCTACTCTTTGCTGATGACCTCAAGCTTGTCTGCAGAATCAATGACAGCTCTGACTGTATTAAATTACAAGAGGACATACATCGAGTTGTTATATGGAGTAACCTCATAAAAACCATTACCCATACAAAACGCCCCTTCTCATCTTCCAACGACGTAATCCATTCTTCAGGCACACCTAGGGAAACAATAAACTCCATCAATAAGTTCTTCGCCAGTATTGGCACAGCATTGGCCACTAATATTAGATCTAGTACTCCCCCTTCAACTTTTACGCTTCGACCTACAATGTCACAATGCAACTCCCTAGTTATACTTGAGGTCAGCGAAAGGGACATCGAAAACATTATTAAAAAACTGCGTAGTGACTGCGCCACCGGTTGGGATGGTGTTTCGGCATTAATGTTGAAAAACTCGCTTTCGTCGCTTACCCCATCGATTACCCATATCTGTAACACCTCGATACGAACCGGGACCTTTCCTAATAATTTTAAAAGAGCCATCGTGCACCCTATATATAAAAGTGGCGATCACGCTGACTTTAATAATTATAGACCGATTTCCGTCCTAACTGCTCTGTCTAAGATCTTGGAGAGAATCATGAACACTGCCCTAGTTAACTTCTTGGAATGCTACAATCTCATAGCAGATAATCAGTTTGGCTTCCGGTCAGGAAGGTCAACTGAAGACGCAGTTGTCGAGCTCACTACCTTCTTAACTCATCACCTAGACCAAAAGCGCCGGTGCCTTGGCATTTTTCTCGACCTCTCCAAGGCCTTCGACACAGTCTCGGTTCCTATCCTTTTGCACAAATTAGAACACCTGGGCGTCCGAGGTACCTCCTTGGATATGTTCCACGATTATTTATCACGCCGGACGCAGTCATTAAAACTGAGCTCATACGTAAGTAACGAAGAACCAATTAGTTACGGTGTCCCTCAGGTAGTGATGGGTCGTTACCAGTAACTTACTCAAAGTGGGAATATTCCCGGTAATGCTACCAGTAACATTACCCCCGATCGGTAACATTGAGAAACTTTGGAAAAAATATTAGAATTGTATATCTTTTTTCGTGTTAAATACTTAAATAAATAACAATGCTATTATTTACAGTCATATAACAGTCAAGGATTCTCTGAGAGAGTAAATTCCCAATGTTACCGGTAATATTCCCAATATTACCAGGTATTTTTCCATAGTTACTGGGAATAATACTATCTGGAAATAACGATAAAGTAATGCTTAACTGTGTAAAATTAAAGAAAATATGTGTATAAATCAGTTTAATTATTAAAATATAACAATCAACATTTTGTATAATAATGATTACAGTTTTATGTAAAATATTAATTAAATTATTTAAAATAAAATGAGCTTTGTACATTTTTTATAATAATACAGATCATGATCAGGTACACAAATCAACAACTAAAAAGTTACAAAAGAGCTTATTTACTATAATTTACATTAATAAAAATATTTTACTTTCATATTAAAATAGGGACACAAATCAACAACTATAAACTTACACAACAGGTTATTTAGTATAATTTACATCACTAAAATATTGTATATTGTTATTAAAATATTAATATTCAATCTGCAGATAAAACGTCATTAGATGTACTTGAATCTAAATCTTCCACATCTTCAACGTCTGAAAAATCATCTTCAGATTCAGAAGTATCAGCATCTGGAATATCCTCATTGGTCGTAATACTTCGGTCTATAGGTTTTTGTGATGCTGATTGATGAGACAATTTCCAGTTATGGGATATATTGTCAATTTTCCCGCTCTGTTTGTCTTCAACCGATTCCTTCGTTTCGTATGAATGTTGGAAAATGTAGAGAAGGACCTCTCTACCGCTGCAGAGGTGGCAGGCATGGTTAGTATTTTAACAGCAATTTTACCTAAAGCTGTATGGGAAAATAATGTTTCCCACCATGTGACTGGCTCTGTAGTCGCTGCCATTTTCCACACAAAATCCTTTGCCCAGATGTTTTTGTGAGTCTTGTAGTCAGATAATTCCATTAATATATTAGTTGCTTCATTCCCAAAATTAAATATGATTTCGCATCCATCAACATTTTCTTGATCTGTTAATTGTCCTCCTTGATTCTTCGGGTCCAGTATTGTCGCTGCAAAATGGATAGGTTTCAGAGCATTTGCCTTTCGTTCTTCAAATTTCGCTTTTAAATCTGTTAAATTATTTTCAAGAAGATTTGTCGTTTGATAATTGTTAAGCAATGCATCTAATTCTTTAAATGCTTTGTAAACTAAGTGTACTGCGAAATAGTCCCCTTCTAGAATGAATATCCATTGGACTATGGGGTCTAAAAACCATTCCAGGCTGCGAAGCTCTGTCCATGTGTCTTCGTTTAATATTTTATTTTTGTATGGTCTTAAAGATGTTGTGGATTCATTTATTGTGATATTTTGTAAAACAATTTTTGATTTTATAAAGCTTTGAAGGCATGCTAAATAACTGCCCCATCTTGTTCTAACTGGTAACTGAAGAGATGTATTGATACATTTTTCTTCCGCAAGTCTTCGGAATTCTGCTCCAAGAATATGAGATCGTGTAACTGTTTTTATAACTCTCACTGTAAATGCAAAAATCCGACGTATTTTCATGATTTTTAATAAGTCTCCAACAAATAAATGTAGGGTATGAGCCAAACATCCTGTCCATATAGTTTGTTCATATTTGTCGTGCAAGAGCTTCCCAAATCTGACCATGTTTGCAGCATTGTCTGTGACAACTGCAACGAACTTTGACGGGTGAAACTCTTCGATTATGTTTGTGACTTCTTCACATAAATATTCGGCTGTATGTCTTTGTTCCTTTGTTTCTATAAATTTGTAAAAGTATGGTTTCGGAGCATAAAGAATCACATTTAAAATAGATTCTTTTCTTAGGTTAGACCATCCATCAATGGATAAGTGAATAACACTGGCTTGATTGATTTTGCTCACTATGTCACTCTGAACTTCTGAATATTCTTCATCTAATAGCGATGTAGCCAATCTCTTTCTCGAAGGCAGACCGTATGAAGGGTTCATCAAATGAAATGCTTCTTTCCATAGCGGATGCTCGAAATGAGAGAAAGGTGTGCCAGTTACATACATTGCTCTTGCAACAGCTTTATGTATATTCATCTGAAACAATAAGCGTCAAAAATATAATAAACGCCCTGTACATTAAGAGTACTAGTGGTTATATTCGCAATAAATAAATACCACGCTGTCCTGGCCATTGTTACGCTATGTCTGCGCTGTAGCTAGTCATATTTAAAAAGAATCACCACGCCTTTAGACAATGACCACTTCATAACAGTGAAAGAGTCGTGGTATTTATTTGCACATGGCCATTAACTTATTTTGTTTATATAAAATAAAAAAATAAAATGTATTAGGTCCTTACCTATGAAATTGGCGTTTTTGTTCATAGATATAAGTCTGATCCTAGTTTTTTTTTTTTTTTACAAAAGTACATACACAATTACAATAAAACTACAATATGATTTCGCCAAACTGCTTGACAGCAATTAATTGTTATTTTTTATTGTTAAGTGTTCAGAATTAAGCCTTGAAAATAGGTCTTTTCATGTGCTGTCGGTTCGAGTATTAAAATTACTTATATTTTTCTAATGGTACCAATTTTCAAGAAATGGAGATATTGAAAACATACCTTAAAGGTGTCAAAAATTACTGGAAAAATTTTGTTTGGTTTGAATTAGCCATCAAAAAAATATCCGCAAAATTAATTGTATGGAAATTCGTGTTTCGTTGAAATTCTCCGAACAAAACGCCAATTTCATAGGTAATGACCTAATAAATGATAGAAATATAATGCAATTATTCAGTATGAGTAGTCTATCGTTTCTAGCAAAACCATTGATATGGAATTTATGAAAAGAGAGTCAGTTTTTTATGGTACGATCTATATTAAGATAAAAATATATTTACCTGCTCATCTTTGTCCATCAATGCTGGTCTTACATCTCTTGTATGTTGCGATGTAGAGGCACGGTCACTGTCACTTGATAGTTGAGTGTCACATAATGTTGTTGATTTTTTGTCATATTGTCTAAAACTCTCCTTTACATCTTGGGGACTCTTTTTACATTTCAGAATATGACATGCAAATTTTGTTGCGTTTCGAAAGTTGTACACAACACTGCAAAAGTTGCAAGTGAAACTTTTTTTATTGTTTATAGTATTTTGGGTAAAATGACTATACACTTGACTTTTCGGCTTCATTGTAACATATCCAGTCCTCCATCCACTAGTTATCACCTTACCACAAATAATACGTTCACTCTAACCCGTGTTCTAGATAAGACTAACCCCCTGACTAGGGGTCCAGGTAACAATTGAGATAAGAAACAGATTGAGTGAAAGAGAAAACAGATGCCAAGTGTGAAAGAGAAAGACATATTTATTTACCTACATAACTCGTTGTACTATGATAATAACTTTTTAACCTTATTTTATCTCATAGAAATCATTACTATCATCAGTTTCGTATGTTACCACCTTTTGGGAATGTTACTGGTAACATTGGTAACTTACTAGTAATATTCCCAAATGGAAACTTACTGGTAGCGGGAATGTTTCCGCAGCCCATCACTACCCTCAGGGCAGCATTCTGGGTCCCACGCTCTTTCAGATATATGTGAACGAACTGTGTAAGCTGTCACTTCCAAATTGCAAAATCCTCGCATATGCCGATGACACGGCCTTACTATTTTATGGCTCTGACTGGGCTGAAACAAAAATGCATGCCGAAAAAGGCCTAAAAACTGTAATGCAGTGGCTTAAGAATAACCTCCTCACTCTTAATTTAGATAAAACTAAAGTCATGCCTTTCGTCATTGCTAATTCATCGTTACCCTCTGAACCACTTACAGTACAAAGCCACATATGTCAGTCTCCTTCAACTAACTGCCTATGTCCTTCTCTTACTCTGACCTCTAGTATTAAGTATCTTGGAGTTGTCCTTGATCAAAATCTGAATTGGCACACCCATATAAACTCTGTGACAGCTCGAGTCCGTAAGCTTATGTACGTCTTTAAGCAACTCCGTCATTCAGCCGACTCCAAAATCCTAATGATGGTGTATAAATCGTTGTGCCAAACTCTCCTCACGTATTGTTTACCACTCTGGGGACCTGCCGGTAAGACAACCATGATAACAATAGAACGTGCACAGAGAGCTGTGCTAAAAGTGGCAACTTCTAAGCCATTTAGATTCCCTACTACTCAATTATACGCTGAGTGTAGTGTCCTCACAGTTAGACAACTATACGTTCTTCGTGCTATTCTTCGCCGACATCGTCACCTCCCTCTCTGTGCCAAAGTATTAAGTAAGCGAAGTAAGCAAACCTCTTGTCCGGTGGTTCCCCAGCGGACAGTATTTGCTAACCACCAATACATATCAATGAGTGCCCGTCTTTATAATAAAATTAATAAACAATTAAATATTTATCCTCTAAACTCCTATAGCTGCAGAACAAAACTAAGTGCCTTTTTACAAACACTATCATATCAGGAAACTGAAAATCTCTTATCGTGCTTGAAATAAATACCCATAAATAACTCTTGCTCTCCACCTTAAAAATATCATGCTACTTATAATTACAAACTGCATTACCTACACTCTCTCTACCTTCACACCTCCCCATACACACTTCATACATACCTACACATACTATACACATGAACCCGCGCATGCACTGACTTACTCACAATTACAGACATACACTTATCTTGTATTAGTTGGCTTATTTTCTTTTTCTTTTTTTTTTGTATATTACTGTTTTTTTTTTTTTTTGTCATTTGCTTTGTTACCATATTGAGAGCTCACACCTAGAAGAGGAGGAATCACTGACTCCCGAGTCACAGGCTTGGACCTAGTTCGGGAGGCAGAGGCTCAACCCCACTACCTAAATGTGTTACAAACCGGATACATCTGTTTTATAATGTTAATACATTTTATAATGTAAAAAACAATGTAATGTTTAAGGTTTAAAAGCAATAAAGATTTTTATTTTTTTTATTTTATTTCCAGTCGCCGTTACGACGCGGTGTTGACACATCTTGTGTCGACACCGTCTGTTTCGGTCACAATTCCAGTCGCAGAGTCGTCGCCGTGTCGACACAGTTACCAGAAATGGGGAAGGGTCGACACATGACACAAAGTGACATAAAGTGTGGTCGCCGTGTGCACACATTGTTTCGAGTTTGCGACTACTTTATGCCAAAATCATTCGTTCATTCGTTCATTTTGTTCCTGTCAAATGGAAACAGATGGAAAAATAGTTAAATAAAAATAAGTGACATTAATACGCCATCTCTAAAACGGATTACAAGACGTAATTATATATTGTTTGCATATATATTACAATAGGACTTAAATTATTATGGGGAATTAAACTGCTCGAGTGATTTGATAAACTAAGTGTAATATAATCAACGCGCCACCACATTGTTTTAGTTTAGCCGGAAATGAAATTGTTTACTTCTCAGTGCCTGTGTTCATAACTATATAATTTGAAGCATTGTTAGTACTTCGATGCGTATACTATACTTAAATAACGGAAATAACGCTTTACATACTACGAAACTTGTTAATTATGATGTATAAATATGGTTTAAGGCTGAGAAATATTGCAGTCACAAAGTAGTTGCAATGTTTCGACTTTGTGTCGACTCTGTGTTGACACATGACACGCGCTGTCAAAAGTAATAACAAAGTTACTGGTATGTTACTGGATTTGCAAAATGGCTCCTTGTGTTGATTTGTTTTCAGATATTCTCAAAGTGTAAAAATGCCGTTGTCAGAGATGGGCATTAATCGATTAACTGTTTATTCGACTAATTAATGGAATAAAAAAAGTTAATTCTCAAATTTTAATCGCGATTAGTTTAGTCGAGCTAACATAGATTGAAATTGAATTAATCTGAATATTAATCGAAAAAATTATCGATTAAATCTCGATTGAAAGTTGACAGGGGGCCATTTTTGTACGTAAAAATAATAGAAATGTCTTGCATGCAGATGGTAGCAAAACACTTTGTCATAAAAGTCGAGATGGGTGTCGATATATAGGTTTTAGGGAGTGCCGATTTCGAAAATAATGACCATTTTGGAATCCGAAATGGCGGCCATGCACTGTGTCATAAAAGTCGTCATGGATGTCGTTTTATACGTTTTAGGGGGCCCCAATTTTGAAAATGATGACCATTTTGGAATCCAAAATGGCGGCCATGCACTATGCCATAAAAGTCGTCATGGGTGTCGTTTTATAGGTTTTGGGGGGCGCAGATTTAGAAAATGATAACCATTTTGGATTCCAAAATGGTGGCCATGCACTATGTCATAACAGTCGTCATGGGTGTCGTTTTATAGGTTCAAATAACAGGATAGAGTAGTTATGTATATGATTTCGAGCGGGTGATGGGAGTAGAAGTCAAACACCTTATGTGTGATAGTATAAGAACGTATATTCTCTAAATGCCTGCCTATATATACACGTTAGGTTGCGCTGACACAAGCAATACGCGTTTATGTCGCAGTAAACCAAAGTGTTACTGCTAAACACTAAAACTGGCTAATCGCCATATTACACCTCCCCCGAAAGTTCCTCTCACCGCCGGGGTGGCAGAAGAAAAAAATTTGACGCATGTTACTTGTTTACAATTTTTTCTGAAATCTTTAAAAAAAATGTTAATAAATTATATAGGTATAATGCAAACAATCTTTATTTAGCTTGACTTTATGTGTCGTATTAATGTCGTAGTCCTTGTAAAAAAATATCGTTATCTTTTAATAAGAAAATATTATCTTCACTTAAAATGTTAATCTTTCAAACGTTAAAATATTAATTTACTTCCTTTTCTCATAAAACATAAATCTCGTTCTTTAAAAACATTTACCTACTCTTCATCTTTAAAACATTTACTATTCAACTTTAAAACATTTAAAAACATTTGGTATTCAACTTTAAATATTCACTCTCGCTGTTTATAGTTACGGTACCCTATAAATCTCGTAATAAAAATAACTAATGCCGTATTAAGACGGAGTCCTAAGCTCCTAACATAATTAATGGGAATGGTTACCCAGGGCATGGTCACCCTATAATCAATACATCATGGGCTACGCTCCCGTGCGTACCCGAACTTCATAACTACACGTGGGATTGGCTACCCGAGGGCATGGTCACCCTAAAACACAATAATAGCGGCATATCAGGCCAGGCTGTACGGCTCTACCTGTACCTAGAGACACAAATACATTAAGACTTAAAAGTCTCCTACAACTTTCACGGAGGATACTGTATATCACACTATGATCAAGGCTCTAGCTATAAGGTCACATTGTACGAATGTGCCTAAACTCCTTAAAACTTCTCAAACTTGTACCGTACTGTAAGGTTTTTTATAAAATAAACACTTTTATTTAACTTCCAATATTCAAAAAAAAAAATGTAATAAATCAAACTTTCGCTGTATATCAGGTGATCAGTCCGACACGTAGCTAAAGTATTAATCATTACTCAAAAACAATTAAATAATTTTATTGAATTGAGTTGTTTATTACTTAATCGTTATGCGATGTATCAAATTTCATTCATCGCTTATTAAAATATTCTAACTCGCGGCAAAGTCTCGCGGCCTAGTTAAGTTTTCTGTCGACGTGCGCACAACGTGTGGCACACGCTGCAAATTGCAACATACATAATTGAGGACACTATTCGACACTTTTAATTTTTATATTATATTATGACTTCTTATGAAAATTATTTATGCTCGAAACGAAATTGAGTTTAGCGACAACCTTTAATAATTATGAATCATTTTAAATATGACTGCTACTGAATTGGAAAAAAAATGCTGGCTTTTAGAGAAAATTAAATAAAATACTAAATTACACGTAGGATTTACATCCTATTGCTGCGTGGCTGGCCGTCCTCGGCTTCGTCTTCGTCCGGTCCGGTGCGAGTTCGCGACCGGCATTCTTGGCAGCTGTTGGCGCGGCCTGGCGAGCTGGCACCTCCACGTGGCACTCGCTTGACGCTTCATATGGCTGGCTGGCTCTGCTTCCGATGATTATGGTGGGCCGGGATTACCCTGGACACCTCTTGGTTTGCGAGCCGGGAAACCCTGGACAACGCTCTTCGATCTTCGCTCTTCTTGATTTCTCTTCTTAACTTGGTTTCCGTTTTTTGATGTTGGGTGGTTCTTCTTTTTTCTTGGTTCTTAATGGTGGTTGGTTCTGACTGCGTGGATTCTTGCGTTGAAAGTGTGATTGGTTATCTGGGTTGTAGTCTTGGTAGATTCTTTCTTCTTTCTTGAGTATTAGTTCCTTGGTTCGCTGGTCTGGGTCGCCATCAAATAACAGGATAGAGTAGTTATGTATATGATTTCGAGCGGGTGATGGGAGTAGAAGTCAAACACCTTATGTGTGATAGTATAAGAACGTATATTCTCTAAATGCCTGCCTATATATACACGTTAGGTTGCGCTGACACAAGCAATACGCGTTTATGTCGCAGTAAACCAAAGTGTTACTGCTAAACACTAAAACTGGCTAATCGCCATATTACAAGGTTTTAGGGGGCGCAGATTTCGAAAATGATGACCATTTTGGATTCCAAGATGGCGGCCATGCACTATGTCATAAAAGTCGTCATGGATGTCGTTTGATAGGTTTTAGGGGGCCCCGATTTAGAAAATGATGACCATTTTGAAATCCAAAATGGCGGCCATGCACTATGTCATAAAAGTCTTCATGGGTGTCGTTTTATAGGTTTTGGGGGGCGCAGATTTAGAAAATGATGACCATTTTGGATTCCAAAATGGCGGCCATGCATTATGACATAAAAGTCGTCGTGGGTGTCGTTTTATAGGTTTTAGGGGGCGCAGATTTCGAAAATGATGACCATTTTAGATTCCAAGATGGCGGCCATGCACTATGTCATAAAAGTCGTCATGGATGTCGTTTTATAGGTTTTAGGGGGCCCCGCTTTCGAAAATGATGACCATTTTGGAATCCAAAATGGCGGCCATGCACTATGTCATAAAAGTCGTCATGGGTGTCGTTTTATAGGTTTTGGGGGGCGCAGATTTCGAAAATGATAACATTTTCAATTTAAAAATGGCGGCAATGCACTATGTCATAAAAGTCGTCATGGATATCGTTTTGTAGGTTTTAGGGGGCGCAGATTTCGAAAATGATGACTATTTTGGAATTCCAAGATGGCGGCCATGCACTATGTCATAAAAGTCGTCATGGATGTCGTTTTATAGGTTTTAGGGGGCGCAGATTTCGAAAATGATGACCATTTTGGAATCCAAAATGGCGGCCATGCACTATGTCATAAAAGTGTCATGGATGTCGTTTTATAGGTTTTAGGGGGCGCAGATTTCGAAAATGATGACCATTTTGGAATCCAAAATGGCGGCCATGCAGTATGTCATAAAAGTCGTCATGGCTGTCGTTTTATAGGTTTTAGGGAGCGCAGATTTCGAAAATAATAACTATTTTGGAATCCAAAATGGCCGCCATGCACTATGTTAAAAGTCGTCATGGATGTCGTTTTATTGGTCATGGTCATCATTTTCGAATTCTGCACTCCCTTAAACCTATAAAACGATACCCATGACGACTTTTATGACAAAGTGCACGGCAGTTATCTTGGATTCCAAACTGGTCATCATTTTCGAAATCGGCACTTCCTAAAACCTATAAAACGATATTCATGACGACTTTTATGACAAAATACGTAGCCGCCATCTTGGATTATAAAATGATCATCGTTTTCGAATTCTGCACTCCCTAAAACCTATAAATCGACATCCGTGACGACGCAAGTTATCTTTATTTTCAGATCTAACAAATTGCTACAGAATACAAAGGACAAAAAAGAAGCGAGGAGGTAATGAAACAAGCAAAAATACAGATGATTCCTCGACGCAATTGGGTGATTCTTAAATTGTGTCCAGATTTTTTTGTCATAAAAGTTTTTATTTTTCACATATTACTCTCACAAGTTCCGTGACATTTCGACCTTGTAATTTTTTAAGTAAATGTTTTTGTTTATCTATGAGGATCTCACTAGAATAATATAATCAAGGTATGTTTATATTTGATGATTGAAATAGTAACGCAAAAAAAAAATATATTTGTGTCTTATATTCCTGCCGAAGACTTTTATTTTACCTTCTCCTTCTACACAAGTTTGGCCAAGTAATAAGAATTTAGGGCTCTCAATTTTATTTTGACTTCTACAACAGTAAAGCTACGAGGCCATGTTTGGTATGTTTTCGTATAAATTTGCAGTACCAAATTTAGTTAAGGTATCACATTGACACCATTCCGAAGTAAAAACATATAAACTTATTAAAATACTTTCTTTTAAACTCCTCTTCACGCTTAAACTGCTGAACAGTTTTAATTTAAATTTGGTACACATATATTTTGAGTCCCGAGACAGGACATAATAAGTTATCTCAAAAATCATCCTTTAAAGGTGTGAAATGAGGTGTAGGGGGGAATTCAGAATTGACTTCTTGAAGTTAATACTGTTTAAGTTTAGGTTTGAAGTCATGTTTTTTTATCATTTTTAACTAAATCGAAGATGTAGACCATCCCAAATTTCATATAAATCGGTTCAGCGGTTATTGATTTCCCGTACAAATTTCCACGCCACTTTTCACACCTTCAAAAGATGATTTTGGTTATAAGATCTATCCTATGTCCTGTTCCGGGACGCAAACTATTTCTATACCAAATTTCAAAGAAATCGGTTCAGCGGTTAAGCGTCAAGAGGAGTTTCAAAAAAACCGGCCAAGTGCGAGTCGGACTCGCGTATTAAGGGTTCCGTACATTAAGTGCGACTCGCGCTTGACTGCACATTTCTAATAGGTTTTCCTGTCATCTATAGGTAAAGAACTATTTTGTGTATTCAGACGGACATACATACAGACGCACGAGTGATCCTATAAGGGTTCCGTTTTTTCCTTTTGAGGTACGGAACCCTAAAAAGATTTTTTTTTATTTTGTGGAATGGTGTCAATGTGATACCTTAAATGGATTCAGCACCCCAGATTTATACGAAAACGATACCAAACACGGCCTAGCACCTTCACTGATATAGATATATCAAGATAAAATTGAGAGCCCTAAATAAACTTTCAAGGGCGGATATCTCAAAAACTATTCAACATATCGAAAAATTTGACTGAATAAACTTGTAACAAATTAAATTAACTTTCATTTTGTATAAGTGGCCATGTCGCTGAGATGCATAGTTTCCGAGATATAATCGAAAAACCGGAAAACGGGACCTTCAAAGCCCCCTCTCTCCCCCCCCCCCCCCCCCCCCGCTCAAGGGCTACGGCCGGGGACTTTTGATATGTTCACCTCCTAACTTGTCAAACCGAGTTACGGAGTCAAAATTTGTGTTCCGAGCATTTCCCTCTACAACTTTTGGAGCATTCGTTGCCTGACCTAAGTAGCTTATTGCATTTCTTTAAAAACTTTTCTGTAAAAGGTTGACGGGTGTTGGGTGTTTATATGGTTTCGGTCGATTATTATCATTTGCATTGCCCATGATGACTTACTAGAATTACGAGCACACGAGACACTAATAGTAGTTTGACAAACCTTGGTTTTCAAGAGGTATTTTACAAATTTGCTGTCAGATTTAGTCGCAAACCGCACGCAAAGTGCACACAAATGTGTCGACACCTTGTTACGGAAAAGTGTAGACACGGCGACGACACTTTGTTTCGAAACAATTCTAGACACATTGTGTGGACTCTGTTACGACACATCTGACATTTAGTTACCACTTTGTGATTCTGCGACTGGAATGGTTATATGGGTGGTACCGGTGACCACCTTCCAGCTCCATCGTCAGACCCTAAGTATCACCTAGTGTCAAAGATCTTGTCGAGACGAATCAAACGAGCCTAAACACGAAGTGGTTTAGTTGTATGGTTGATTGGTACTGGTGACCACCTTTCAGCTCCATCATCAGACCCTGAGTATCACCTAGTGTCAAATATCTTGTCGAGTCGAATCAAACGAGCCTAAACACGAAGTGGTTTAGTTGTATGGTTGATTGTTACCGGTGACCACCTTCCGGCTCCAACATCAGACCCTGAGTACTATCTTGTGTCAAAGGTTTTTATGAGACGAATCAAACGAGCCCAAACACGAAGTGGCTTAGTTGCATGGCTGACTGGTACTGGTGACCACCTTCCAGCACCATCATCAGACCCTAATTATCACCTAGTATCAAAAATCTTGTCGAGACGAATCAAACGAGCATAAACACGAAGTGGTTTAGTTGTATGGTTGATTTGTACCGGTGACCACCTTCCGGCTCCATAATCAGACCCTGAGTACTATCTTGTGTCAAAGGTCTTGTTGAGATGGATCAAACGAGCCCAAACACGAAGTGGTTTAGTTGCATGGCTGACTGGTACCGGTGACCACCTTCCAGCTCCATCATCAGACCCTGAGTATCACCTAGTGTCAAAGATCTTGTCGAGACGAATCAAACGAGCCTAAACACGAAGTGGTTTAGTTGCATGGTTGACTGGTACCGGTGACTACCTTCCAGCTCCATCATCAGACCCTGAGTACTATCTTGTGTCAAAGGTCTTGTTGAGATGAATCAAACGAGCCCAAACACGAAGTGGTTTAGTTGCATGGCTGACTGGTACCGGTGACCACCTTCCAGCTCCATCATTAGACCCTGAGTATCACCTAGTGTCAAAGATCTTGTCGAGACGAATCAAACTAGCCTAAACACGAAGTGGTTTAGTTGCATCGTTGACTGGTACCGGTGACTACCTTCCAGCTCCATCATCAGACCCTGAGTACTATCTTGTGTCAAAGATCTTGTTGTAAGGAATCAAACGAGCCCAAACACGAAGTGGTTTAGTTACATGATTGACTGGTACCCGTGGCCACCTTCCATCTCCATCATCAGACCCTGAGTATCACCTAGTGTCAAACATCTTGTTGAGACGAATCAAACGAGCCTAATCATGTTACTACATGGTTGATTGGTATCCGTGACCACCTTCATCATCATCATCAGGCTTCATCATCAGATCCTCAGTACCAGTTCGTTTCTAAACCTTCGTTGATACAAATTAAACGTTTTATTATTATTAGCTAAAATAGTTTCACTTCGCAACCTATATCAAATGCAATGACGAAACATGTATATAAGCGAGTACCTATAATTTCTTTCTAGTAATAATAATAATAATAATAAGAATCTGGCTTGCCTTAACCGGCCGTCCAGAGTGGGGTGTCAGACAGCTATATGCTCGCAGGGTGGAAGTGAAATATGCCTAAAACGCGAGTTGGCACAGTGGCTGCTTACAGCCCTTACAGCAGTCGCAGGAGCGGGACCTATGCTCAAGGTTGGAATTGGAAGTGTAAAATGTCATAACGCCGGCGGCCTGCTCAACGGAATACCGGGATCTGGCTACCGCAGACTCACCTCTCGACAACCTCATAGCCACTCCAAAGTGTTGCCCTGTTGTCGCACTGTGCGTGCGGCCATTGCGGGGCCCACTCAATGAGTTGGCGAGTCACCATCTGTCTTTAACAATTTTGAGACTGATTGTCACGGCAGGTGTCCGCTAGTCTCCAGTCCATCCAACATTCAAATCTATAGCCTATGACCTTAGTTCCCATCGCAGCACAAAAGTGCTGCACTGCAATAATCTTTGCACGTGGCGGGGACCATCTACGGATGTATCACATTTAGGGCTTGCAATCCGGATATCCGGATATCCGTTTTATCCGGATATCCGTCAAATTTACTATCCGGATTTAGATGAGGTTGATATCCGGATAAAACGAATAATTCGAATACCATTTATGACAAAAACATCATTCCAATTTTTAAGAAAACTATTTTAAAAACGTTGAAAATTATAACGTAAACGATGTCGGTTGATTTATTTATTTATTTGGATACATTTTTACGGTATAAAAACTGTTTTTTTAAGTCTTTCTCCTTGATTGCCGACTACTCGTTTATTTTTTTAAATATTTGGGAACAATCTTATGCAGAACGACCTAGCTCCATAAAACGTACAAAGTAACTTGGAATGTACTTGTACCGTGTTCCTGTCAAACGCGCTGAGCTGCATTATTGTTAGCGTCTGAATTAGGGCTTCCAATACCGGGATCCCGGGATCCCGAAATACCGGGATCCCTTCAGTTTAAACGCATTTTTCAATACCGGTATTTTTTAATGCAATACCGGGATCCCGGTATTTTCAAAAACAAGGAAAATGTGCCGATTATAACGTTTAAAATTCATTAAAATGATTAAATTCGGCTATATGAAGAAGATTACTTGCCCATTACAAGACACGGCTCAAAAAATCAACTCCGCACTTATCCTATCAGATTGACCAAGTCATTTAAAATCATGTCACATATAGGACCTAGAATTTACAATAAGCTCCCAGCGGAGATAAAGAACGTCGGTAGTACCCAAATATTTCTAAAAAAAATATGAAAATGGCTTCTAGAGTCTAGACTACTCTTTCTATGACATCAAAGATTTTTTTATAAAGGGAATTTAATAATACTATGTTATGTAATTGAATTAAATAATTTAATACTAATATTTTAATAAATTTTAATGTTATATAAGAACTGAATAATGCCTGACATGTAATATTTAAAATATTATGTATAAATGTCTATGTCTATGTCATTTAATTAAAAAAGATCATTTACTTGTAACAAGATCTGTGCAATAATCGAATTTAAACTGTTGTGAGACATACTAAACCGTAAAATTATTCAAAGATCTGTGCATATGCGTTAGATAGATATTTAGTGATGAATACTGATGTTCAGGATATGATATTAATATAATTAGTTCTTAAAATTATATCAAAAAGTAGAAAAAAATGAGCAAGGAATTGTAGTACTTATGGCAAACGAATTTTTGGTAGCAAATTTTAATATAGTTGGCTGGTTTATTAGGTTGAACTAAAAATGTGACTGGTGAAGTCAACAAGGCGTATAAAAGTATTGCCAACCTGGAGGATGTAATGATAAATTATTGCGGATGGCGATTATTGTTTAATATCCTAAGCTAAGGACATACATATCTGGTGTTAGTGAGCTTATTTTTAATAAAACTCACAATTTTTTAAGCGATTCATAGTCAATACCGGGATCCCGGGATCCCGGTATTGATGAAGACAATTTCGGTATTAATACCGGTATTGAAAGAAGTCCGGTATTTGGAAGCCCTAGTCTGAATACATTATTAATAACGTGCGAAAAGAAATAAAATGGGTCCAACGGAGGACTTCGGTTGATATTGAACTGCCGAACGAGATGTAGTAGCTGTTTAGCAGATATGATAAGAAAGTTTTAGCATTCTGCATTTGAATAAATCTGTAATTAAAACCTTGATTGACCATGCAATGTCAACAAGAAGAGACTGTCTCAACAGTTAGAAGACGTATTCGATTCTCGAAATATCATCAAAACCACGGTCAGTACCATATGTCAATAAGACGCCAATTTCTTAACTGAAGAAGAGTTTGACTAGAATTATATAATTCATGGTTGTAAATTTTACATGAAATAACGGCAAATTGTGATCATCAAAATTCACCTAACAAATTTCGCAGCGCAGGCTGCCAATATTAAGCGGAGGGTTGAAGTATCTCCATAAACTATAAATTGTTACAAATATAGTTTGACTCAGCCGATTCCGTTTGCAAAACTGAAGCAAATAACACCATTCTCATAAATAAAATTTCCCGACAGGCTGATTGTCACAGTAAAGCTTCAGTGAAATATTTTTGCAAGTGAAATTCGGACAGTAAAATTTCGACGAGAAGGTAGAACTCCTAAAAATACCTTAACACTTGCTGTTACGCAATCTTTTATACGTAAAATTTGATTCTATTAAACTTTTTGTAAAGTTCATGTGAGTTTTGTTAAATAAAAAGCAAGTATTCGAATTAGCCGTTTTATCCGGATATCCGGATAGCAAAATAATAAATATAAAATAATCAAAATATCCGGACCGGATACAACAAATGGGCGGATATTGCAAGCCCTAATCACATTGTGCGTTCGGGGATGGTATCCGCCACGTGTATCCCTTGCTTTTCGATTAATTTGTCTTAAAGGGCCTCTGCGCTGTTGGCTTCCGCCCCACGCACGCCTTCCAAAGGTCCGGGACCCCATGGTCCCGAGATATGGAAAGACAAACAAATACGTAGTTCACTAGATAAGTTTTGCAATACAGCAATACTTTGAATTGTAGGTAGATGAGTATAGTCTTACTAGAAATTTAAACTAATCTTATGACGGTAGATACATAATATTTCAATAGTCACTCGTTAGGAACTGTACAGAAAATTATTGTTTTAAAATAAATGTCTGGGTGGTCTAAGGACGAATTACGTCTTATTATTCGATACAACTTCACGCGCGGTCTTTCAATAGATGAGTGTATGGAAGAAATGAATTCTGTACTTAAAGAGAACTGCCCTCATCGTACAACGGTTTTTCGGTGGTATCGGGAATTTAATCGCTGTAATTTCAGTGTAGAAGATGCGCCGAGGTCAGGACGTCCCACGGACGTTTGCACTGAAGATAATGTGAAGAAAATTGAAAAAATGATAAGAGAAGACCGCCGAATAACTTATAGGCAGATAGAAGAGATCCTGCAGATTAGTGCACCAAGCATTCATAAAATTCTGCACGATATAATTGGCGTGAAAAAAAAATGTACACTTTGGGTACCCCATGATTTAAATGAAGAACAAAAGATATGCAGAGTAAATTGGTGCAAGAAAATGTTAAAGCAGTATGAAAATGTAACTTCTAACTACGTCAATAATATCGTCACGGGTGATGAAACCTGGCTATATTATTTTGATGTGCCCACCAAAAATAAAAACAAAATTTGGTTGTTTGAAAATGAGCCTACTCCAATTCAAGTCCGAAAATCTCGGTCAGTAAAGAAGAAAATGATTGCTGTATTTTTCACCAGACGAGGAATTTTAGATAGAGTAGTTTTAGAAGGTCAGCGTACGTTACGGCCTCTTGGTATACAAAAGAGTGTTTCCCTCAGGTTATCCAAAAACTCAAAGAGCTCCGTCCAAAATCAAGACTCGACAATTGGCATTTTCACCACGAAAATTCTCCTGCACATAGATCGCACGAAACTGTGAGTTTTTTACAAGATGTCGGAGTAAAACTCCTTGAACATCCGCCGTACAGTCCACATCTAGCGCCCTGTGACTTCGGTCTATTTCCAGTCATTAAGGATCAGCTTAAAGGAAAAAGATTTGCCAGCGACACAGAGTTGTTAGCTGCTTGGGACCAGGCCTGCTCCGATCTCTCAGAAGAAAAATGGAAGCAATTTTTTAATAATTGGTTTCTACGAATGAGTAAGTGTATAAGCTGTGATGGTAATTATTTTGAAAGATTGTAATAAATAAAGCTGTATTGCAAAACTTATCTAGTGACCTACGTAATAATAATAATAAAGCCTTTATTTAGGTGTCCGTGCCTTCGCTTGAACCACATTATGAGATAACACCCTTGTAACTCAGCCCTAATCAAGCGAATTTATCAACTAGTAGCGCCATCTATCGCGCTACCCAAGTACTAATGTCGACCGGTTGCCAGCGCTCGGCTGCTTTCTCTTCAGTACGCTTTTGTAACTCAGCCGAGCAACACGTTTAAAAAGATCAAGAAATTTAAATCGTAAAAATATTTTGTAAACCTCCGACTTCGTGACATTCCGCTCGGTGCCCATGGCCCAGCGACGAGACGCAGTGACCTTCCTACAGGCACCGTCACAAAAAGTACACGGGTACTTACGCCTCATGGCCTCGTCCTGTGGGACAACAAGCGTCGTCCCGTGAGAAGACATGTCGTCGTCCCGTGAGACGACATGGCGTCGTCCCGTGAGACGACATGGCGTCGTCCCGTGAGACGACATGGCGTCGCCCCGTGAGACGACATGGCGTCGTCCCGTGAGACGACAAGCGTCGTCCCGTGAAATGACATGTCGTCGTCCCGTGAGACGACATGGCGTCGACCCGTGAGACGACATGGCGTCGACCCGTGAGACGACGAGGCGTCGTCCCGTGAGACGACAAGGCGTTGTCCCGTGAGACGACATGGCGTCGTCCTGACAGACGACATGGTATTGTCCTGACAGACGACATGGCAGCGTCTTGTAAGACGACGAGCATCGTCTCGTTAAAAGACCTTGTGACATTCCGCTCAGTGCCCGTGGCCCAGCGATGAGACTAAGTGAGCTCTTATAGCCATCATCATAAATAGAATACCTACGGGTATAAATGGCACACGGCGTCGTGCCGTTGGACGACAAACGTCGTTGCGTGAGACGACATAGCGTAGTCCCGTGAGATGACATGACATCGTCCGGTGGGACATCAGGCGTCGTCCTGTAAAACGATAAGGCGTCATCCTGTGATACGACAGGCATCGCGATGAGTTACGTCATCATGTGAGAAGACATTGCGCCATCCTGTGGTATCGCCCCGTGAGAGGATATTGCGTCCCATAGGACTACATTGCATTGTTCCATAAGACTACATTTTGTCGTATCGTGAGATATTAATGCGTCGTTCTATGAGACGATATCGCATCGACTTATAAAATGTCATTGAAATGACGTTGTCTTGTTAAACAAAAAACCGTTGTCCCATGGTCTACCATTAATACGGTAGCGGACGTCTTATCGGTCGCTTTATCGTTCGATGTCTGCACTGTGGGCCTCGCATTTAAGATCTGCATGGTCATGAACCAATGCACGACTTAGTGGGCGTTATCATTTTCCGTCTTGGTCGTGTACAAATGTTGGTCTGGGTCGATAACAAACAATTCCCGTGAGATACCAAACAAACCAAAAATATACATTCTGAGGATCCTAAACTGTATGACTAACCGGCCATGAAAAATAGCAGTTAAGAAACTGTGAAAAGGGAAAAGTACAAAGTGAAAAACCTTGTGTTATACTTTGCCCAACTAGATCCTATACCAAAAAAGAGAGAGGGGGAGGCAAGAAAATTGACGTTAGCCTTAAAGAAGGAAAGAAAACTAAAACTCTCTCTTCTGAATAGGAATACCAATACAAGTATAATGCCAATTCATTTACGGCTCTGTCATAGGCTAACAAGAGATATCTCTTTATTGCGGCTCTAAACCTGAAAAGAATAGAGTTTATGATACTCATATATATTAGTGAAAAATCATCGCACTAGATCCCTCTTTTGAATGATGAATGACTAGTCAGGTTGATAGTGTCTTTGGGAATACTGAAGCATCTCCTGTATACTCTCTAAATATTGACCATTAGCTAAAAAATTGCGGCCTGTTACAAAGAGAAATCTTTTACTTACTTTAAATCATCTACTATATATAGCTGTGAAACAGAGACCACTGAACTAAGACTAACACGTAGAAAATAGCAAGTACCTTCAATCGCATTCCGTCCAATAGACCGAACTGACAAAGGCATTTATAATGTAATTAGTGCTCTATTCACATCAGTCAGGTAGAAACTTGTGAAATTAGGTTCAAAATTCAAGTAACAAGCTCCACTTCGGAAGATTATCTAAGCAGCGGGTTGTCAATCGACCTGCCGTTGGTATAACAATCATACATCATAAAACGTTGACCATAAACGTTACATAGTTCAATTTCAAAGGAAATGAACTCTTACTGGTAATATAACTATCGGAAACAGACGGTATTTGTAGGAGGTGCTTTCACAGATGTCTAAAAGGACCAACTAGTAAAATATTAAATTAGTATGGCAATCCGCATAGTTACCCATGATTGTTCAATAGGTGAAACATCGGTTTCTTTAGTGGTAAATGTTATGCCTATGTATAAGATGAGGCGCCCCTTCAAGTTATGTAAATAAATAGAGAATTTATGAAAAGATTTTTCGGTAGTTTAGTTAGAGTGGAGTTACTGATTCTGTTTCGAAAAATCGCGAATTGAATTAGAGGTGAAGCCGCCTAAGAGAACTAAGCTGTCGAATCAATAGCCACGGTCCACGGCTTTACATCTAAACGATGATTGTTTAATTTCTCCAAATAGACAAATTAAAATGAAGTCACTTCAGAAACTTTGAAACCATGTGGACTGCGGGGCAAGCCAACGTACATACAAACGTACACACATGCGTAATATGTAGAAAATATTTGCAGGCAGTCACCGATAGCAGATACCGGATTCTGAAAGAACACGGATCAGAAATATCCTTCTTTCGATTTCCAGATGAGAGGTTTCCTTTGCAGATAAGGAAGTACTCACGTGATTTTATAAAAGAACAACAACATACGGTGGTTCAGGAAAAAATGCAAGATCTAAGCGAAATATGACCCCAGTAGTGACTCATGACAGTCATGACTACAAATATGTTCGCCGGTTAAATAGAGCCTGCAATTTACTCTGAAAATCAACGCTAGTTCTGCTGTCATTGCCAGATCTAAGTACAATAAGCTTAGCTGAAAGGTAGTAGTCCAGGGTTTACAGCATACTGTTGTAACAGGTCTCGTAGGGCATGTAATTGGAAACGTCATCGTCAATGCAATCAATTAGAGTTCCAGGTGTAGTACCCTACAAAATCATCGTGTCTTGGTTATAGGGCAGATGCGCTGTTAATCGAATTACAGCATTAGTTGTGAAGACAACTACAATTCATATATTTATATATTCATGATAATAAGCTTATATCATTAAATACAGTAAATATGAGATGTCAGTAGACATATATCAACGTTACGTCAGGCGTAGCTCACTCCGCGATTTCATCGCGTCGCTACAAGTACATGCGGCCCACACCAATTTTGGTGTCTAGCACTAGTAATTGCCGCGCACCGCTATGGAACGGACGCCTGCTCGCGCTTGCGCCACCTTGCGGTCATAATCTGTCGTAATAGTACATACTATTATTTATTCTATGATTACGTCAAGGTAGTGACATGAATATAATATGTCGCAGAAAGGCCTAGATCATCAAATAATTGTTTATTTGTGGGCATCATGATGCCTAATTAACCCTAGGGTTCCCTCAAGATCATCAAATGATACACAACTTGATTGCACGAAAGCCAATAAACAACATACAACGTCCTTGTATTGCTAAATTTCTAATCAAAAGTACCTACAAATTAATAATAATAATAATTCAGCCTATATACGTCCCACTACTGGGCACAGGCCTCTTCTCACTCGCGAGAGGGCTTGGGCTATAGTCCCCACGCTGGCCTAATGCGGATTGGGGCTTCAAAGTACAAATTAAGTAATCAAATTAATATTTGGTAATGAACACGTCTACACGTGTTAAGGTTTGACAGGAATTGTGCCACAGCATCGCCCGCGCGCGCCGGTGCTGGCAGCACTTGAGATTAGATGACATCATGAGACACCCGTGGTTTGTGCCACTGCAATGGTATAATGCCAAGAACTTACTGGTTCGGACCAATATACAAATAATAATAATGTTTTAATCTGTCTGGATGTTACGAAAGTTCCGCAATTGGTTTGAAAAGGTTGCACTACAATTTAAAGTGGATAGGTCCACCTCCTCTACTCTTACTCAAAGAGTCTTTCATCGTCAGTCAAGAGGTTTTTACACTCTTATTAGAAGATCGTATGTATACGAAAGCATTAAAAACTCACAAATCGTGCTAAGTCTAACAATAAAGCACAATCCATTACCAGCGCGCGAATCATAAAACCTTCAGTTTGGGAATCAGCTTGCCACCAGAAAGAGTGAACATTAAACAACCTACAATTACAAGCCTTTATTATAATAAATTATAATTAGCCTAAAAATTATGGGTGAAGGCATTGGAATTATTCAAAGATTAAAAAATCTTCTATAATATCCTACTTGGTAGACGGATCTTCAGTCTACGCACAACATCATGGTGAGATGCCATCCACAACAACTGGAGTTGTCTGCATCACTTTAAATTCATAATCATCGCCTCCATACGATTGTCACCTTCGTGTCGGTGATTCTGTTCATTCGTTACATTCGCTTGCATGACTGACAAGCATATAATATAAGCTTGGTTGACCTGGCACCAGCCTAATTGGCAAGTTTTCAGTTATCTGTGGGGAGTAATAAATTTAGCAGCATAATTGACACTTAAAATAGGTAGGAGCCTACCATTTCATATAAGAATTAATATCTATTCATGGCTTACTATTAATATGGTTGTTTTTTTAAAGCAACCCTCACCTAAAACTAATCAGTAAGGAAGGATGTATTATCGCCTCAGTTGAAACTACTGCTAGGTTGTTGAGAGTTGTTACTTGTTAGTAACGCATACATTAAATCATGAAGTGTTGTATTTTCTTCTTCACTTTCTGACGTTACTTTCAGGCAGAGGAGTACTTGATTCGAAATAAATCTCAATTGCTTCCACAAATAAGAACATCATGTTTATAATTTTTAACACATTTACGGAATATGTTGTCCTTATGTAATGATAGCCCATTAACAAATAAACCTGGTATACCTAGTCAATAACTATGTATTAATATCTAAATAATGTCAATATCGTATTGTAGTGGGTACCTATACAAACCTTTGGTTATTTGTCCACATTAAAAGTCATATTACATTACATCTGGCCTATGATGCAACTTACCAATTTACATTAAATTGTTGGAAAATACGATAAATCAGAGAGGACCCAAGCTTTTCCAATTAGTTACAAGAATTTTAAATAGTGGATGGGCCGCAGTGCTTTATTTGTGTTAAGCAGTAGATAAGTAGTAGTAATAATCATTACATCATACAACAAAACCTTTTTATCACCTAGTGGGCTATAGTAAGGAAAGAATCAGGTAGTTTGGACGGGTTTAATGTAAAACTCACTCGATGAGGTTCACGTTACACGCATCAGAGCTACTACTTCAGATAGTGGTTACACTTAAATTTGTACGACCTACAAGTACCTACTTATGTCTTTAATTATGATTTTAGGGACAGTCTTTCAACTAATAGTCACACAGTTTTGTTTTATATAAAAAGTTAAGTAGTTTTATAGTCGCAATGGATAACTTATGTTGCCAGTTAGTGCTAACAATTGTCTCATCTATCGGTAATTACAAATAAGGAAAATCTAGTTAAGGTTTGACGTAAACAATCGTTTAGTATATCAATACGGAATAAATTTCAAGCCCATATTCTTATCAAGTGATTTTTGCATAAATTTAAATATTATCCGTCACAGTACGCCCAGGCCAGCGCCGGCAGAGGTTTAAACACGTCTCATAATGTGGTTCAAGCGAAGGCACGGACACCTAAATAGAACCGTTTTTCCCCCGAAGGGTAAAAAACGGATATTTAGGTTCCTGCCGAAGCTTGAACCACACCTAAGGGCCTTGCCGGCTTATGTGGTACTGAAGAGAAAGCAGCCGAGCGCTGGCAACCGGTCGACATTAGTACTTGGGTAGCGCGATAGATGGCGCTACTAGTTGATAAATTCGCTTGATTAGGGCTGAGTTACAAGGGTGTTATCTCATAATGTGGTTCAAGCTTCGGCAGGAACCTAAATATCCGTTTTTTACCCTTCGGGGGAAAAACGGTTCTATTTCTCATTTAAGTACATAGTTACATTAAAATATATTTAATAATTTTATTTGTTTTATTTTTTTGAGGTGCCCAGTGTCGGGCAAAGGCCTCCAGCTCCTTCCAGACTGTCCTGTCCTTAGCTTTGCGGGTCCAAGCATGTTCAGCCACTTTGACAATATCATCGATCCACCTTTGCTTCGCGCGGTGAGCTGCTCGCTTGTTTTCAAGTGGGTGCCAATGTAAAATCTTCTCACTCCATCTATTGTCGGTTCTTCTTACTATAGGCCCGCCCATCTCCATTTTAGCCTACATGCAAGTTCGGCAGCATCTGTTACTTTTGTTATTTTTCTAATATCACAGTTTCTTTTTCTGTCACGTTTTTTAATATTTAAGCATACTTCTCTCTGTTGCTCTCTGGAAAACATTTATTTTTTGTATGATGTCGTTGGTAAGTGTCCAAGTTTGACATCCATATAGTAATATTGGGAGTACTATTGAGTCCATGGCTTTCCTTTTTAGGTGTATGGGGAGTTTTGACTTAAATATTGTTCTTAAGGACCAGTACTTGCTCCATGTTTTATCCTTCGGTCAACTTCATTTGATGTTAGCTGAGTAAATGATATTATTTTTCCTAAATATATATATTGGTCCACATACTCTATTCGGCTCGATTCTGTTATAATAGGTATTTTTGCACTGTTTGTCACGGCAAAGGTTTTTTTTCTATTCATCTGCAATCCACACAATTTGCTTTCTTTTCCAATGTATTAAGCATGTAAACCAAATCCTCATGACTATTTGCAGTCAGAACTATGTCATCAACAAATCAGAGATTGCTTAGGTATTCGCCGTTGATTATGACCCCTTTTGTGTCCCAGTCTAACTTGCGAAATATTGATTCCAGAAGGCCTGTAAATAAATTTGGAGATATAGGGTCTTCGTGTATTACTCCTCTGTGGATATGAAATGGTTTTCCTTTTTTATCCAGTTTGACAGCCGCCTTGCTATTTCTGTAGATTTCTTTTAATATATTTATGTATGTTGTTTGTACTCCTTGGGCCTTGCTCTTCTAGCGCTCCCATAACGGCTTGTGGTGTATAGAGTCAAACGCCTTGGAATAATCGATGAATGCTATATATAATGTGTTTCTATATTCGATATGCTTTTCGATGAGTTGGGTAAGGGTTGTAACAATATTTTTTTTAAACCTCATAGGTATTAATATATTTCGTTTCTAATATAATGGCCATCTAGCGTTGAACTATGGTAATACTTGTTTTAATAGATTTATTTAGATTTATTTATTTATTTCATAATATGAAATTACAATATAAATTATTTTACACTAATCTATACGAATTTATATTATGATCGTCAAGTAGGAAAATAAGAATTGATTATAATTATACAAATGTCAAGCAATAAGTACACAATTTAAAAACCATTATAACTACTAATACTTGCATTGATCAAATTGACGTCGGTCTAAAGGCTAATTAGTTGCAGAAAGGAGTTGCAGAGGGCGGGCGTGAGTAGCTCGCTATTCGATTTTTCTTCAATAATAGGTTTTCTTTTATTAATTCACAGAAATTAAAACCTAATTAAATATTTTACAACTTTCTCCTTTCCTTTTTGGAAATTATTATTAGGTATTTTTTTTTATTGAAACGAGTTTTGGAAGCTGTATCTATATCGTGCGCGCAACGAAACGCAGCGCAGCAGTTGAAGTATCTTCGGTTTGATCTGTCAGCTGTCATTTTCATTTCGGATGAGATGGTGTAGAAGGTTGATTCGTTTTCTTCAAAGGCCAGTGAGCCATATTGTTTTTAAATCGCGGCTTAAACCGCTTAATCATAAGTATTTTTCTTGATCTACATATCAAATTGTTCGAGACGTGTTCAGTGCTTATTGTTTTATTACTTATTTTCAGGGAGAATATTATGTTCCTCGTACCATAACCTCTGAAGGTCCCATGCATCGACATGAAAGCACAGACTTACAAGCCGGCTTCTTTTCTACATTGGGTAAGTTCTCAACCGTCCTTGCGAATTTTAACTCCCGTCGAGGATCGGCAAGGCCACACATACTTATTGTTTTTTAAATTAGTTCCAAGGCTTTCAAGTAGGGGTCTTTTACGAAGAGGTCTTTCAAGAAGAGGTCCTTAAGTCTCCGGTTTACCCCTGCAGTTCCCTATTAGCGCAGGGTGTGCTCCAGGCTGCGCTGAGCTGGTACTTCCCTTGACGGCTGGAACTAGTATGGATAGTTGGAGGCGGCGGCTGCGGCACCGGAGCAAGGACCGGAAAACCCCTCTTTACGCTTAATCCTATCAATTCGGTAACCCAATCGATTCGGTTACCTTATCATTCGGTAACCCTATCATACTGTTACCTGATTGTAATGGTAACCTTATTGAAACGGTAACCCTAACCTTTAACCGAGTTAATCTCAAAACCCCATCGCGATAGGGTTTTTGTTAAGGGTTTTTAACAGGTTTTCATTCAGTTATGGTAACCTTTATTATCGGTTGCTTACTGGTTTGCTACATTAAAGTAGTTTTAGTGATGTGCCGTCAGAACTAAAAAAAATACTAAAAAAATTGTTTATTTTATTTACTTTATTTATATTTTGTTGATTTTATTGACTTTATTTAATTTAATTTAATTTATTTAATTTATTTAATATATTTAAATTATTTAAATTATTTAATTTATTTAATTTATTTAATTTATTTAATTTATTTAATTTATTTAATTTATTTAATTTATTTAATTTATTTAATTTATTTAATTTATTTAATTTATTTAATTTATTTAATTTATTTAATTTATTTAATTTATTTAATTTATTTAATTTATTTAATTTATTTAATTTATTTAATTTATTTAATTTACTTAATTTACTTAATTTATTTAATTTATTTAATTTATTTAATTTATTTAATTTATTTAATTTATTTAATTTATTTAATTTATTTAATTTATTTAATTTATTTAATTTATTTAATTTATTTAATTTATTTAATTTATTTAATTTATTTAATTTATTTAATTTATTTAATTTATTTAATTTATTTAATTTACTTAATTTACTTAATTTACTTAATTTACTTAATTTATTTAATTTATTTAATTTATTTAATTTATTTAATTTATTTAATTTTTTAATTTATTTAATTTATTTAATTTATTTAATTTATTTAATTTATTTAATTTATTTAATTTATTTAATTTATTTAATTTATTTAATTTATTTAATTTATTTAATTTATTTAATTTATTTAATTTATTTAATTTATTTAATTTATTTAATTTATTTAATTTATTTAATTTATTTAATTTATTTAATTTATTTAATTTATTTAATTTATTTAATTTATTTAATTTATTTAATTTATTTAATTTATTTAATTTATTTAATTTATTTAATTTATTTAATTTATTTAATTTATTTAATTTATTTAATTTATTTAATTTATTTAATTTATTTAATTTATTTAATTTATTTAATTTATTTAATTTATTTAATTTATTTAATTTATTTAATTTATTTAATTTATTTAATTTATTTAATTTATTTAATTTATTTAATTTATTTATTTTAATTTATTTTATTTATTCAATTTATTTCATTTATTTCATTTATCTCATTTATTTAATTTATTTCATTTATGAAACTTATTTTATTTATTTATTTTAATTATTTTAGTTATAATATAATAATATTTATAATAAGAACACACCACACAGGTAGGTATAAAGATAAACAAAGGAAAGGCAAAAAAACTTGTTTGTGCTGGAGGCTTCATAGACCGCCCATGCCAACCTCGGTTATTCAATAATAAGTTGAATTTAAGTGTGCGTAAAGATTACAATCGTTTGAACTGGTCAAAAACCTCATAATGAGGTAACTGAATAGACTGGGTTTTTATTTCGGTTACCGGTAACAGAGGTTAACTCGATCTGATACGGTTACCGAATCAAAGTGTTACCTTATTAAGCGGTTACCGTTATGGTAGGGGTTTTTATAAACACCTCTAAAATAACCCTATGAAAAACCCCGGTTAAGGTAACCGGTTCCTGTCCCTGCACCGGAGTGGTTGAGCTCACCACCACGAGGCTGCAGGGCTCATTTCTCGTTCCTTATCTAACTGAAGGTCAGACTGTTCTTTTTTAAATTTTATTAAGGCGCCCAATAATTAAATATTTTTACCTATAATTTACCAAGGTCTTCCAGCATATTGAAACACAGACTCACCCCCTGTGCTCTAAATTTAATACCTATTTATTTAAGTTACGACTGAGCTAGTTACTATTATAATATTACCCGCTTAAATTTATTGTTGGAATATATAATAAATATACTTGTTAATACAAATTTCTTTATTTTTATTTTATACCACTATAGGGCCTATCCTAACCGTTACAGTGGCGCCCAACGTGGGGCTCTAGTGTGTTCAGGCTGGAAGACCATTATTCTTTTAATTATTACCTTAGTAGTTAACGCGGTTAAGTACCATGTCACGTGTATAATGGAGGTTATAAAGTTATCTTTGTATTATTTATTACAAATACCTATAAATTTACCTTAGAGTGTTGCGGTACGGTGTAATTAAATCTAAATATTTTATTTGTACTTTGGAGGGTGTTTTAAAAATCTTGAGTTTTGTAGTCATAAACGCAGTAAGTTAAATAATTGCAAGTAGAATGTTATGAACAGGTGTTACAAGTATTTCTGTACCTACTTTAGGTACATTTATCCTCATTGGTATGTTGGCAAAATAATTGTTAAAATATTAGTTTAAAAATAATTAATTAATTTAGAAAGTTTTGTGGTAGGAGGTTTCTTGTGTTAAAAGTACAGTCAGTTGGAATTATTTACCCTTGTTCAGTGAGTTACCAAATATAATTATTCAGTTTTATTTAGTAATTGCTAAAGTGCTAACCATACCTATTTTATTCCTTCACCGAAGTGAAGTGTAAGCAAATTATACCTAAATTTTCTTTCAAATAGTACCGCAAGCTTATATATTCTTTTTATACATACTTAGTAGTTGAAGATGAATTTGTCTTTTTGATGTGAAACACGCGAACACACACACCCCGGTAAAACACGCGAAGAGTTTTTAAATCATCCTCTTCGCCCACCAACAACATACAAACCACGTGCCTGAGTTACGTTTGCTCAGACACGATCGAAAGAAGGTAATACGCGTGTTCGAAAGGTAATTTTCCCATCCGGACACTACGTATATAAACTCCTGCACGCAACACTTAAAAAAAAACTCCTACCGAAACATCAGCAGCAAAACAAAACGCGCAATCACCGATAAGAAACTAATAACTAACTGTTTACTCCATAAACGTAAAGGTACTAAGGAAAAAACTCGATTTAACTCGAGATAACTGATAAGGAAAAGTAGGTAAATAAAATAACTCCCGGACCAAACCACTACAATAAGATTCAACAATAAAAACAAACCTCAAAAAAATGAACCCGGATATTGTTAAATGCGCACGCTGGACTAAGTTAAACGATTAAAGAACTAAGAGGTCAACTAGTTATTCAAAACTTAAATGGATGTCAAAGGGTGGATTTCAGCACAAAAAATTTCACCATACAAAAAATTAATTTTTTTAAATGTTTAATTTAACACGATTCTAGCTGGGTAAAGTAATGGGGGGCTGTATATTGAGGATATGTATGGTATTTATACAATCATTTGTGGCTTATATTTGAAGTTATCGCTTTCGGAAAATAAAAACGCAAGATGGTGATGACAACCATGGTATGGTAATGACTCTTTTATAGACGGTAATGACACTGCATGTACGGTAATGACGATTTGGGAACTAATTTACATATGTATTAAAAACGTATTAAAAAAACAAAAACTTTTTTTAATTGTAAGACTTTAGAACTTTAATAAACATTACAAATAAAATGTTTTTGAACATAAGACTAGCTACATAAATTATTTTTAGAAAATTATAAAAATACATTTTATTCATATAAATAAATATATAACAAGTATTTTTATTGTATAATTTTAAATAATTCATGTTCCGAAATAGGCAATTTATGTATTCATTAATTTTTTTGGGTTTTTTCAATGTTAAATCATATTAACAATATTGTACTCTTATTATCAGTTTAAACCCGCATCTTCTTTTATCTACTGCATAACTTGGTATTTATGTCATATTATAAAATTACTGGCTTACCAATGAGCTTAATTTTTATGATATATTACTTTTTTTTTATAGTTTGATTCATTGCACAAGTTTGTATTTTTGTTGTTTTATTAATTAACTTTAAAAATAGCTATAATGATTTAAATCCATATACATGTTGTTTAATAGCTAAATATTAATATATAATCAGTGTTTTATAAGTTGCAAGACCCCTACTTGTAATGCATGTCATAAGTTACAAAATGTTAGGTATTGGGTCCGGTGACTACCCAATGGTATAATTATTAATTGCTGTAATTATATACATCAATTAATATAATATTATCAAAAAACATAAAGCCATCACGATAGTGAGCCAGTACCGTAGCCTATGGTCGCTTAAAACTTAATATATGTTGCTTGTTTAAATACTTTGTTTTAACACGACTAACATGCAATTACAGACTCTAAGTTGCACGATTTACATTATTAGATTATAAAAAAAAAAAACATTTGTATGTTCTAAGTTCTAAATGACCTAAATTTTGCCTACTTCAGTCAAAATGTTAATTAAAAACTAAGCATCCTCTAGTGTGAAAGAAATAGTTATATCTTCTTCTACATTTATTCTACATTTATAAGGTAGACATTATATAGTGTTAGAAGACATAGAGAACGTTTTTCAAACATACAGCTTAATTTCATAATGAATTATAGCAAAATAACTAGAAAAGTTTCTGAGAACCGTCATCACCATACACATGAAATCATCACCGGTCGTCATTTTTTCCCGGTGATGATGGGTATGGTGATGACGATTTGAGAGTTTCTTGTTTTTATTTCTAGAATACGAATAATAGTAGTTAATGTCTATGCTACACAATAAACTTCATGTAGTTTGCCATTCATTTCAGTAATTATTTCTAATATATCATTTGTAACTTTTTTTAAACCAAAGCATAACGGTGATGATGCTCTGTTGTGACAAACTACATTTTACAAATTTGTTCGTAATATTTCTCACGATTCAGTGATGTGACTTTATAGTGAAATCATTTTTGGCATTCTATACTAAAGTGAAAAATAGGGCAAGGACCTTTAGCGGTATTTCGTTGTTCATACACTGAGATAAGCTCACATTGACATTACCATGACGGTGTTGACGAATATTCGTGACAAAATTTTAAATATTTTTAAATGTACTTTCTCGGTGAAGGAATTATTGCATATTTTTTCATGTGTTAAACAACAACATGGAAAAGATATAAGTAAAAGAAAAATCGCAATCGTACGATAGGTATGCTATAATTTTCACTGCAAACAAAAAGGTTCAGATTTTTCCGGTCGACGGTGATGATTTTAGACACATAAAACATTTTATATAAAAAAAACTATTAAGTTATTGGAGATGGTAATTGAAGGAACATGAAGATAATAGTTCTTAAAAACATATAAAAAAAGTTGCAACTCGCACAACCTACTAGTTTTTTTTATAAAGACCGAACCATAAGTTTTCGCTGGATTTTGAAATCCACCCCAAAATCTTGTTAGAATCATCCTGTATGCTCTTCACATGTCTAACTTACTGTGTTAAGGTTCCAAAAGTACTACATATTTAACATGAATATCTTGTGCTACCATTTACAAAACCGCAATTCACTATCATTAAGTTAGTAATAATATATAAAGCACCACTAATGTGGCTGACTGTACTTAATAATTCTCCTACACATCTATAGTAAGTAATATTATTTAATTTTAAATTATCCTCCTTCCAGAACAAACAGTAATAAGTATAGTACAACATATAAAAAAAACAACCTGCTAACTGTACACCGTTCACATCAAAAAGACAAATTCATCTTCAACTACTAAGTTTGTATAAAAAGAATATATAAGCTTGCAATACTATTTGAAAGAAAATTTAGGTATAATTTGCTTACACTTCACTTCGGTAAAGAAATAAAATAGGTATGGTTAGCACTTTAGCAATTACTAAATAAAACTGAATAATTATATTTGGTAACTCACTGAACAAGGGTAAATAATTCCAACTGACTGTACTTATAACACAAGAAACCTCCTACCACAAAACTTTCTAAATTAATTAATTATTTTTAAACTAATATTTTAACAATTATTTTGCCAACATACCAATGAGGATAAATGTAACTAAAGTAGGTACAGAAATACTTGTAACACCTGTTCATAACATTCTACTTGCAATTATTTAACTTACTGCGTTTATGACTACAAAACTCAAGATTTTTAAAACACCCTCCAAAGTACAAATAAAATATTTATATTTAATTACACAGTACCGCAACACTCTAAGGTAAATTAATAGGTATTTGTAATAAATAATACAAAGATAGCTATAACTTTATAACCTCCATTATACACATGACATGGTACTTAACCGCGTTAACTACAAAGGTAATAATTAAAAGAATAATGGTCTTCCAGCCTGAACACACTAGAGCCCCACGTTGGGCGCCACTGTAACGGTTAGGGTGGGCCCTATAGTGGTATAAAATAAAAATAAAGAAATTTGTATTAACACGTATATTTATTATATATTCCAACAAGAAATTTAAGCGGGTAATATTATAATAGTAACTAGCTCAGTCGTAACTTAAATACATAGGTATTAAATTTAGAGCACGGGGGTGAGTCTGTGTTTCAATATGCTGGAAGACCTTGGTAAATTATAGGTAAAAATATTTAATTATTGGGCGCCTTAATAAAATTTAAAAAAGAACAGTCTGACCTCCAGTTAGATAAGGAACGAGAAATGAGCCCTGCAGCCTCGTGGTGGTAAGCTCAACCACCCCGGTGCCGCAGCCGCCGCCTCCAACTATCCATACTAGTTCCAGCCGTCAAGGGAAGTACCAGCTCAGCGCGGCCTGGAGCACACCCCGCGCTCATGCCGACGCCCTTGACCGAATAGGGAACTGCAGGGGTAAACCTGCAGTCTGCGCACGAACGCGGTCTCGCTCGGGCGTACGCGCGAATCGCACTATGCGTGTGTTGTCGAAATGTCGTCGTCAAAAATATTGAAATGTGTTAACTGCAATATAGTTATATGCGAGTTGTTAGCGTTCGTACAAAACAAGTACGATGTTATGGATAATGAGAGTTTAATACGCATATGCTCATCTGCGTTTAAAGAAGAAGAAGTGGAAGCAGCGAAAAATATGTTATTTGACTCTTTAAAAAGTAAAAGGAAGAAAATTTCGAGAAGAAGTGAAGGGAAAAAACACAGAGATCTTGAGGATATAATATGTGTATTCAGTGAAACTGATCCGGAATTACTTCCGATCTTTGTCGCCAGGGATTTAAATAAATTACCGCCGGTCAGCTTCGATCACCTGGACGCGACATCGCTATTAAAGGACATAGTGCGATTAAAAGCTGATATATGTGAGATAAAGACTTTATACGCAACAAATCAACTAGTTGATGTTCAGGAAAATAAATGGCAGAATGATAAATACTCTTCTTTTCTGAACAGCCAGGGACATGTAAACACTAAAAGAGGTGCATGTATTACATTTGATAGCGGGGCCATGGGTTTTATAAATCAAAGTGAGAAGTCAGTTTTGTCCGTTGACATTGAACCTAACGATAACGGTCATGCGTCGTCATCACAGCTGATCGTGGCCGAGCAGGCTCATACGAGCGCAGGGCGCGCGCGCTCCTTATCGCACGCGCGGTCAGAGGAGAAGCTATTTCACTCGCACTCATCGCATAACGAGCCGGTTAATAAACCAGTCGTTCTACCACCGTGCGAAATTGACTACAAAACGGACGTACAGAAATCGAACGACAGTGATGGACAGAAGGTTCAAAATGCAATGCCTTTAATTGAGGGTAGAAACTACTCGATGGAGATGGTTAATGTAAACAAAGATACCTCTGAATCGACTTTGAAGCAATTATCTTTTGCGGAAATGGTGGGAAATGGAAATACTTGGAAACCACCTAAGACTGATGAGGAATGGGAAAAAGTGCAAAGAAAGCGACTAAGAAACCGTTTTTTGGGTTGTAAAGGCAAGGCGGAACCCAGCGCAAGTTCAAAGTTCAAAGCGGCGGAGGAGCGGATTCCTTTGTTTATATCCAATGTACATAAAGACGTTTCGGTGAATGACATAATGGAATACGTATACCAAAAAACGGGCGAAAATGTAACTATTTATAAGATGAAATCGCGAAAACAAAAGAATTATCATTCATATTAAATGTTTGTATTGCAAAGAAATTTAGATTCTTACTTGGACGGTGCACTATGGCCAGCGGGCGTCTCGTTTAGACGTTTTATTGACTTGAGAGATAGGCAAGTAAGGCCGCCTACGGAGAAAAGTGACAGAGGTGTTGACTTACAAACATTAAATGAGTGACAATATAACTGTACGATACATACCGTACATTTAGATACATATGTAGGTAGAGTAAGAAAAATTCTTAAGTTTAGTTTAACGGTAACCTCGGCTCGAATGGAAGTGGAAATATAGTTCTTTATTTAAAATTTATGTTTGGCGTTTCCTTTCACGACCTGCGCCTAACATTGGTCCTTCGAGGTGAACAATAACTATATTAAAAAGTAGTTGGACTTATGGGCCGGTTGGTTATAGTGCAGTGCATTGACGCGGTTAGCAACGCTACGTGGACACAGTGTGTTTCGCGGTCGGCAAATTGTCGACTCCGTGGACGTTAAACTCCAATGATTTCATTTTGCCATTGCTTTGGCGAAAAAGCGCACAGTGTGTGTGGCCGGTGCAGGTGTTCGCGCGGGCCAAGCTGTTTTTTTGCGGGTGGAAGCTGTTGCAGCATCCACGCAACGTCACCGTGTGGCGGAGCATCGGTGTGCGGTGCACCCGATTTTTGTACCCCATCGTCTAAGAAAGTCAGGCGAGCCTATCATAATTATTTATTTTTAGGCCAGTGTGCTGTGCTCATTGTTTAAAGGTCAGACTTTTTTGGTGGTAGTTTCCTACCTACGGTGTGTGGACCTCATATATTTTAAAGTGTGCTTTGCTGTGCAAAGCAAGTAAGTGTTTATACGCTACAGTGTGGTGTATAGAACATTCGCCGAGCTAAACATTGCTTCGGAATATCTATAAAGCTTTAAGGCAATTCAGTTTTATGCCTAGGTACGTGCGGTGCTCGTACATTTAAATTTGATTAGAACATTCATATTGTGAACTTTGTGTTATAGGCACTAAAGTACATTTTTGTGCGTTTATAATTACTCTTATTGAACTACTGTCGTTGAGCATAAGGAACGTTTTCGGACCTTTTATAGTGTTATTTGCGGACATTTCATAAAAAATATACGTGTTTTCGCGTTAAACAATTTACAGACTTGTGTGACTTGAAGACTCAAGTGAATTTTTATCATAAGTTCCAGAACAATTGAAAAGATCGACTTGCCCATCTTAATGGACTTTCCCGGTTGTAAAAACAAGTCGATTCTTAATTACGTAAGTCTCATCGTCCTGGCTGTACACTATCAAAACGCCTATCGTGACTGCGCCCGAGCGTTACTGACCAATAGAAGCGCGCTGCAGCAGAGCGTTGCAAGGCGGTGATTGGTAGTTGCGTTTTATGTGGTTCGTGCTGACAATAAAGAACGTTGTTCTTCGACGCGTCATAACGGTTGATGTTGATGTTTTTTGCAAGTTGAGAATTACAATTTAGTGAGCAAATCTGTTGAAAAGCTTATAATACTGTGTTTAAAAGTACGTACAGTGTTATTTAAAGTGTTTAATTTTAAGTTCACGTCTAACTTGTTAATATTTTTTTGTCAAAACCGTAAAAGTGCAAAATGACGGAAGAATTAAAACGTCTCGTCGCAGCCAGGGGACAATCCAAAGGATTCATGACAAGATTAAAGGCGTATATACGAAGTCTTGATCAAGGTATTTGTGATTTACATTTATTACGAGAAAAAAGAGACCGTTTAGAGAAAGTTTTTGCAGAATATATGGAACTTAACTTAGAAATTTCATTGCTTGATCCAGATGATAAGGAGTCTATAGACGCGGTCGAGGCTGCTTATTTTGAGATGGCAGCTTTCCTCAACTCCAAGATTGCGCCTATTGCTGTCGCATCTCCAGCTCCTGCGCCGTCTGCGCAGGAGCCATCTTCAGGCTTTCAAAGGCTACCGCGGATTGAGATTAAAAAGTTCAACGGCGAGGTAGGACAGTATAATGAATTCATTACACTTTATAACAGTGTCATTAAAAAGGACACTAAGCTGTCGCAGTGCGACAAGTTTTATTACCTACGATCACTATTATGTGACGAGGCATTAAATATTATCAAACATTTGCCTTTAAATGACGAGAATTATGAAGTAGCACTTAAATTACTTGCTGATCGCTACGACAATAAGCAGCAAATGATACAATATCATATTACATCAATACTAGACTTGCCAAATATCAATAAAACGTCTTCAGCTGCCATTCGTGAGTTAGTTGTTAACACTAAACAGCATTTAGGTGCGCTTAAAAATATGGATGTTCCAGTGCAGCATTGGGATTTGCTTATTTTGACTGTGCTACAGCGCAAACTTGATCAGTACACTCTTAGGGCATTCCATTTAGAAAAGCAAGCCTTGGATTTGCCAAAGCTAAATGATTTGTTTGAATTTTTAGAGGACAGAGCTGCGGCGCTTGAAACTCTTGCCCATGCGCAAGCCCCTAGCCGGAGGAGCAGCCTAGTAGTTGCTGCTACAAGCGGTTCTACCAAAACCCAAACAAAAGTTGCAAAATGTATGTACTGTCATTCTCAATTGCACAAGATGCACCTATGCCCAAAATTCAAATTGTTAGACATAGCGCAACGTCAGGACTTTGTAAAGTTAAACAAATTATGTAACATTTGCCTAAATGAGCACCATGGTAAAAAATGCCTTTTTGGTTTTAAATGCTCAGTTTGCAAAGAAAAACACAACTCCTTGCTGCATGAGGACATTGTTCCCAGCAAGGACTCTGGTCAAGTAACTTTGTTATCAAAGGCCAAGGGTAATATACTCTTACCTAGTGTTAGGGTAAAGCTAATTGATAGGCAGGGTAATGTTATTTATACTAAAGCCCTTTTAGATAATTGTAGTCAAGTTTCTCTTATAAGAGCTGACTTAGCTAAGCAGCTTGGCTGCACTTTAGAACAATCTAAGGACACAGTTGGTGGAGTGTTTGATTCTGTCAATAAAACTAGACACCAGACAACTATTGACGTGTATGCAACAGCGACCGATTTTAAATTGTCAGTGACTTGCAACGTAGCTAATAGCATCACAAGTAAAATGCCACAATTTGAGGTTAATAGGAAGAATTTCACTATACCTCCATATGTTAAATTGGCCGACAAAGACTTTGATGTCTCCGGCAAAGTTGGCATCCTCTTAGACTGTCACTTATTTTTCCAGAATTTACTGCGAGATCAGCTGCCGGCACAGCCCGGTGGTCCGTATCTCCACAACACGCGCTTTGGCTACATTGTAGCAGGAAGGGTGGGAGACAGCGCATCAGTTGCTGCTTCTCATCTTACCTCAGCAGTCTGTTGCAAACATGTCGGTAACAAGAATCTTAATAATCTAGAGCAGTCAATTTCACAGTTTTGGCAAACGGAGAAGGTGCCTGAAATCTATACTGAAGCTAATTCTGAGCAAGAATTGGCGGAAAAAATATTTAAAGAGTCAGTTGTGCTTAAAGATAACAGATTTCAGGTAGCTTTACCTCTGAAGCAGCCAGTTAAAGAGATAAAGTTGGGTGATTCACTCACATGCGCCTTAAAAAGGTTTAAAAGTTTAGAAATTAGACTTGCCAAGGATCCTCTTTTATATAGAGGCTATAAGTCCTTTATTGATGAGTACTTAGAGTTAGGCCATGCAATTTGTATTCCAATTTCACAATATGATTTGGACACACAAGCCACATATTTTCTGGCACACCACCCCGTGATCAACATAAAAAGTGCAAGTACACCTCTTAGAATTGTTTTTGACGGAGGAATGCAAAGCCTAAGCAAAGTTTCATTAAATGACGTACTCCTAAACGGCCCAGTTGTGCAAAATGATTTATTCAGCATTCTAGTTCTGTTTAGATTGTTCAAATATGTTTTAAACTGCGATATACGTAAAATGTTCAGACAAGTTTTGGTAGAACCATCACATCGTCCATTACAAAATATTTTATGGAGGGACACCCCCGATAAAGAAGTACAATGCTTGCAGCTTCAGACCGTGACCTATGGTCTCAAAAGTAGTAGTTTTCTAGCCTGTAGATGCTTACTCGAACTGGTCTATAGATATAAGGAGCGTTTTCCCCTGGCTGCAGACGTGCTGCTTCACAACACATATGTTGATGATGCTAATATAGCTTGTAATGACAAGGAACTTGTAATAAAAACTCGTGATGAACTAATAGAATTGTTAAAGTTAGGTGGCTTTAGCCTGCATAAATGGTGTGCAAATGATAGTTCGCTCTTGTACGGCCTTCCATCAAATTGTAAAATGGATAGTAAGGAAGTGAACTTTTCTGAAAATAAAGAAGCTGATTTTGTTCGCACATTAGGTCTTAAGTGCAACCTAGCTGAAGATACACTTATAATAAGTTCTCCCAAGCAGGAGATACTTGAACATTATACAAAGCGAAAGGCATTGAGCTTTATAAGCAAAATGTTTGATCCGCTGGGCTTGGCCGGGCCTATTGTGGTAAAAGCAAAGCTCTTGATGCAGCAAATTTGCCTTGACGTCCCATCCTGGGACTCCAAATTACCTGCCAAGCTCAATGAAGAGTTTAGGGCTTTCGCTAGTAACTTAATACAAATGCCAGATATTGTAATAAATCGAAGTATGGATACACAAGATGCAAAATCTATAGATATTTTTGGATTTGCAGATGGTTCTAATCTCGCTTATGGATGTTGCATCTATTTGAGAGTTACTGATAATAATGACAAGGTCACAGTAAATTTGCTTTGCTCAAAGTCACGTGTGAACCCGATTAAGAAGCTCACTACTCCACGCGCTGAGTTAAATAGCGCTTTGCTATTAGCAATCCTAGCACACAAGGTATATGATATCATAAAATTAAAATTTAATGCAAGTGTGTATCTATACTTGGATTCTCAAATAGTGCTTTCTTGGCTAAAAATCGATCCTGTAAAGCTTACCGTGTATGTAGCTAATAGGGTCAAAAGTATTAATGACCATACCAAGGATTTCTCATGGCATTATATAAATACTTCTGTCAACCCGGCAGATTGCCTGTCAAGAGGATTAGAGCCTCACCTTTTACAGCCAAATACATTATGGTTTCACGGGCCCTCAGTTTTAAAAAACGCAGATTATAAGCCCACTGCAGACGAAAAAATAATGCCAGGAGAAATACCGGAATTAAAGGTTAGTCTAGTAACTGCCTCACAGGATAACGACATAGCGTTGTTCAAGACTTGTTCTAATATAACAAAAATGAAAAGAATTATAGCATGGTGCTATAGATTTATAGATAATTGTAAAGCCTGCCTTACAAAAAATTATTCAGATAAGAAAACGGAATGTCTAACGCCTCGTGAATTGAAAAGGTCTTTGTTGGCAATCATTAGGTATGTGGGTATAGTATGAATTGATATATGTGGGTATTCCCAGATTTGAATAAATCAGTCTTTGTCTCGAACTTGTGTTTGACTTACGTGTCCCAATACATAACATGGCGCAGCCGAAGGATTTCTAAATAGAACCTTGCTAACGAATTAGTAGTATCGGAATACTAATTGCGATTCGGACTTAAAAAGTGATTTGTTTATGTATTGTAGTTTACGCCGCGCGTAGATATTGTGTTATCGTTGAAAAATGGAATCGTTGTTGCCTCCACCGCCGCCATTTACTTTTTTGAACAATGAACAGAATGTAACTTCTGGAAATGTTTCAAAAGACTGGGAGAAGTGGAAAAAATCATTTGAAATTTATTCCGTCGCGTGTGAACTAGGGAAAAAGGACGCAAAAGTGCAAATAAATATTTTATTACATGTCATTGGTGAGCAAGGACGTGAAGTGTATGAACAATTTAGTGACACGTTTGCAGATTTAAAAAGTTTACTTAGCAAGTATGATTCTTTCTTCTTGTTGCGGAAAAATATCACCGTACAAAGACATTCGTTTTTTACGCGCGATCAGAAAGATGGAGAATCAATAGAACAATACTCGTTTGAACTGAAAAAATTAGCTAACAAATGTGAATTTAAGGACTTGTGCGACGACTTGGTACGAGACAGGTTAATTTGTGGCATTAAAGACACTGCAATAAGGGAACGGCTACTTCGGGAACCTACTCTGACGCTTCAGAAAGCGATTGATATCTGTAATATAGCACAGATGTCACGCGTGCAAGCAGGCAACATAAAAAAGGAGTCGACAGAACAACACGCTTATTACATCGGTAGTGGCAGTGCACAGGAGGAAGTTGCAGATGTACATTTTCTATATCGACGTGGAGGAGCGGCTAGCAGAGGTCGAGGTCGGGGTGGCTGGCGAGGCGGGCGCTTCGCTCGACCACCGCTCGCGCGACCCCCGTCTGCCGCTCGCCCCGCCGCCGCCGGATCAGCTGTGCGGCGACCGTATGATCAACGAGATTACGGAGTCAATTACGGAATGCGCGCTGCCTGTGAGATGTGTGGAGTGTCCCATGATAGTCAGAGATGTCCAGCTTATGGAAAAAGGTGCCTGCGGTGCAATCGATTGAACCACTTTTCGCGTGTTTGTCGCGTGTATGAATTGAGCGCCGAAGATAACACCGATCAGGTAATTTACTATTTCAATAATAACAATAGTAGTGATTGGTCAGTTACAGTAAGCATAAATAATATAGAAATATCGCTTAAAATCGATACAGGTGCAGATACAAATGTATTGCCCTACAGTTACTTGGAAAAAATTGGCTATAATAAACAAGATATTTTACCTACGCTAGCTAGGTTACGTGGGTATTCTGGCGGCGAGATCAAAGTATTAGGTAGATGCAACTTAAAGTTGAGGCACAGGAATAATGATTATATTTTAAAATTTATAATAGCCGATACAGATTCACCTCCGATTTTGGGTCGCGATTCATGTCAGGAGTTGAATGTGGTAAAGTTAATACTTTCAGTAAACTCGCACAAAGACTTTAAAACAAAATTTTTAGAAGAATACGCGGACGTGTTTGAAGGTATTGGTTGTATGCCGGGTGAGTACAGGATAGCGTTAGACGACAGTGTACGTCCTGTAGTACATGCACCGCGGAAATTGCCTGTAGCCCTTAAGGAACAAATAAAGCTTAAATTAGACGAAATGGAGAGACAACAAATTATTGCGAAAGTTGAAGGGCCAACTGATTGGGTAAACAGTATGACCGTGGTTAAGAAACCTAACGGGGACTTGCGTATCTGTCTAGATCCGAAAGATCTAAATAAAGCGATCAAGCGGGAACACTATAGATTACCTACAATAGATGAGATAACAGCCAACTTAACAGGTGCGAGATTCTTTAGTACACTAGATGCGAAAAATGGGTTTTGGCAGTTAAAACTTAGTCAGGAAAGTACCAACTTATGCACATTTAATACAGCCTTTGGTAGGTATAAGTTCCTAAGGCTACCGTATGGCATCACGTCAGCGTCTGAAGTATTTCATAAAAAGGTTTTTGAATGTTTTGATGATTTAGGATGTGGAATCTGTTTGTTTATAGATGATTTGTTGATATTCGGGCGTACCAGGGAGGAACACGATACACGGCTTAGAAAGGTACTTGATAGGTGTAGGCAGATAAATCTAAAATTGAATTTAAATAAGTGTAAGTTTGCATTGTCTGAAATAAAATACCTTGGCCATAAAATTACTCAAAATGGGATTTACCCAGATGAGTCCCACACGTCAGCGATAAAAAATATGCCAAAACCTGAAAATCACAAAGATCTAGAACGTTTCTTAGGCCTTGTGAATTACATAGGAAAATTTATAAAAAATATGTCTGAAAAAACGCATCATTTAAGGCAATTATTAAAAAAAGATATTGAGTGGCATTGGGACAGCTCTCATCAACAAGCTTTCGATCAGATCAAGAAATGCCTGACAGAGGTACCGGTGTTACAGTACTTTGATGTAAGTAAACCCGTAGTTATATCGGTAGACTCTAGTAAAAACGGACTTGGAGCTTGTCTTCTTCAAAATAATCTTCCCGTAAGCTATGCGTCAAGGTCGTTGACAAAGGCGGAGCAAAATTACGCGCAAATAGAAAAAGAATTATTGGCATGTGTGTATGCGTGTGAGAAATATTATTCTTATATATATGGCAAACATGATGTGACTATTGAAACGGATCACAAGCCATTGGTAAATATAATAAGCAAACCAATTGCAGATGCTCCCGCAAGACTCCAAAGAATGTTACTACGATTACAATTGTACTCATTTAAATTGGTATATAAACCCGGCCGGTTTTTGTATATAGCGGATACGTTATCGAGAGCCGTAGACCCCGCGAGCGCAGGTACCGAGCCCGCCGCCGCCGCCGCCGACTTCAGCACGGACGCGCAAGTGTGCGCTGTACTCTCCTGTAACCCGCTTACAGACACTCACTTTTTACAGCTGCAAAGACATACTCAGTGTGATAATGAATTAAAATGTATAATAAAATATATTAAAGAAGGATGGCCAAACAACAAAAATAATTGTGATGACTGTGTTAAACCATATTGGTGTTATAAAGATGAGCTGTCAGTTTCGTACGATATTGTGTGGAGAGGTAACCGTGTCGTAGTTCCAAAGGCAATGCGTAGTGAGATACTTAAGAGAGTGCATTTAGGTCACTTAGGACTCGAAAAGTGTAAGTTACGAGTGCGCGAAACTGTGTTTTGGCCGAATATCAACAGTCAGCTAGAAGACTACATCACGAAGTGTGCAGTTTGCTTAAATTATAAAAATGAGAACAGAAAAGAAACAATGATATCACATGACATACCTAACCGTGCTTGGTCTAAAGTAGGCACGGATTGCTTTCACTTTGGTAACGACAAATATGTACTGGTGGTCGATTATTATAGCAAGTATATTGAGGTCAGTAGATTAAACAATCTTACGTCAGATGAGGTAATAGATAAATTAAAAACAATTTTTACCCGTCATGGCATACCTGACATTGTTGTTTCTGACAATGGTCCGGAGTTCAGTTCATTCACATTTGAGCGTTTTGCCCGCGAGTGGCATTTTAGTCACGTGACTTCTTCACCGAGGTATCCCCAGTCCAACGGTCAGTCCGAAAGGGCTATACAGACAGTTAAAAACATGTTAAAGAAAACGAATTTAGCGCGAACGGATTTTAGACTAGCCTTGTTAGAATACCTAAACACGCCCATTAGTAATACATTACCATCTCCGTCGGAACTGCTTAACAGTAGGAAATTACGAAGTATAGTGCCTTGTGCTCCACGTTTACTTAAACCTAAAATACCTACCAATGTTCGTAACGAAATCAATAAGCGTCAACAAACACAGAAAAAAATCTATGATAAAGGCGCTAAGGATATGGCCACGCTGTCCGTCGGGCAGCGGGTTAAGGTGCGCGTAGATAAACGTTGGGTCAGCGCGCGAGTCAAAGGTTTGGTAGGTATACGATCTTACTCGGTACAGATTGATGGAGGAGGCGTTATAATTAGGAATCGTCGACATTTAATTATTGACCACTCTGAAAATGTAGGCTATGATAGTAACCATTCCTCTAGTTACCTTTACGATGATATCGCCGTCCCGAATGCTCCCACTGTGAATCATGCCATTAATACACGCTCGCTACCAGTAAGACCTGACCCTTATGTTACTTCTTCCGGCAGGGTGGTGATTAGACCTGATCGGTGGGGCTTCGATTCTTCGTGATTGTATTAGTAGTAAGTGAATGCATGTTAATTTTATCTTTAGGCATCAAACGTCATTAAAATTGTGTCTATTAATTTGTACTGAATAATTAGATTACATATAAAATGCACAAATGTAATACACTTTCAATTTTAATCCTTGTAAATTATCTGGTTATTATGAAATGAGCTGTAAATTCATTTTAAGTGAAATTACATAATCCTATCATTATTACACAATCCTATAAATGTCAAATATATAGGTACATATTTATATTTTAATTCACTAAATTAGGTAGATACCTAATTTACTTTTTCTTTCACAAAACTTTGTATTTATAATATTTTAAAATTACTCGTAATGGATAAGCGAGATTAACAAAAAATTAATTGTAATCTTATAATAATACTTGGTTCTTATTAAATAAATAATAGGTTATTATCAAGTGAATGTAAGCAAATGTTAAAATAAGCACAATTATGCATGTGCCGTAGGCAAATATGTTATTTAAGTACCTAGTGTTAAGATTAAAATTTTCTTTCAAATTTTGTAAAAAGGGGAATTGTGGGTATAGTATGAATTGATATATGTGGGTATTCCCAGATTTGAATAAATCAGTCTTTGTCTCGAACTTGTGTTTGACTTACGTGTCCCAATACATAACAAGGTATGAGCAGCATAAGCATTTTAATGAAGAGATAAGTGCCTTAAAGGCGAATAAACCTTTTAAATCGAAACTCGATGCGTTACATCCATTCCTGTGTTCAATGAACCTTCTCCGCGTTGGTGGAAGGCTCCAGCATGCAAATCTGCCCTACTCCCAAAGGCATCCAATTATATTGCCAAAGGGATCAAATATTACCCGTTACATTATTGAGAATGAGCATAGGGTATTGTTGCATTCTGGAGCAAAGCTTGTGCTACAAAGCTTAAGCTTAACATATCATATAATAAGTGGAATAAGAGAAGTAACACATGTACTTTACAAATGTATAACTTGTTTCAAATTGAAAGCGAAGCAAGCCCAACAATTGATGGGTTCTCTTCCCCATGATAGAGTAAATCCTTGTAGAGCTTTCAAGAAAGTGGGTATAGATTATGGTGGCCCATTCACTATAAAAATGTATCGTGTAAGAAAACCTATATTGTATAAGGCGTACATTGCATTGTTTGTATGTTTTACAACAAAGGCAGTCCATATTGAATTGGTATCGGATTTGACTACAGAGGCGTTTTTAAGCGCATTTAAAAGATTTATTTCTCGTAGAAATAAGCCTTCAGTTGTGTATTGTGACAATGCAAGCACGTTCAAAGGCGCCAGCAACCAGTTGGTTGAATTGTATAAATTGCAGTCTACTGTAGACCACCAGCAAACAGTTGTAAACTATGCAGCCGAACTGGGAATAGAATTTAAGTTTATACCGAGTTACAGCCCTGTTTTTGGTGGACTGTGGGAGGCTGGAATCAAAAGCGTCAAGCATCATTTAAAGCGAGTTGTGGGCACAACCCTTCTGACATATGAAGGTTTAAATACGGTGGTCATTCAAATTGAAGGGATTCTAAATTCAAGACCCTTAACGGCTTTGCCTACAACTAACCCAAATGAAATGCCTTATTTAAGCCCAGGCCATTTTTTGACTGGTGACTCATTGCTTTCATTCCCAGAGAGTGATTGCACTCATGTACCAACTAATCGTTTAAAATTCTGGCAACAATGCACTCAAATGGTGCAAAGCTTCTGGAAGCAATGGCACAAACAATATCTTGTACAGTTACAAAATCGTCCAAAATGGCGTACTGAAAGTAATAATATAAAAATTGGTGCGCTAGTGCTTTTCAGAGATGACAATATTGCACCCTTGAGATGGCCGATGGCCAGGGTTGTTGATACCTTCCCTGGTCCGGATGGTAAAGTGAGAGCACTTTCCATCAGAACCAGTAAAGGTTCTATTATCAAAACTAGTATTCATAAGATATCTGTACTTCCAATTGAGACTGATTAAATCTGTAAAAATAATAATAACTCAAATTTTAACATGTAGTTAAAAAAGGGATTATAATCAGGCCTCAATTGTCAGTCTATAATGTAGCTTAGTTTTCATTTAAAAATAGAAGTTTGCATACCTAACTATAAAATAAAACCTAGAGCTTGTATAGGTGCTTAGCTCCTGCCTGTAATTGTATGTAAAGCTATTAAAAGGTTAGGGTTGTCAATAAGCTTAGCTCCTGCCTGTAATTGGATGTAAAGCATTTAGGTTAGGGTTGTCAATAAGGGCAACGATTTATTAGTATAAGTTTTTTAATTCCTGTAAGCTTTTGCTGCGCTGGCAGTATGTACGATACATACCGTACATTTAGATACATATGTAGGTAGAGTAAGAAAAATTCTTAAGTTTAGTTTAACGGTAACCTCGGCTCGAATGGAAGTGGAAATATAGTTCTTTATTTAAAATTTATGTTTGGCGTTTCCTTTCACGACCTGCGCCTAACAATAACAACATTAATTAGTTACAATTGTAAATCGTTGAAAAGGTCTATAGATGGTGTGAGATCACTATGTGCTTCGGCAGATATTGTGGCAGTGCAGGAACACTGGTTGTTAAATGATGAAATACCGTTACTAGGCACAGTGAGTGGCGACTTTGCGTATACGGGCTGTAGCCGGAGATCTAAGGTCCACCACCTTGCATTTTGGAGACAAAGCAAACCGCTGGGAACAGGTATTCCTGGGGGTGATCTGAGCTGATTAAGCCCGGTTGCCAAGAGGTTCCCCCCAGCAGGTGGGCAGGGGAGGGGGAGGAAAAATTGCCTCCGGCGCGCCTCACTCTAAGCTTTATATCTGCATACATCTCGCAACTATATCAAGTTTGGTGTCTTTTTCGTGTAATTCGAGGATGAAGAATTCATTTCTGTGACTAAATCTTCACTCACCCATACAAAAAATTCAAGAAACTCAAAATTCAAAAAAAATCTTATAGTTTTTTCTTTCGTAAATCCTTTAAAAATTTTAAACTAGGAGGATTTGCTCTAGAAAAACAATACCTGTGGATAGCCCAGTTATCCCACTATAGAGAATAGTAAACTTGTCCAACATTTTTTTTCATAACTCTGTTAAAAAATAAATGTTTTGTGTCGCGCGGCGTACCTGCATTGTAAGAGCGGTATGCAGCGTTTAGGATTTTTAAGTATGTTTAGATGATTTCTGATACGTTGTTATTCTTCTGGTTGTAGATTACATTAATAAATTACTTCTGGACGTGATATATATACAAGTATAAATTAAATATATAAATAAGTATGTTGGGAAAACCATCGCCAACAGAGTTAAGTATTATAAATGTGATAAAATTAACATTATTATTTGTATGTCTTTTCCATATCTCGGGATCATGGGGTCCCGGACCTTTGGGAGGCGTACGTGGGGCCGAAGCCAACAGCGCAGAGGCCCTTTAAGGCACTTTAATCTAAAAGCAAGGGATACATGTGGTGGATACTATCCCCGAACGCACAATGTGATACATCCGGAGATGGTCCCCAGTAGTAAGGTAATTACTGTTTCTGCGGCACCCCCGAGCCTACCTGCGGCGCAGATTTTTTTTGATATTTTTTGCTCTATCCTTAATGGATATATGTTTACAGCTTCTGCGGCGGTCATTGTTTGTGTGGAGTGGATTTTTAGTATTGCCATAAACTAAAGCCACATTTCGTGTGCCCGTCCATTTTTTTTTGGTTTTGACAAGCGTGTGACTCCATGTTTTTTTGAGGTAGAATAGTTTATTAGGGGTTGCTTACGTATTTCTTTAAAACGATTTATTTTATTAAGGTTAAAGTTTTTGCCATTTATTGTAGCCTCCCACGCTGTAATAATTACATCTTTTGGAATGCAATAATATTATAAATTTATGCGACATGGGCCGTGAGAAGTATTTTTAGAAAACCCATAAAATATCATTCATTATTACGAAATGTCATGGTCCCCGAATTTTATTGTGTATTCAATTATAGAGCATTTCATAAAACTGATCAGGTACAAACACGTTGCAACCCACAGGTGTCTATTTTATTTAATAGGGGTTTTGCCTTAGATAACCAATAAAATATCATTAATTATTACGAAATGTCATGGCCCCGTATTTTATTGTGTATTAAATTATAGAGCATTTTAAAAAACTGATCGGCTACAAACACGTCGCAACGTGTCGTATCATACAACGCACAGGTGTTTGGGTTATTTAATAGGTTTTTGTCTTATCCGCCATATGTATGCATGTGTGTGTGTTGTACAATAAAAGGAGAGCTCAAATCGATGGGACCGCCATTCGTTCAAACGTGTTTGTCTTAAAACAGTGTCAAGTGCTAAAAGTATACTTCAAGTAGTTTAAAGTATCGCAATACAGTACTCTTCGTCATTAGTGTTTATTTTGCAAATCAGTATACAACTTGCAGCGAATTAAAATGGAGGTAAGCTCAACATTATCTGACTGTTTATACACAAATATTATCTACCTGTTTCCATTTATATCAAGCGTCTCACAAATGTTTTCTTTTGTTTTAGATTTCAAACGAGAATTCTCTTGAGTGCACATTCAAAAATTATTATTATGGCAATGTGAGCGACAATGAAACTGAAGTTTCAAAACCACTTAAAATCCGTACCCAAAAACGAACCAACAATATTGATGTATTTTTCGAAAAGCCTACGAAGAAACAAGCTGCAGAGTATTCGTCTACTGTTGCCCAGTTGACAAATGGAGGTACAAATTATATATCTTCTCGCGTAGATGACGTTTCAAAGGCCACTCATCTCATAAAAATTGATGTCTATGACATGAAAAAATTGCGAGGTGTTCCAAGCGATCAGCACTGGAAATTCGCGAATACTAGAATCAAATACTACACGCAGACTGAAGAAGATGACTATTATTCCAATACACAAGAATTAATTTACAATATTACTAAACATATTGCAACTAAAAACAACTGTAAAAAATATTTCATCGAAGCAAAGCCATAAATCATCCCTTACGCCGCCCACACGTAGAAATCCCCCACCAACGAACAAACGATTTTTGGGCCTATATATAGATAGACAACGCAAAGCAAAACCATACCGTATCCCTTTTGACACCCCTAGAAGCGAAACAACGAGCACAAAATGGACCTACAAGATTCGCAATACGACGATGAGCTCTATGAACGCTGTGAAGATGTTTCAGAGCTCAATAAGTCAGTTTTTGATAATGAACTCTACGAACGTTGTTTGGAAGCCGAGAAACAACATCAAAATATGTGAGTATAAATATTTTAAACATGTTTCAACTAGTTTTACTTTAATTACTGCTTAGTAGTGGGGGAGATATGAAACCAATATAAATGAAATCCTAAACGATCTGTGTCATTTGATAAACCTTCACCATCACAATGGAGTTTACTAGCGAAGACATTAAAATGTTCAGCAAATCAGTGCTACTGAAAAGTTTTCATAAATATTTAAGATTGTGGTTTATCAGTGGAAAACTTGATCCGAGTATAGCTCACGATTATGATTTTAAGCCCTATATCACCCCCTGTAGTGGACATGTAACTGTTAAGCGATCGTCGATTTCATCTTATGATGAGATAGATGGTGTATTAACCATGGAAGCCTATTGTTCTCTTTGCCGGTCAAATTTAATGTCAGGTATTATGGTACAAATGACTTTCGTACTGTATTTATTTAGCCCATTCTCGTATATAAGTATTTTAATCAATTATTTTTTTATTATTTTAGATGCGTAACACGTGGAATAAAAAGAAAACGTGAGTCAGAGGAACCTATTCCAGCATATGATTTAACAAGCCAGCATCCAGCAGCCGCCATGGAGCCACAACCATCAACTTCTCGAACAGCTGAGGCAACATCTACTCCTGTCGTTGTTGATACTGTCGAATGTAAAACTTGCAATCGGAACGTTTCAAGGAGGTACTACGCCCAGCATGTAAGAAGTAATGTACACAAAAATAATAGTTTAAAATTTCATCATTCTTATCCAAATGTAGATCTTATTGAAACTGCATTTGGAAATAGATTATTGACTTATAGAATATCATCAAATGTGAATAAAGGTAACCTTGAATTTGAGACGCCGGAACTTTTTTTTGAGAGTATTAAAACGCCTTTAAATAATTTAATAGATGATGCCCTTCAACAATTAACAATATTCAAGGTTAGCTTTATTTTACACGCAGAATTTATACAAGAAACTAAAGGAATCAACAATTTTTTTGATTTTAATATTTTAAGTTGGACAATCTGTAAAGGTGACAACAGGGAAGAATTTTTTGAAAGTTTAAAAATGTCACTCATAAATAAAATTTCAAACTTTGAAAAGAAAGACAGCGGATGGAGCCTTAAAAATATACAATACATAGACATGAACATCAATCAATTCAATCCATTGCGTGGTTCTTCGTATATCGATTTACCACATGATATTAAAACCAAAAAAGCTATAATCAACGTACAAAACAATGACCACGAGTGTTTGAAATGGGCGATTCTTTCAGCGTTGTACCCGGTTAGGAACAGTTCACAAAGAGTGTCGTCCTATATCACTCATCGTAACAAATTAAATTTTTCAAATATACCGTTTCCAGTTAAACTAACAGATGTTCATAAAGTTGAAAAATTAAATAATATAAGCATTAATGTTTTCGGATTACATTATAATGAAAATTCCAAATCACATGAAGTAAACGGCCCACTTTACTTTACCAAATGTCGTAAGTCAACACATATTAATTTACTTTACATATCTAATGGTAGCCAGGGGCATTACTGTTATATAAAAAATCTATCTCGATTAGTAAGCCGACAGATTTCTACAACCAATTATAGCTTTCACATTTGCGATGGGTGTTTATTAGCATTTTACTCGAATGAAGAACTAACGAATCATCAACAAAATGATTGTGCTCACGTTGTTGTCGAACTCCCAAATCATGATAAGAAGCACAAAGATTGGTTTGGCAAAGAAATTTCGAACCAACAGATATTTTTTGACAAATATCATCGTAAGCTTAAAGTACCGTTTGTTGTTTACGCAGATTTCGAGGCATTTTTAAAACCTATATCGTCTTGTGAACCTAAGCCTAGCACGTCGGAATCTTACACACAAAGTGATCCTAAGCCTAGCACATCGAAATCTAACACAAAAAGTGATCCTAAGCCTAGCACATCGAAATCTAACACAAAAAGTGATCCTAAGCCTAGCACATCGAAATCGTACACAAAAAGTGAACCTAAGCCTAAAAAAACGGAATCGTACACAAAAAATGTTCAACAACATGAAGTGTATAGTTTTGGATATTTTATAAAGTGTTCATTTGATGATAGTCTTTCACGCTATCGATCATATACAGGTTCAGATTGTGCTAAAGTATTCATGGAAACTCTTTACAATGATTTAACAAAATTAATAAAATTTATTCACTTTCGGAAACAACCCATTCGATTAAATCAGAGCGATTTAAACAAAATTGGAGCTAATAATAAGTGTTTTGTATGTGATAAAACGTTAGAATCTGAAAGCGTGTTCAGTTATGATTGGACTACGGGAAAATTCCATGGAGTGGCACATAAGGCTTGTAATAATAAATTCAAACCTCAATCGTTTGTACCAGTATTTTTTCATAATCTAAGTAATTACGATGCTCATTTTATTGTAAAAGCATTAAATTTCCGTGAAGGGAAAATCGAGGTTATACCTCAAAATAAAGAAAAATATATTTCCTTTAGCAAGGAACTTAAAATTGATGGAAAATTGTTATCACTTAGATTTGTTGATTCCTTTAGATTCATGTCGAGTAGTTTAGATAAATTAGCCCGAAACCTCCAGGAACACCAATTCCATGAATTAAGGAAACAATACCCTAGATATGAAGATTTTAAACTTCTGAAGCAAAAGGGTATATTTCCATACGAGTTTATGAAATCGAGTAAATCTCTTGAAGCGTTATCGTTGCCTGAAAAATCTGATTTTAACAGTGTCTTAACAGATAGCAGTATAACAGATGAGGATTATCAACATGCGCAAAACGTATGGACCCATTTCAATTGTAAAACGATGTTAGATTATTCTAACTTGTATTTAAAAACAGACGTTCTCTTATTAACCGATGTCTTTGAAAATTTTCGCTCAGTGTGTCTTGATACATACAGCTTAGATCCAGCTCATTATTTTACAGCTCCTGGTCTCAGTTGGGATGCTATGTTAAAAATGACTGGAATTCAACTTGAACTCTTTACAGATTTTGATAAAATTGCGTTTGTTAAAAAAGGGCTTCGAGGTGGTATATCACAGTGTAGTAATCGCTATGCTAAGTCAAATAATTACTATATGTCAGAGTTTGATCCAAATGAACCGTCATCTTATCTTATCTACCTCGATGCTAATAACTTGTATGGTTGGGCGATGTCACAACGTCTTCCTGTTGGTGAATTTGAATGGGTTGACCCAACTACGGACTTTAAACTTTCAAACGATGCTGATTATGGGTACATTTTAGAAGTCGATTTGGAATACCCAGATTCATTGCATGATTCTCACTCAGATCTACCATTTTGTGCTGAACATATAATAGATGAAAGTAAACAAAAAAAATTGATTCCAAATTTGAAAAACAAAATAAAATACGTTATACACTATAGGAATCTTATACAATGTTTAGACAACGGATTAATTTTAACAAAAGTCCATAGAATCTTAAAATTTAAACAAACTAACTGGCTCAAAAAGTATATTGATTTGAACACTACGTTAAGGATATCTGCAGTAACCGATTTCGAAAAAGACTTCTATAAATTAATGAATAATGCAGTTTTTGGAAAAACCATGGAAAATATTGAGAAAAGAGTGGATGTGTATTTACTATCACAGTGGAAAAGTCAAGATCACAAAAAAGGACTTGAAAGTTATATCGCTCGTCCTGAATTCCATAGTATTTCTATTTTTACCGAAAGCTTAGCTGCAGTACAGTTAAAAAAAACTAGACTAGTATACAACAAGCCTATATACTTAGGATTTTGTATATTAGACTTATCAAAAACATTAATGTATGACTTTCATTATGGATATATGCAACAAAAATTCAGGAATAATGTTAAGTTGTTATACACAGATACTGACAGTTTTATTTATCAAATTTTTACAGAAGATTTCTACTCTGATATAAAAAACGACTTGAAAAAACATTTCGATACATCTGACTATGCTCCCAATAATATATACGGTTTTCCATGTATAAACAAAAAAAAATTAGGATATTTCAAAGACGAAAATAAAGGTAAAATTTTAAAAGAATTTGTAGGTTTAAGATCTAAAATGTATGCGTTGAATATCGAGGAAAAAATAGTGGCTAAGGCTAAAGGTGTGAATAAATGTGTCACTACGAAATTTCAGTTGGAAGACTACAAAAATTGTCTAGATAAAAAGAAAAATTTATTAACAGTAATGTACAGATTTCGATCTATAAAACATGTAATTTTTACACAGAAAATCAATAAAATTTCGTTATCTTATTCTGACACGAAAAGATATCTTTGTCAAGAATCATTTGACACCTTAGCTTGGGGTCACTATAAGTTAAAGTAGTGAAATAAATATTAAGCTGAACGATCATAAAAGTTATTGGATCGATTGTGCATTTGTCATTTAATTGTAAAAGTAATATTAATTAAATTGGCTCTTGTTCGTTAGTTGGAGGGATGATAATGTATTTTTATTTTAAGTGTATTGTTTTAATTAATAATCTTTTTTAAATATAAGTTTTCTAATAAACGTATGTGTAATAATTATAGTAATTATTTATTGTTCATAAGGTGTGTCTAAAACAATAAGATGTAGATGTAATATAAAAGATGTAGTTTAGTATGATAGAAATTGTATATATTTTTTGTGACTTAAGTATCTTTTAACAATTGTTTAAATAATTAGAAATAAATATGCTAACAAAAAAAAAATGTTTTTGATTTACTTATAACGTAGTAAATAATTTCGAATAAATATGCATTTTTTGTGTATAAGAAGGAGTGCATATATACACATAATCTTATAATTGGATTTTATTTTCTTGACAGTGTTTAAAGGAGAAAGACCGTTTTCTATAATGTATCATTTTATCCATCCTTTTACAGCAATTATTGCTGGTCCAAGCGGTTGTGGGAAATCAAACTTTGTCACTAACTTTCTGAAAAATGTAGAAAAAATGTGTAATACGGAATTCAGTCAAGTTCTGTGGTGCTATGATGAAATGCAGCCGCTATATAATTTAAATGGAGTCGATTATATTCAAGGCATTCCCGATTTAAGTATGTTTGATGGAAAGCAACCTAAACTACTTATAATCGATGATTTAATGAGAGAATCAGATGGACGCATTGTTGATATTTTTACTAAAGGCAGCCACCATAGAAATTTAAGCGTTTTCTATATAACTCAAAATCTATTTCATCAGGGGAGAGGACAACGTGACATATCTTTGAACACAACATACATTGTTTATTTTAAAAACCCTAGAGACAAAACTCAAATACGGTATTTGTCACGACAAGTTTATCCCGAAAATACAAAATTTGTTGAAGAAGCCTACAAAGATGCAACTACGCCAGCACACGGATATCTGATGATTGATTTGAAACAAAGCACTGATGATATATGCCGTTTTAAAACTAAGTTATTTCCATTTGACAAATGTTGTACAGTATATATTCCGAAAAAAGGGTTTAAATATGTCAGTAATCATTCTGTTCTTGTCAGTTCTAAATGATGTCTGATAGAGTAACCACACATCAACATTTACTTAAAGCTCTACATACGTTAAAACCAAAGTATCGTAAAGCTTTACTTAAAGCATGTGATGAAGATGAAATAAATATTATATGTGAGTGCATTTACAACGTTTTAAGGGGAAAAGTTCCATTAGACAGTACAGAAAAGACCAAGTTACATAAACATAAAAATATATTACGGAAATTAGTTTCTAAGGGTAAACAAAAATTAAGAAAGACTATTATAATTCAAAAGGGTGGTGCGTTTTTACCAATTATACTAGGCGCTGTTTTAAGTAGTTTATTGAGCTCATTAACGTAATTAAAATGGAGAACACGAAGAAAATGATTCTAGTAGAACCAGATTTCATTGAGAAGCTTAAACATGATGACAATGCACCTTTGAATTCCTTATCACGTTTAGATGCAGACATGCAAAAAATATTGAAAAGTAAAATGGGAGATCGTGAAAAATGGGCATTATATTCTCAAGCACTGCAACGTTTTTTGCATTTTACAGAAACAGATCGAAAACCGTTCAAGCTACCAATTATTGTTGATGATATAAAAAAAGTTCATGAAGACTTTGATAAGTATATCGATAAATCTATGGTTAAAAGAGATGAAACTGATTATAATGTGACATTACCAACTCCAAATCCACACGAATATGACGCTGCTAGTACTCCTTCAACTCACACTTACCCTGAACAGTTTACTCCATCACATATCATAAATTTAATTCCAAAAAGTTACCAAAAAAAAGGTTACTCCCTGCTTGATTCTATTTTAAAAAATAAACCGAAGATTTGGTGGAAAGAAGGAGGTGAAATCGTAGTGAATAATCAAGTAATTCCAGAAAGTAATATCACTGATTTGATAAGTGACGTTGTGAGACCCCTCAAACGAAAAACAAAACCCACTGGCTGGAAAGAATTTGCTTCAGTTTTAAATGATATTGGAGTTCCTACATCTTGCATAGGCAATCAATCTAATCTAGAATATATAAATAGTCTGCAGTTTAACAAGGTTCAAGATTCGCCAATATATAAAAACACCAGATCAACATCGACTCAAGTAAAAGAAGCCTCTACGCCAATTTCACACAAAACTCCTGAAGCATCAAAAAAGAAAATCAATTGGGAGAGATGGACCCCTTATTAGATATCAATAGGATTTACTATGATGTTTCTAATCCAGCTGGCTACAGCAGTATTGATAAATTAGCTAAAGCAATGCATGGTCGAATGAACAAAGATGAGGTAAAAAACTGGTTACGGTCTCAGGAAACCTATACGTTACATAAACCAGTTCAAAGACGTTTTACACGAAACAGATACATTCTTTCTAATTATAATGAACTTTGGCAAGTCGATTTAAGTGATATGCGTACATATAGTAAATATAATGATGGATTTAAATACATAATTTGTGTTATTGATGTCTTTAGTAAGTATGCTTTTGCTAGATCCATGAAAAAGAAGGATTCAGAAACAGTTAAGCAATGTTTTGATGATATATTTACAGAAGCTAGAGCAACTCCGCGTCACATTCAATCTGATAAAGGGACTGAATTCGTTTCCAAAGAAGTAAGGAACTATTTTAAGAGTAAAAATATAAACTACTATACAACAAATAATCCTGACATTAAGGCAAGTATTGTAGAACGATTTCAAAGAACATTAAAAATGAAAATGTGGCGCTATTTTACACACAAAAATACTTATAAATACATTGATATTTTACAAGATCTCCTTTATTCATATAATCATAGTTATCATTCTAGTATTAAAATGCGTCCAATAGATGTTAATTTTAACAACATTATGACTGTATGGACTCATTTATACGACACACCAAGAAATATATCAAAAAATAATTATACTTGTAATTTCAATGTCGGTGATCATGTCAGAATAACTAAATATAAACACATATTTCAAAAAGGTTACGAAACCAATTGGAGCGATGAAATCTTTGTTATCGAATCAATAATAAAAAGATTCCCTCATTTTGTTTATACCTTAAAGGACCTACAAGGTGAACCAATCACAGGCACTTTCTATTCTAAAGAACTACAAAAAGTTACTTATAACCCCACCATGACATGTAAAATAGATAAAATAATACGTTCAAGACGAGTTGGTAACAGAAAGGAGGTGCTTGTGAAGTGGAAAGGTTATCCAAATAAATTCAATAGTTGGATATCTGCGTCGAGTTTAGAAGAAATATGAGTGATGATAGTTTTTATTTAACTTTGTTGAGCAACAGCTCAATGCAGTATTATCCCGAAAATACAACAGCAAACTTTCTCACTAAACTCCCAAAGACAATAAAATTAGAAGGAGAATGGGTTGTCGGATTAGTGGAGTTTCATTACCCGTGTTCCTTGTACAACGTTCAGGAACATGAAAACGTACTGTATGTAAAAAAGCACGTATTATTACAAAATGAAAAATCACCTGTTACCGTTGAATATAAGTCTCATATACCGGCAACAACATATGACGACATAGATCACTTTTTATCTGCCTTTAATGAAAACTCATTATTGAAGAACAAGGTTAAATTTAGTTATGACCGAATATCGAAAGTTATCAAGGTGACTTCTTCGCACAAAGAAATTGTTTCCGTACATGCAACGCCAATACTAAACCTTCAGCTAGGTTTCAAACCTAATACGAACCTTATACAATGTCAACTAGGAAAATTTCCTGCTAATTTATATTTAGGCCTACCATCACAATTATTTATATATTCAGACATTGTTCAACCTCAGGTAGTGGGGGATGTTATGACATCGTTAGTAAGAATAATACCGCTTGATCCGACAAAATACATTTATGGAGCATATAAAATGCATAGCTTCTCTCCTGCACATTACATACCTGTTATGCGTAGAGAGTTTGATACAATTGAAATTGATATAAGAATGCATACGGGTGGAAAGGTTCCATTCCAGTTTGGAACCTCATACGTGAAACTACATTTTCAACGGATAAAATGAATCATAACCGTGAAAATATTCGCTGTCCATATGAACATTATTATTCTCATCAAGCTGGTTCAGGGGTAGGCATTGTATATAAAGGTGTTCCTCACCAACGAGGACATGGCATAGGAAGTTTTTTGGGGGGACTGTTTAGGTCAGTATTTCCTCTGTTATCCAGCGGTTTTAGAACGGTTGGAAAAGAAGCACTAAATGCCGGTGTTGGCATCTTGTCCGACATGATGAATTCACACCCTATTGATGAATCATTAAAGTCTCGTTTTAAGACTGTAAGCAGTAATTTAAAAAGAAAAGCTGATGAAAAAATTGATTCTTTGATGTCAGGGTCCGGGTATAAAATACAACGAAAGAGACAGGAGCGCACCATTACATCAAAAGCAGTGCGACAGAGAGGTACAAAGAAAAATAAAAAATATATAAACGATATTTTTTCTAACTAAAACATGTCATTTTTACATAATCATTCATGCGAATGCGCTAAGTCCGAGTTAGATTTGTTTGCCCTTCCATCAACGCAGACAAGTATAGAAAATGGGCAGTGGATACACTATAAACCTATTTCTTCTCTTAGTGATGATGGTCCTATTGAATTTCAAGTACCAGGATCAGGTGATGACTATATTGACCTGTCTCACACTTTACTGCATATCAAAGCCAAGATATTGAATCAAGATGGTTCTAACATTAAATCGGCAGAAACGCATGTTGCTCCAGTTAATAATTGGTTACATTCACTTTTCAACCAGTTGGATATTTATTTAAATCAAAAACTAGTATCACCGCCTAATAATACATACGCATACCGTGCATATATGGAAACTCTATTAAATTATGGACCGGCAGCAAAACAGTCTCATCTTACATGTGGGTTATGGTACGAAGACACTTCGGGTCATATGAATGCAACTGATGCGACTAATAAAGGTTGGACCAAGAGAGAAACATTTATCGAAAACAGTAAGGAAGTTGAAATGATAGGACACCTACACGGTGATATTTTCAATCAAGAAAAGTTTTTAATAAATGGTGTTGAAGTTCGTGTTAAATTAGTACGATCCAAGGAGTCATTTAATCTTATGTGTAGTCAAGATAAAAAACTTAAAGTACTTATAATGGATGCAAGTTTAATAATTAGAAGAACAAAAATTAACCCGAGCGTTTTACTTGCACATCAAAAGGTTTTAGCTTCAACGACTGCAAAGTATCCCATCACAAGAGCGGAAGTTAAAGTACTTACAATACCATCAGGTGTGCAAGGGAAATCACTTGATAATATTTTCCTCGGTCAAGTGCCAAAAAGGTGTATTGTGGGTTTTGTTGATAATACGGCATTTAATGGTAGTTTAAAAAGTAATCCTTTTAATTTCCACCACCACGATATGAACTTATTTAGTTTGTACGTTGATGGTCATCAAGTTCCTTCAAAAACATTACAACCATCTTTCAGCAACGGTTTAATGGTTTCAACATATCACACCTTGTTTTCTGGAACGGGTATTCATTTTCTTAATGAAGGGAACTCAATAAGTCGAGAAGACTATGGAAATGGTTATTGTTTGATGTGTTTCGATTTAACACCTGATTTATCAGCAAGTTCTACTTCTCACTGGAATCTTGTTAGACATGGTAGTGTACGGTTAGAAGTTCGATTTGAAAATGCTCTTAGCACAACTGTTAATTGCATTGTTTATGCAGAGTTTGATAATATCATCGAAATAAACAAACATCGAGATGTGACTGTAGATTTTAATAGTTAGATTATATAATATATTAGTGTATATAATAATAGATATATGAAGCACTGTGTCATTAGTTTTTGAACCTTGGTAACGAATTCATCTGTGAATTCAATAAGTAATTTGTAATGGATACCAAGGAATTACAATTATGTATGAAAAAAATCTGTCCCACGATTGAGTCGCATGTTTATCCAGCTAACAGAATACCGGTTTTCATGGACCTTCCGGTTTATATCATAAGCAATTTAGACCCAGATTTTAAACCGGGATCACACTGGGTAGCAATTCATATTGATATGCATGGCAATGGTGAATATTTTGATTCTTTTGGTAGAAAGCCTTCTGGTTATCATAAGTTGTTTTTAAAAAGAAATTCAAAGAAATGGTTTTATAACAATGTATCTATTCAAAATAATTTCACGTCAGTTTGTGGCGAATACTGTTTAGTTTATATATATTTTAAATTTAATGGTAAAACGATGTTTGATTTTTTAAGCTTATTTATAAATAATACCATGTATAATGATTGGGTTGTGAAAAATATGTATAGATCTATTTTTTTGTGTAATAAATAAATATTTTATCAGACAATGTCTTTACTTTCTTTCCTTATTTCTTATTGCAAGTACACAGAAAGGGAATTATACCAGTAAAATACAGGAGAAGTATTAACAAATTTATTAGCTATAACTAATTACACACAAGTCTTTCCTACATTTACACACAATCGTTTCACATAAAAACACATATAAAGACGGTCTTAATTTTAAAACATCTAGAATCTTAATGCATATCACACCATTTTCCCCCACTCCAATCTCCACTCATCGTATTGTGGCACAGGCGACGAACATGTTGTAGCACAGGTGGCGAACGCGTCATAGCATAATGGTTCATATGCATCTTCGCTGATAGATATTGCCGTGTTGTCCATTTCTATGTCTTCCTCTTCATCTTCCCACGTTATCAAAAGAGGGTTTTCAGCATAACTGACGTATAAAGGCGGTGACGCAGGAGAATATCCTTTAGAGCTTTGATTTTGCATCTCAATGTCTTCACAAATTTTAATTAAATCTTCGTCGTATTGCGAATCTTGTAGGTCCATTTTGTGCTCGTTGTTTCGCTTCTAGGGGTGTCAAAAGGGATACGGTATGGTTTTGCTTTGCGTTGTCTATCTATATATAGGCCCAAAAATCGTTTGTTCGTTGGTGGGGGATTTCTACGTGTGGGCGGCGTAAGGGATGATTTATGGCTTTGCTTCGATGAAATATTTTTTACAGTTGTTTTTAGTTGCAATATGTTTAGTAATATTGTAAATTAATTCTTGTGTATTGGAATAATAGTCATCTTCTTCAGTCTGCGTGTAGTATTTGATTCTAGTATTCGCGAATTTCCAGTGCTGATCGCTTGGAACACCTCGCAATTTTTTCATGTCATAGACATCAATTTTTATGAGATGAGTGGCCTTTGAAACGTCATCTACGCGAGAAGATATATAATTTGTACCTCCATTTGTCAACTGGGCAACAGTAGACGAATACTCTGCAGCTTGTTTCTTCGTAGGCTTTTCGAAAAATACATCAATATTGTTGGTTCGTTTTTGGGTACGGATTTTAAGTGGTTTTGAAACTTCAGTTTCATTGTCGCTCACATTGCCATAATAATAATTTTTGAATGTGCACTCAAGAGAATTCTCGTTTGAAATCTAAAACAAAAGAAAACATTTGTGAGACGCTTGATATAAATGGAAACAGGTAGATAATATTTGTGTATAAACAGTCAGATAATGTTGAGCTTACCTCCATTTTAATTCGCTGCAAGTTGTATACTGATTTGCAAAATAAACACTAATGACGAAGAGTACTGTATTGCGATACTTTAAACTACTTGAAGTATACTTTTAGCACTTGACACTGTTTTAAGACAAACACGTTTGAACGAATGGCGGTCCCATCGATTTGAGCTCTCCTTTTATTGTACAACACACACACATGCATACATATGGCGGATAAGACAAAAACCTATTAAATAACCCAAACACCTGTGCGTTGTATGATACGACACGTTGCGACGTGTTTGTAGCCGATCAGTTTTTTAAAATGCTCTATAATTTAATACACAATAAAATACGGGGCCATGACATTTCGTAATAATTAATGATATTTTATTGGTTATCTAAGGCAAAACCCCTATTAAATAAAATAGACACCTGTGGGTTGCAACGTGTTTGTACCTGATCAGTTTTATGAAATGCTCTATAATTGAATACACAATAAAATTCGGGGACCATGACATTTCGTAATAATGAATGATATTTTATGGGTTTTCTAAAAATACTTCTCACGGCCCATGTCGCATAAATTTATAATATTATTGCATTCCAAAAGATGTAATTATTACAGCGTGGGAGGCTACAATAAATGGCAAAAACTTTAACCTTAATAAAATAAATCGTTTTAAAGAAATACGTAAGCAACCCCTAATAAACTATTCTACCTCAAAAAAACATGGAGTCACACGCTTGTCAAAACCAAAAAAAAATGGACGGGCACACGAAATGTGGCTTTAGTTTATGGCAATACTAAAAATCCACTCCACACAAACAATGACCGCCGCAGAAGCTGTAAACATATATCCATTAAGGATAGAGCAAAAAATATCAAAAAAAATCTGCGCCGCAGGTAGGCTCGGGGGTGCCGCAGAAACAGTAATTACCTTACTACTGTCCCCGCCATGTGCAAAGACTATTGCAGTGCAGCACTTTTGTGCTGCGATGGGAACTAAGGTCATGGGCTATAGATTTGAAAGTTGGATGGACTGGATAATGGGCTATGAGAGAGACTAGCGGACACCTGCCGTGACAATCAGTCTCAAAATTGTAAATGACAGGTGGTGACTCGCCAACTCATTGAGTGGGCCCCGCAATGGCCGCACGCACAGTGCGACAACAGAGCAACACTTTGGAGTGGCTGTGAGTAGGGCTTGCAATATCGGATGGTTTTCAATTCCGGAACTGATTTTCGATATTGGATGCCAATTCCGGAATTCCGGAACTGGTTCCGGAATTAGGCTTTATCATATTTTTATTCGATTTTTTAGTAAAAAACAACAAAAATGTGAAATTCTGATACTTTACGTTTATTAAAGTTAATATTGTATAACCACTCACATGCTTGATCTTTTTCAGTGACCTCTATTATTATAATAAAATAAGGGTGACAGCTGGTAGCTACAGTTACCAAAAGCAAGTGAGTGGTTAAGAGAAATTTAATTTGAAGTAGGTACGTTTTCTTTACCACCCATTTTACCACCTTATTAAAATGGTCGCTGTCATTCACTTCTATGATACGGGGTATTTATTTGGGGAAACTATAGTTGCTAGCAAACCATTCGATGCATAATTTTATAAAATAGTTAACTATAATAGCTTCCTACTCTTCCTAACCTAGTAGGTAGTGGTGTTGTTTAAGAAGTTGAAGGTCTAAGTTTGGCTTTTTCCTTCCTAGTTCCTAATTATGATTCACAATATCATATATTATGTGCTTCTACAGGATTCGAAATCGTTAATAGAGAAAACCTCTTTCTCTCTGAATTCAAGGTAAAAAGTCCAAATATTTTTAAATATCAATTCTACAAATTCGCTTATGTATGATTCCGACTATTCTGACTATTCTAAGCAAGTAAATCGCTCTGCTTTTTTGTATTTTTATTTTTTTATTATGAGCCCATATTGTCCACTGCTTTAGCAAACGGAAAATTAAAATATACCTATACTATACTATAGTTCACTGAATGACTAAGAAGCACTTAATAACGACAAAAAACACCCGTACGGTGTAGTTTCTTAACAATTTTTAATAATAAACGTATTAAAACCTACAAAAAGTACTTATATCCAATTCCGGAATTTTCGATATTGAGTGGTATCAATTCCGGAACTGTAATATCGGAAAATTTGTCCGAGATTCCGGAATTTCGATATTCCGGAATTCCGGAATGCAAGCCCTAGCTGTGAGGTTGTCGAGAGGTGAGTCTGCGGTAGCCAGATCCCGGTAATCCGTTCAGCAGGCCGCCGGCGTTATGACATTTTACACTTCCAACCTGGAGCATAGGTCCCGCTCTTGCGACTCCATTCTGGCCGGCCAATCAAGGCAAGCGAGGGCCAAATGACAGGGCCCTCTGGAATAGGGGTCCGCGGTGTCGCCACTCACCGTCAGCTCGCCACAAGCTGCCCCCGCGGGACATTATTATTATTATTGTGGTGTTGTGGGCCTTTGAGTGGCGCATTGACCAGCATTGATCTATTGTGACGGCCCTTTAAGTTCATTACTAATGCCCGTTGCATCCAGAAAGTTCCAGATTCTTTGGGCCGTAATGTTTTGTACCTCATAGGGTTGCACTACGTGTCGCTCTAGGTAGGTACTTCTTTTTGACATTAGTGGTCCACAAGAACAGAAAATGTGCATTGCAGTCTCCTCTGACTTCTGACAGAACCTGCATGTCGCATCTTGTTTCTTGCCAATTTGAAACATATGTTTGTTCAACTTGCAGTGTCCAGTCAGTATTCTGGTCTCCACGCAGGTTTTGTGCCTTTTGAGTCCTAAAAGCTCCTTAGCAGTTTTGCTGTTGAACCCTTTGATCAGAGCTTTCGAGTGTTCTTGTCCTTTAACGAACTTCCACCAAGCGATTGGTCTCGTTTTTTCTAAGTTGCTGAGCAGAGAATATGCATCCCGTTTTGTGATTCCACAGAACGGTCTGTGCCCTTTCTAGCAAGTTCATCCGCCTCTTCGTTTCCGTTAATGTCGGAGTGCCCTGGTACCCATCTAAGTGTAACTTTGTTGGAGTAAGCCAGTGCATTTAGGTTTGTTTTACAGTTCTGGACTAGTTTTGAGTTTGACTCAAGGGATTCTAGTGCCAGCGGAGCAGCCTGGCTGTCTGAGTTGATGTAGATATGCTGGTGTCTTAGGTTTCTATCCAGGCTGATCTCCGCACATTTGTTGATGGCGAAGACTTCTGCCTGGAAGATTGAGGCCAGTGTGCCCATGCTGACGCTAGCTCTGAGCTTAGATCTCTCACCATAGATCCCACATCCTACATCATTGCCTTTCTTGGAACCATCTGTATACCAGATGTGGCTTCCCTCTTCGACGTACATTTGGTTGTTAATCCATTTGTCTCTAGGAGGTATTTCTACTGTGTACAGCTTGGTGAGATGACATTCGGTTTGCGTGTCATCAGTGGGCATGCTAAGGGTTCTATTCGCAAAAACCCAGGCCTTTAGATTGGTTAATGCCTGAGAGCGCCATTTTGGCCTGTTTAGCGTGCATATTCTGTAGACGCACTGCTTGGCCTCCTTTTGCACCTGCAAGTGGAGTGGTTTGATGTCCAGCAGTGCATCTAGGGCCGCTCCCGGTGTCGAGGAGTAGGTGCCTGTTACTATTAAATAAGCCGTGCGTTGCAGGCTGTTTAGAGTGTCTATTGCTGTCTTTTGGCTGGTTTTGTTACACCACGGAGGCTACACTGCGGAGGCGTAGGTGACAATTGGCCTCACTGCCGCTGTGTATAACCACATAGCAATTTGGGTCTTAAGCCCCATCTTGCTCCTGCCATTCGACAGCATGACCACATGGCCATTTTCGCTTTTTGTATAATGTTTCTCAGGTGAGGGTTCCAAGTTAACTTTTGGTCGAAAGTGACCCCTAGATACTTGACCTCTGCCGAGAACGGTATTATTTGTCCATTAAGTCTTGGTTTTGTGAGTTTATCGAGCTTCCGTTTCCTTGTGAATGGTTAAATGGCTATGACAGTCTTGCTCGGATTAATGGACAAGTTATTTTCTCTACACCATTTGAATAGGTATTGTGTTTAGAGCTCCTTGCATTAGGTTGGATATTATGTTGAGGCAAGGGCCTTTGACGATGACTACAAGGTCGTCGGCATATCCTTGTGTATCAAAGTCTTGGCCTGACATGATTGCAAGAAGTTGGTCCACTGCTAGGGTCCATAATAGTGGGGATGGTATAAAATTCATGCTCTATAAATAGTATAGTCTCCCTTTGATTTTATACCATTGAGTATGGTCTCTGTGGGCGTATTGTCGAAAGCACTTCAACATCAAGGGACGCACATAGAGCGGTTTGCTTTTTCTCTAGGGTTTTCTGCACCTGGTTGACAAAGTGCAGAAATTATTTCGGCAACACGGCGGTTTTCAGTTGTGTCGCATGTTCCGGTGTAGGATTTGGTCTATGTTTGGGGACAGATTATAGCCCCTCAGCAACAGCCACCATGCCCTGCTGACTGGGGCTGGTCCAAACAACATGGTTATTGGGAGCCCATATGGACAAGCCTACCTGCGGCGGCTGCTGCTTGTTTAGAGCTTATTCGTTGCCGCTGCAAAACAAAATGCGCAGGGAGGTGCAACTGCGTTAAAAAAAACCTAAAATGCACAGTCACATGGGCATGTAATGGCAATTACGAACAATATATATCTTATTTTAACCCGCATTTTTTGTCAAACATCTCCTATGTTAATTTTATCACATTTATAATACTTAACTCTATTAGCGAAAGTTTTCCCAACATCTTTATTTATATATTTAATTTATATTTGTATATATATCACGTCCAGAAGTAATTTATTAATGTAATCTACCACCAGAAGAATAACAACTTATCAGAAATCATCTAAATATACTTAAAAATCCTAAACGTTGCATATCGCTCTTACAATGCAGGTACGCCGCGCGACACAAAACATTTTTTTTAACAGAGTTATGAAAAAAAAAAATGTTTGACAAGTTTACTATTCTGTATAGTAGGATAACTGGGCTATTCACAGATTTTTTTTTCTAGAGCAAATCCTCATAGTATAAATTTTGTACAAGATTTTCGAAAAAAAAAATTAAAAGATTTTTTTTGAATTTTAATTTTTCGAATTTTTTGTATGGGTGAGGGAAAATATAGTCACAGAAATGAATTCTTCTTCGAATTATACGAAAATGACACCAAACTTGATATAGTTGCGAGATGTATACAGATTATAAAGCTTAGAGTGAGGCGCGCCGGAGGCACTCCCCCCCCCTCCCTTGCCCACCTGCTGGGGGGAACCTCTTGGCAACCGGGCTTAATCAGCTCAGGTCACCCCCAGGAACACCTGTTCCAAGCGGTTTGCTTTGTCTCCAAAATGCAAGGTCCCCTTAGAAAACGGGACCTTAGATTTCCTGCTACTGCTCGGCTGTGGACGTGGGTGCCGGTCTACTTGTGGGTCGGCCCTACGGAGGAGTTGCGATTCTCTGGCGTAAGAACGTTTTCCAGTCGGTATCGGTAATTAAGACTGTAAGTACTAGAATAGTAGCGGTAAAATTAGGTCTACGAGATCGCTCAATTTTAGTGTTTAGTGTTTATATGCCGGTCAACGCTACAGAAAATCTGCCAATGTTTACAGAGTGCCTAGGAGAGATTCATGCTATTATGGAAGACAACAGTGATGTCGAAGTAGTGTATGTAATGGGAGATTTTAATGCTCACCCCGCGGAATTGTTTTTTAAGGAATTGGAACAGTTTTGTGTGGACCAAGAGTGGTATTGTGTCGATGTGGAATTCTTGGGAAACAAGTCGAATACACATACCTATACTAGTGAGGCGCACGGTTGTCACAGGTGGTTAGGCATTACCACGAAGTCAGCCCGAGAAACGGTCAGAAATGTTTCAGTAAGGCATGACGTATACTGGTCTGACCACTTTCCCCTTATTGTAGAGTGTGATTTAAATAAGGTACAAATAAAGTATAAGATCACTAAACCATCTTCACTGGAAGAAGTGTTATGGGGGGGAAAGGGAGTCTGCTCAGGTAGGTCTGTATCATTCATTATGCGAGGAAAGGCACCTGTCACCGTGGTGAAATTGGAGCCTGGTGGTGTATGATCGGTTGTGGGAAAAGCTTAAAAAAACAACTGTGCCACCGGAATGCGTGTCCCTACTTAAGTTTTGGTATACCCATTAGGTCAATCAAGTTAGATGGGATGGGGAATGGTCAGACCAGTATAAACTGGAATGCGGGGTAAGACAGGGGGGGTTGACGTCTCCTGTTCTTTTTAACTTATATGTCAACGAGCTGATTGAGGAACTGAGCAGCATATCAAACATCAAACATCAACATTTATTCAGCAAATAGGCCACAAGGGCACTTTTACACGTCATCATTGAATTTACATACAAGCAAAAATAATAACATCAACAATTTTATAAAATAAAACTAACAATTCAATCTAACGTATTACAATTACTAAGAGATGTATATGGTCTCTTAATGTCGAATTACATAAAAAATACAGATACAAAACACAAAAAAAAATCTATAATATTTAGAGGTGTAAATGTCTCTAGGTGTCAGAACTATAAGATTATATAGTTTATCAAGTTATCCTTAGAGATGTATAGGGTCTCCAAGAGTCAATATCCTGTATAATTAATACATTCATTAAGAGAAAAGAAACATACGAGAGCAGAATGAGGCGTCTCACTGTAATTAATTAATAAAAATAAAGTTACTAAGTATAATAGCTTGTGTTAGCTTAAACAGACCAGTCTCCACAAACAGCACCCGTTCACGAGTATGACGCGTATCTCAGCCATCGCCTCCCTCAACCTTTATTCGGGAAAGTGGCGACCCGATCAACGACGCCACCGTAAGCAAAGACTTTTAAGCGAGCATGACATATTCAAGCTACCGGCCTATAATAATATTAAAATAGTAATAACATGTAGCTGTAAGACGCGGCATTTTGTGCTCGTATGTTACATAAAAAGACAGTATAGCTTCACATAATTACTAGCCTAAGTTGACTTAGAGATGTAAAGGTCTCTAAGTGTCAGAAACATTAAAAATATAGGTATGTACAATCAAAAATAAAAATAAAATAAATAAGTAAATACTTAGAGATGTATAAGGTCTCCAAGTGTCCAAAATTAAAATTAAATTAAACAATTTAATCAAGCGAGAACATCATTGTCTCATGTGTCAATTCTACTGGACACTAGCATATTTAATTCACAATGTAAAAAAAAAACAATATTTATTTAGCTCTTATTATACTAATGAAATCAAGCTACCTGCTTAAAGGCATCTCTATCGTTTATAAAATCATTTACAGTGTAGTACGCCTTACTTAACAAGGAGCGCTTAATGTGCGACTTAAATTTGTGAAGTGGTAAATTCACTACATCAGTGGGGACTTTGTTATAAAAACGTGTACAGTTCCCGACGAAAGACGTACTAACCTTACGGAGGCGGTGGGCGGGCACAGCAAGCTTATGTTTGTTTCTAGTGTTATAGTTATGGATATCACTGTTAACCTTGAATTCGTGGATGTTTTTCCGAACATACATAATATTCTCTAGTATGTATTGAGATGAACGGTAAGAATGTTAACTTCTTTGAATTTCTCTCTTAGGGATACTCGAGCGCCCAGTCCATAGATGGAACGTACAGCTCGTTTTTGCAGCACAAATATTGTCTGAATATCTGCCGGTTTTCCCCACAACAGAATTCCATAAGACATAACACTATGGAAGTAACTAAAGTATACCAGCCTGGCCGTCTCTACGTTTGTTAGCTGTTTGATTCTCCTCACTAGGCTGCTGAACTAAGTTTTCCGGCTAGAGTGCCTATATGTGCATGCCATTGCAGTTTGGAGTCTAGAGTGACTTCCAGGAAAACAGTTCGATCCTCAAATTCCAGCGTATCACCTTTTATTTTAATCTTGCTGTTATTTACCTGCTTGACGTTAGGTAGCATAAACTTGATGCATTTGGTTTTCTTGGCGTTCAAAAGCAAATTGTTTGCCGTAAACCAGTTTACTATGGTAGATAGCGCGTCATTAATGCTCTCGAAGCTATTTTCCTTTCTGTCCACTTTAAATATAAGGGAAGTGTCATCTGCAAATAACACTATATCATGTCTATCTTGCACAACTTTTGGTAAGTCATTAATGTATACCAAAAACAGGAAGGGACCAAGAATTGAACCTTGAGGCACTCCGAGGGCTACCGGGGACCCCGCCGATTGAGTTCCATTAATAACTACTCGCTGAGAGTTCTCTCAGCTAAGTATGGTGTAATTGACTCAATAATGGAATTGTGGGTGTTAAACCTACGTGGATCGTAAATGATAATGCACTCACTTAGTAAACAGTATGTAATGTTTCTGGAATTACAGTTTAAGGTTTATTATTTGTCGGGATTAGCATTTAAACAAGCGGTTAGTACAGGCACACACAATTCACCAAAACACTTGTTAAGTTCATGCACCACACCATACATAATCAGTCAAGTAGCCTTTTAGTTAGTGTCAGGGTTTTATAATAAGATATCACAGTCGGTAGGTCGGTCCACGGATAGGATTTAAGTTATTGATGCGCGTGCGTCTGATCCCGTGACGTAGGTAACACTGCCGGAGGGGCGCGGTGCGCGCGGCATCGGCGCGAGCGACGATCGTTGCTTAGCAACGGTTGCCGGCTCGCGCGCGGCCATGTTGTCGACTTACGTTGTGGGTCCACACGAAGAAGGTTTCGTGGATTTATTTCTTTTGCGTAATTTTAATACTAATGTGGAGTAGGCCACAAATACTCCCCCGCCGAGACCGTTTTACGGGCGATAGTGATCTAGGTGAGCTGGAAATCGAACTACTCGGCCGCTTCTGGTCTGTTTTTCGGGGACTTTATCTGATTGTAGTTGTGGCTGATTGCAGGAGTTGCGAAGCAGGTAAGCTGGTTTTAATCTGTCTATAGTGACTGTTGACTCTTTGCCCTGTATATCTATTTTGAAAGTTTTCTCGCATCTCTCCAGGACTTTATAGGGACCAGAGTATGGAGCTTCCAGGGATCTTCGGCCGGGGCCCTGACGCAGGTAAACATATTCTGAAGAGAGCAGATCCTTTGGTACATAAAACGTCTTTGTTGTATGCCACGACGCTGGAACTGGGCTCAGATTAGCCATATGTCTACGCAGGCGAGAAGCGAAGTCAGTAACGTCAATGTCCAGGTTGGTAGTAGGGTTGAAGAATTCACCTGGTAATCTGAGGGGTTCGCCGTAAACCAGTTCTGCTGCCGAAGTTTTGAGGTCATCCTTCCAGGCACTCCTTATTCCCAGGAGTACGAGTGGTAAGATCTCTGACCATTGTGGGTTATTATGGCACATGATCGCGGTTTTTAGCTGTCTATGCAGACGTTCGATCATGCCGTTACACTCAGGGTGGTATGATGTTGTGGGGCAATGGTTGGAGCCGAGGAAACCTGTGATGCTTTTAAATAGTTGCGACTCGAATTGTCTTCCACGGTCGGTCGTTATTTTGTTTGGGCAGCCAAAACGTGCCACCCAGCCGAAGACAAACGCTTTTGCACACGTCTCTGCCGTCATGTCTGGTAGTGGGTACACCTCAGGCCATCTTGTGAACCGGTCGATGACGGTGAGGCAGTACCTGTTGCCTGAAGAGACGGGAAGGGGGCCAATGAGGTCCATATGCACGTGGGAAAAGCGATCGGAAGGAGTTTGTATGGGAGAAAGTGGAGCTGAAGTGTGGCGATGTATTTTGCTGCGCTGGCAGTCTGGGCAACTCTGTGCCCAGATCTTGCAATCGCGACGAACGCCGGGCCACACATATCTGTCAGCGATTAATTTGGCCGATGTTGTGGCGCCTGAGTGGCTTAAATTGTGAATGCTGTCAAACACCTGCTTGCGGAACAGTGGTGTCACATAAGGTCTTGGTGCGCTCTGAGAGAGATCGCAGTATATACTTGCGCCTTCGGTGTTCACTTTTTGCAGTCTTAGGGAGGAACCATTAGTTAGGAGGTGTTGCAGTTCAGAATCTGAATCCTGATCTTCTGCCAGTGCCTTGTAGTCTATGGTTACTGCGACGGATGCTATGCGTGACAGCGCGTCGGCGACTGAATTATCTATGCCAGAGATATGGCGAATATCTGTGGTGAACTGGGCGATGTAATCAAGGTAACGGTATTGCCTTGGTGAGCACTTGTCGCGTCTTGTGGTAAAAGCAAAAGTGATGGGCTTATGGTCGGTGAACACAATAAAGTCTCTTGCCTCCAGCATGTGTCTAAAGTGTAGGGCTTGCAATTCGAATATTCGAATATTCGAATTTGTCGAATATTCGACCTGTTTTGATATTCGAATATTCGGCCGCTCAGGTTTCGAATATTCGAATATTTTTTATTAGTATAAAAAATCTATTTCATCCGCTGTAGTTACAGTTTCTGTGTATTTTCCGGGTATTTACAGTGAATGAGGAACGATAGGTACCCAAATACGAAGGAAATAATATTTTTACTGTATTCCTCTCGATAGACTTTGTGAATACAGTGAAACTTAACTCAATTTGAAAGAAAACGAAACAAAAAGTATGTTATTTTTACGGTGCGTAAGTTTTAAGTTATAAAGGTCATTCTGTTTATTCAGTGCAAGCGTGCGTTAAGCGATTTTTTGAAGACTAAACCTTGCCTGCACTTATCGCAATTCTCAAATTTGATCATACCAAACCTGCCCAAGTAGGTAATCTAACTATGCACCTTTAGCTAATGAATAGTCCACCCAGTAGTCAACTAACTTTTTCCCTTAAATATTCCAATATTATATAATTAAGTCGACCTTTAGGAATAAAAACTTGCCAAAACAAACAAAGTCAATAAAGATTCAAAATACAATGGAATTAGGTACATGCCTTTTTACAGGCCTCTGAGTGACTACAAGTTAATTTAAATCAAAAAATAATTACCTACTAAAAGAAATATCTTACATACCTAGGTGTTTGGATGGTTAAAGTTATATTATTTCACGCAACGACGCATTTATAATAAAAGTTTTATGTAGAAATATTGAATACGTCTTATTTTGGCGTTTTACTTGTTTTTATAAATGTGGGTGTAGTGTATGCGATTATGCGAGTAGCTTACTCGTAAATAGCATACATACGCCGTCTCGTGTGTCCTTGTGTTGGCTGCAATGCCATAAAAAAGTAACTGTCACTGTCTATGGTACGATGGCCGCGGGCTGTACGTGCTGTTGTGGAAGTGAAGTTATATTGTGTTTGCGAGGGCATTGCCGAGCCGGTGTTTATGTTTAGGTGTTACATAGTTACATAACTACTAATTTAACAAACAATATAAGTGGCGACGAGAAAAAGGTAAGCTTTAAGGCTAAAATTTCAAGGAAGGGGATGACCGGTCTAGATACAAAATTAAGGTTATAATTGCATTCCAAAATCAAGATCTTTTCGTTATTTTGCGTAGCATCGTATACAAAACACTGTTTTACAATATACTCGATCGTTTCTAACATTAAATTCCATACATTATGATGTAATTGGGATTTTTAATGCAAATACAAGGTTTGTTTACCCGGCTCGTATATAAACAAAGTAAGGAACCTGCGGGCTCGGCACGGTTCCATTTTTATCGACTATCACTATGCGCGTCCCTTTCGCACTTACATACTTGTTAGAACGTGACAGGCATGGTGACAAGGGATGAAAGCGCGACCGTGCTAAGCCGCCTGGAGAGCGTTTACTTAGTTTATTTAGTATTTACAAATACCAGATAGTGTTTCATTCTGGGATTTCTACAATCTTATTACATTTATATGTTAACATTGCATTTAACTTGTGGTTTTTACTTTCCTCCTGCTATTAAGTACTTAAAAAATAAGTTGTCCATATTCACTCATAATGACAAGTACTGCTAGTACCTACAGATACAAAATGATTCCTGGGTTGTTATAAACACATTTATTTTAATGGTAATTATATTATAAGAATATAGTATTTAAAACACTAGTCTAATTAAGGCAAATCATTTCATTAACTGTATATGGGTCATACCATATGGGTGTAAGAAACAATACTTTCTGTGAGTTGCACAAATATCTATTATCTGATAAATTATAATTACACAGTGAGCCTCTAAATAATCACACCATAAGAAACATGTATTGCATACTTTATTAAATTTCAACTTAACTGACGGTGAACAGCGGACGGAATGGCACAAACGTGTTGTGGAGGGTCGCTAGTTTTGTAATGAAACCTGGTTCGCCGCACTCGCTGACAAGAGGTAAAAACGACGACAAGGTGTCTCAGTACCGGTTTCCGCAAACTTCTCTTGTCGGACATGTGGTAGTGGTAGACCATGTTGGTCTCGCATCGGTCTATTCAGCCACCCAAAAAAAAAACGGTGTTTCACTGGTGACACCTTAAAGTGAAGAGGCCTATGATGATGATGATGATGATGATGATGATAATGATGGTGAAATAGGAATCAAGGTTCAAATGTTCTATTTTGGTTGGAATGAGTTTGTCTCAAATAATAAGTAAACATATTTATTTCAGTTTTATTTAACTTGCAAGGTAAGGTATACACATGTATACGCGCATGTATCCAATTTATATTTTGTTACCTCGTCTTGAAATAAAGAAAGAACCCCCTCCCCCCAACATAACCCCCATTAAATAAGGAAATATCTGGTAGTTCAAATGAATGCCTCCATTAAATTGGAATTGATTAACATAACCTCCATTAAATTAGGAAATATCTGGTAGTTCAAATGAATGCCTCCATTAAATTGGAATTGATTAACATAACCCCCATTAAATTAGGGAATATCTGGTAGTTCAAATGAATGCCTCCATTAAATTGGAATTGATTAACATAACCCCCGTTAAATAAGGAAATATCTGGTAGTTCAAATGAATGCCTCCATTTAATTGGAATTGGTTAACATAACCCCCATTAAATTAGGATATATCTGGTTATCTGGTAGTTCAAATGAATGCCTCCATTAAATTGGAATTGGTTAACATTACCCCCATTAAATTAGGAAATGTCTGGTAGTTCAAATGAATGCCTCCATTAAATTGGAATTGATTAACATAACCCCCATTAAATTAGGAAATATCTGGTAGTTCAAATGAATGCCTCCATTAAATTGGAATTTGAGGAAATGTTTGGTAGTTCAAATGAATATCTCCATTAAATTGGAATTGGTTGACAGCCTCCATTAAATTGGGAAATGTCTGGTAGTTCAAATGAATTCCTCCATTAAATTGGAATGGGTTGACAGCCGCCATTAAATTGGAAAATGTCTGGTAGTTCAAATGAATGCCTCCATTAAATTGGAAAATGTCTGGTAGTTCAAATTAATGCCTCCATTAAATTGGAAAATGTCTGGTAGTTCAAATTAATGCCTCCATTAAATTGGAATGGGTTGACAGCCGCCATTAAATTGGAAAATGTCTGGTAGTTCAAATGAATGCCTCCATTAAATTGGAATGGGGTGACAGCCGCCATTAAATTGGAAAATGTCTGGTAGTTCAAATGAATGCCTCCATTAAATTGGAATGGGTTGACAGCCGCCATTAAATTGGAAAATGTCTGGTAGTTCAAATGAATGCCTCCATTAAATTGGAAAATGTCTGGTAGTTCAAATGAATGCCTCCATTAAATTGGAATGGGTTGACAGCCGCCATTAAATTGGAAAATGTCTGGTAGTTCAAATGAATGCCTCCATTAAATTGGAATGGGTTGACAGCCGCCATTAAATTGGAAAATGTCTGGTAGTTCAAATGAATGCCTCCATTAAATTGGAATGGGTTGACAGCCGCCATTAAATTGGAAAATGTCTGGTAGTTCAAATTAATATCTCCATTAAATTGGAATGGGTTGACAGCCGCCATTAAATTGGAAAATGTCTGGTAGTTCAAATGAATGCCTCCATTAAATTGGAATGGGTTGACAGCCGCCATTAAATTGGAAAATGTCTGGTAGTTCAAATGAATGCCTCCATTAAATTGAAATGGGTTGACAGCCGCCATTAAATTGGGAAATGTCTGGTAGTTCGAATGAATGCCTCCATTAAATTGGAATGGGTTGACAGCCGCCATTAAATTGGAAAATGTCTGGTAGTTCAAATGAATGCCTCCATTAAATTGGAATTGATTAACATAACCCCCATTAAATTAGGGAATATCTGGTAGTTCAAATGAATGCCTCCATTAAATTGGAATTGATTAACATAACCCCCGTTAAATTAGGAAATATCTGGTAGTTCAAATGAATGCCTCCATTTAATTGGAATTGGTTAACATAACCCCCATTAAATTAGGATATATCTGGTTATCTGGTAGTTCAAATGAATGCCTCCATTAAATTGGAATTGGTTGACAGCCTCCATTAAATTGGAAAATGTCCGGTAGTTCAAATGAATGCCTCCATTAAATTGGAATTGGTTGACAGCCCCCATTAAATTGGAAAATGTCTGGTAGTTCAAATGAATACCTCCATTAAATTGGAACGGGTTGACAACCTTCATTAAATTGAGAACAGTCTGATGGGTCACCTATTGGTTACCAACAAATTTGATATTTCAGGTTGCATTAAAGTGATTACATAAATATCATGATCAACAACCATCGCTGACCCTGGAGGGGTTAGATTTGGAAGGCGACCGAAGTTCCATCGGCAGCAAATGGGAGAGATGGAAGAGGTCATTGTTCATATATCTGAACGCGGCGAATGTCACTGATAAATTAGAAATACATATATGAGGATAAAAACAAGGAAACCTAGATTAGAAACAAGAAGACGAAGAAGTTAATGCTATTTACAATAGAGTCAATAGAAATAATAAAATATATGGTACTTACAGAACTAAAAGGGAAGGGACACACATCAATAATAATATAAAATCTTGTGGACGTTGTGGAAATAAAATGCATTACAAAGATTGCCCTGCACTAGGAAAAACTTGTTTTATATGTGGAAAAATGGGACATTTTCGCCAATTCTGTGGTATGAAAAGGCAGACAAATATGAACACAAAAGGAAACAAAAAAGCTAGAGATGAAGTAGGTTACATTTTTTAATATGTATTGATTGACAAATATTGCTGGTTAATTCTGGTTGTAAACAGAACCTTATTACTGTAGAAAATTGGAAACCTTGAATGCCTTGAATAGTTTAGAAGCTAGAGCAATTAACCAAATGTCCATCCCAAGTAGGTAGAAGTAGGTAGTTGCAGTTAGTTGTATTTTATAAAATTGTTGATGTATTGTTATTTTTGCTTGTATGTAAATTCAATGTTCACGTGTAAAAGTGCCCTTGTGGCCTATTTGCTGAATAAATGTTGAAGTTTGAATTCAGACAGCTCTAGCAGGTTGTAAGGGAGGAGTTTTGATCGTTCTGTGTAGAGTGTAATATCATTGTTTAGTACTTATATTGGCCCTATATGAATGAGTGAAATGTTTCAAATTTAGTCATTTAGGATGGAGACAAAGGACTTTCAAGAAAGTCTGATGGAGTACCTAATGCACCTGCACCTATTAAGGTATAAATTATATTATGTAGGTACAGCCTCATTCATCCACAGAAAAAAAACAGAAAAGGGGGAAGAGTATGAGTCTAGCTGAAAGAGATAGAGTATATATGTTAAGAATATGGATAACGGAAATAAATTCAGATCGAACTACAACCCAACACCTCATACTGTACAGAGTTTTAATAGAGGTGATGTATCTGTGGAGAATTATGTAACAGGGCAAATACTCAGAAGGAACATGGTTCATCTGAAAAGTGGGAAGATGTTCAGAGGAAGGATCAGGAAGAAGGAACTGATAGAGAACACAATGATAGTGATAATGAGCGAATGTAGCTGTGATTTAATGTGCCATGATTTGGTTATTTTGTTTGTGGAACCAAGGTTGTGGTTGTAATGTTGTTAATTAGTATGTACTTTCATACTTTATAAATATAATATGTACCTGATTTATCTGTTTCAAAAGTACATATAATATGTTTCGTTACTGTTTAATTTGGAAGACTGATTCTAGTATTGTACCTAGAAATATATTTGTTGTGGTCATAAAACTCTTGTTGTTAATTATCTAATTTAACTTCAAGGGAGGGATGTAGTGTATGCGATTATGCGAGTAGCTTACTCGTAAATAGCATACATACGCCGTCTCGTGTGTCCTTGTGTTGGCTGCAATGCCATAAAAAAGTAACTGTCACTGTCTATGGTACGATGGCCGCGGGCTGTACGTGCTGTTGTGGAAGTGAAGTTATATTGTGTTTGCGAGGGCATTGCCGAGCCGGTGTTTATGTTTAGGTGTTACATAGTTACATAACTACTAATTTAACAAACAATATAGTGGGCATCTCATAGTAGGATGATAAAATCTAGTTAATTTCTGCAAAATATCATTAGTTTTAGCAATATGTGAAAAAAGCTTTTGAATAAAACGATAATAAACCGATTTCTCGTTCTTTTTCTTATTTTTTATAATATTCGAATAATTATTCGAATATTCGAATATGTCGTCAGAAAAAGTCGAATATTCGAATACCTGAAAGTTTCGAATATTTGCAAGCCCTACTAAAGTGGCGTACGGATTCGTAGATGGCAAGAAGTTCCCGGTCATAAGGAGAATATTTTTGTTGTGCTGTAGTTAATTTGCGCGAAAAAAAATGCCAGAGGCTGCCATGCTCCGTTTTTGTATTGATGTATGGCTGCGCCGATCGATGTGTCAGACGCATCTGTGACTAAAGAGAGCTCAACATTGCAGTCTGGGTGTGCTAGGAGTGCTGCATCGCATACGCTTTGCTTGCAGTCCTCAAATGCTATGAGTGCATCACCCGATATGTCCACGGGGTGTGAGCCTTTCACGGAGCCAGTCAAGAAAGCGTTAAGCGGCGCTTGGAGTTTGGCTGCATGTGGGATGAAACGGCGGTAAAAATTAAGCATGCCCAAAAATCTTCTAAGCTCCTTTACCGTCTTGGGTACAGGGTAATCCTTAATGGCCTGAACCTTTGTTTCTAGAGGTTTGATACCGTCTGCCGAAATACTGTAGCCGAGGAAAGTAACTTGCGACTTCCCGAAGACACATTTTGATGTATTTATAACCATACCGTATTGCTGGAGTCTGGAGAACAACTGGCGAAGGTGGTCTTCATGCTCTTCATGGCACGTAGAGTACACCAGGAAATCGTCCAGGTATGTGTAGCAGAAGTCTAGTCCTCGCGTCATCTCGTCGACGAACCTCTGGAAAGTCTGACCAGCGTTTCGAAGTCCGAAGGTCATGAAGGGGAACTCGTACATACCAAATGGCGTAGTAATGGCAGTTTTTGGGATGTCGTCTTCGTTGACTGGGATTTGGTTATAGGCTTTTACGAGATCGATGGTGGAGAATACTTTACAGCCTGTGATGTTCTGTGTAAAGTCATGTATGTGACGGATGGGGTAGCAATCGGGTATGGTGCGGGCATTGAGCATTCGATAGTCACCGCATGGACGCCATCCGTTATCTTTCTTCGGCGCGAGGTGTAAGGGTGAAGACCATGGGCTTTCAGAAGGTCGAGCTGTTCCACTTTCGAGCATCGACTGAAATTCCGCTTTCGCTATCTTCAGCTTGTCTGGCGCTAGACGACGAGGTGGGCTGACGACTGGCGGACCGGGTGTTGTACGTATGTGATGAACGGTGCCGTGGTTCAACTGACGATGGGTGCCGGCCGGGCGAGTGACGTCAGGGAAGTCGCGTAAAATATCGTAGTATTTTGATTCTCCAATGATAGTCTTGATTGAGGCTATCGTATTTGATGATGGAACGGGTTTCGCTGGGGAATGCAGCGACGTTAGGCAGTCTATGAGGCGCTTGTTGGTGCAGTCGACGAGGAGGTTGTAGTGGGACAGAAAATCGACTCCGATTATGGCTTTAGTGACGTCCGCAACAATGAATCGCCAGCGGTAGCAACGTCGCAGGCCTAGGTCCAGCTCCAGGTGAGCATATCCGTATGTTGCGATGATAGAACCGTTTGCGGCGTATAACTGGAAGTCGGTTTTGGATCGACGACCTCTGACATCTGATCGAGGGTAAACGCAAAGATCGCTTCCCGTGTCGATTAGAAATTGTACTTTACTGTTTTTGTCTGTTACAAATAGGCGGCCGGGTCGCGTAGGGCAGTCATTTTCGGCCACTTCAGGCTGCCGCGCTAGTTTTCCGTCTTGTAATCGCAGGGATGGGTACACCTCGTTGCATCCGAACCGAATCTACGATGGTACCAACACACACCGTCGCGCACTTGTGAGCGTGCCCCGGACTTGGAACGCGAACGACTATTGCTTCGACGGGATGACCTGGTCTGGGAGCGAGAGCGAACTTCATACACGTGACTGGTGAGTGCTGCCATCTGTCGGGTGAGTTCAGCGATCTGCAAGGACATCGTCTCTAGAGGCGACGTCGGGTGCGGCGTAGAGTAGGGGTTGTGCGCTGATAACGTTGAAGGCGTAGCGCCGGGTAAGTGCGGTTGCAATTGAGCAGCTGTGGGTGACACTTCCGCAATGCGAGGGCTAGGCGAGGCAATCTCATGAATGTGATCTGCTAATTCTGACAACTTTGCCAGAGGAATATCTGGGTGTTGAGCTACTACAGTTTGTAAGTGGAGTGGGAGCCTGCTGGACCAAACAGTGCGTATGAAATTTTCTGGTAATTTAGTTGGGCCAGCGAGGTGAATCAGGTGGCGAAGAAACTGAGATGGTTTTCTACTACCCAACTCCTCATGCATCAGAAGCTGCTTCTCTTTCTGTTGTTGTGACACGGACAGTCTACGTATCAACTCTGTTTTCAGCGTAAGATATTTATTTTCCTTCGGTGGGTTGATAATAATGTCCTCTACTTCTGCAGCGATTTCACGTTCTAGTTGCGCCATAGCGTGGTAAAATTTTGTGGAGTCGGATGTGATACGTGCGAGATCGAACTGAGCCTCTAGTTGCGCAAACCACACCGCAGGGTTATCCGCCCAGAACGCTGGTACTTTAATTCCAATTCGGAATAAACTTGCCTGCGTAAGTTGAGAAAATTCAGCTTCGGTGTTGTTCACCTGGGTCGTTGAAGCGCCGGCCAGCTGCGCACTTGGCCGGGCGCTGAGCGGGAGCGAGGCGGGCGCAGTGTTCTGCTGCGCAGGTGGGAGCGAGACAGGTACGGTTATCTGCTGCGTTGGTGGAAGCAGGACGGGTGCTAGGCCGTCCGCTTGCGGTTGCGCGTTAGTTTCGGCGTCGTTTTCGGGAGGCATCTTGACGGAATTATCACCATTTAGGTTAGCCATGTTCTTGTTGTCGTGGTCACCAGTGTGGGTGTTAAACCTACGTGGATCGTAAATGATAATGCACTCACTTAGTAAACAGTATGTAATGTTTCTGGAATTACAGTTTAAGGTTTATTATTTGTCGGGATTAGCATTTAAACAAGCGGTTAGTACAGGCACACACAATTCACCAAAACACTTGTTAAGTTCATGCACCACACCATACATAATCAGTCAAGTAGCCTTTTAGTTAGTGTCAGGGTTTTATAATAAGATATCACAGTCGGTAGGTCGGTCCACGGATAGGATTTAAGTTATTGATGCGCGTGCGTCTGATCCCGTGACGTAGGTAACACTGCCGGAGGGGCGCGGTGCGCGCGGCATCGGCGCGAGCGACGATCGTTGCTTAGCAACGGTTGCCGGCTCGCGCGCGGCCATGTTGTCGACTTACGTTGTGGGTCCACACGAAGAAGGTTTCGTGGATTTATTTCTTTTGCGTAATTTTAATACTAATGTGGAGTAGGCCACAGAATCTAATACTTTGACAGACAGGCCCCAAAGATCTTCTGTTTTCTTTAAATTTAAAGACCTAAAAGTCTTAATAACTGTATTCAGAGAGACATACGAAAATTTGAAGATTTCTGTACATTCTGCCACATTTGTCTTCAAAATTTCTTCAGCGACGTCTGGCGATGAATTAAGGGATCTTGTTGTTTCTACCGGGATATTCGAGAAAAACCGCTCAAAATGATCTGCCACTTCACGGTCGGAACTTACTAAAGTGTCAGCAATTCGTAGGTTGTAGTGCGGATCCTTCAGTTTACGTTTTCCAGTTTCATTGCTGATAACTTGCCATACAGTTTTGACTTTATCGCTGGAATTTAGGATATTTTTCGACAAATAATCGACTTTAGCGGCGACACACAACATCTTAAAAGATTTAGAATAATTCTTGACGTACTCCAGAAATTCCGGTCTTTTATCAGTTGCCTTTAAATCATATAAGTCGTAGAGCCGGCGTCTTTTCTCGTGAATATCCGGTGTAGCCCAGTCGCTAAATTTAGTCTTGGCCTTGCCTTGCACCTTTTTCTGTATGAAACAGGCATCAACTTCCTTTTTAATACAATTAAACAATTCGGAACTCAAACAGTCAGGGTTTTCCTGGGTACATGAAAGACAACATAATTGTTTAGTAATATTACGATTGAATAAACCTAGGCGACTTTCGGAAATCGGCCTGCACAAAGTGTCTTGAGGAATTTCTTCAGTTTTCCCGCTGAAAGAAGCTTTTAGTCCACAGTGGTCGGAACTTAGGTTGTTAATAACAGATTTACTAATCACGTCATTATTACTAAAGATGTTATCTATACATGTAGCACTGGTTGCTGTGACTCGAGTGGGCTTACAAATAAATTAACTAAATTGAAGGATTTGAAAGTATTTAGTAACCTTCCACATAATGGCAAATTTTCTAGCAAATTAATATTGAAATCACCACATACAATTATATTTTTATGACTTCCAAAAACACTACTAAGTACTTCATCTATGAATGATTCGAATAAGTTATAGTCTGCCGATGGGGGCCTGTACACGCATATAATTATAAATTGTTCCAATTCAACACAAGAAAGTTCTATAAGGCGTTCCACAGACATGTCAACAATGTCTTTACGCTCCTTACTTTTTAAATTATGTTTTACCATTATCAATGACCCGCCGCGATTGCAAGATCTCCTAAAAAATGAACTTACTATTACTATGCATGTCGGATGTCATATAGATAATGTGTGTGTCAGTAACATAAGTTATGCTGATGACATGGTGCTGCTTGGTCCCTCAATCAATTCGATTAGAAAGCTGCTGAGAAAATGTGAGAGTTACGCGGACCAACATGGCCTTAGGTATAATGCGAGTAAAAGTGTGATGGTGGTTTTCAGAGCCCGTAAATATAATCCACAGATTGTACCTTCGGTCATGTTGGGAGGTGTAGCGCTTAAAATGGTAAAACAGTTTAAGTATCTAGGGCACATAGTCACAGAGAATTTAGAGGATGACCTTGATATTGAAAGAGAGAGAAGGGCCCTAGCCGTCAGAGGCAACATGCTCATCCGTAGATTTGCACGATGTACGAAGGAAGTGAAGCTTACACTATTTAAAGCGTTTTGTACATCCTTCTACTCGTGCAGTCTATGGGTGAAACATACGAAGCGCGTTTACAACACGCTTCGTATACAGTACAATAATATCTTCAGGATGTTGTTAAAGCTGCCTCGTCGCTGCAGTGCGTCAGGCATGTTTGCCGAGGCGCACACGAATGGCTTCCATGCCATCAGACGCAAGAGGGTAGCCTCTTTGCTGCGACGAGTGAGAGACAGTAATAACAACATCCTGAGGATGGTGGCTGGACGCCTCGACGTCCGATATTAAAATATTGGGTCAGTATTGTGACGGGTAGGGCTTAGAATTCTAATTTAATTATGTATTCATACATATTTACTAACATGTAGTTTTTAAGTTTAGATATAAGTAGACTAACACAAATATGGATTGTTAAAAAAAAAATCTGAAATAAACATTTTTTATTTTTATTTTTTTTTATTAAACCGGAGACTTAAGGACCTCTTCTTGAAAGACCTCTTCGTAAAAGACCCCTACTTGAAAGCCCTGGAAATAATTAAAAAAACAATAAGTATGTGTGGCCTTGCCGATCCTCGACGGGAGTTAAAATTCGCAAGGACGGTTGAGAACTTACCCAATGCAGAAAAGAAGCCGGCTTGTAAGTCCGTGCTTTCATGTCGATGCATGGGGCCTTCAGAGGTTATGGTACGAGGAACATATTCTCCCTGAAAATAAGTAATAAAACAATAAGCACTGAACACGTCTCGAACAATTTGATACGTAGATCAAGAAAAATACTTATGATTAAGCGGTTTAAGTCGCGATTTAAAAACAATATGGCTCACTGGCCTTTGAAGAAAACGAATCAACCTTCTACACCATCTCATCCGAAATGAAAATGACAGCTGACAGATCAAACCGAAGATACTTCAACTGCTGCGCTGCGTTTCGTTGCGCGCACGATATAGATACAGCTTCCAAAACTCGTTTCAATAAAAAAAATACCTAATAATAATTTCCAAAAAGGATAGGAGAAAGTTGTAAAATATTTAATTAGGTTTTAATTTCTGTGAATTAATAAAAGAAAACCTATTATTGAAGAAAAATCGAATAGCGAGCTACTCACACCCGCCCTCTGTCGATCCTTTCTGCAACTAATTAGCCTTTAGACCGACGTCAATTCGATCAATGCAAGTATTAAAACAAGTATTACCATAGTTCAACGCTAGATGGCCATTATATTAGAAACGAAATATATTAATACCTATGAGGTTTAAAAAAAATATTGTTACAGGGTAAAGATGTAGTCAATAGTGAAGTAGTTTCGCCGAAATCCTGCGTTGGTGGCTATCAAGCACTTGTGATGCTTTTCAGTGTATGTATGTAGCAAATACCTTGTAAACAGTCTGTTGCAAGCTTATGGGTCTATAATTTTCTATAGCAGTATGGTCACCTTTTTTGTAGAGTAGAGTTATAATTGATGTTTCCCATTCTTCAGGAATTTGTTTTCCGTGTCATAATTTGATTAAAGGGTTTTATATTTACTCATACTCATACATACTCATTTATTTATAATATAATTACATATTACACGTCAAAAATGGAAATTAAATTAGATAAATTAAGTTACAATTATAGTTATTACACTTATTATGTTACAATTACATTATTATTACAGTTTTGTTTGGTATACCTAAATAAGTGTGCCAAATATTATTACAATTGTGATGATAGTGTTAATTAAATTTGTTACATAAAAAATATTATCTAAAATGTCAACTTGATTGTAAATTATATAAGTCATTTAGACTGTAAAAGGCATGCGAGAGGAGCCATTTCTTTAGTTGGCGCGTGAATGAGTTGATGGATTTTATCGTGGTGATGTCCTGCGGTAATTTGTTATACACTTTGGGGCCCAGTACGTGCATGGTTTTGGAGGACTTAGTCAGTCGGTGGCTGGCGGGAAGCAGGCGTTCTTTGCTTCCTAGACGGGTACGGGTGAGCTTGCTAGTATTGAAAGTGTGTTTGTGTGTGTGTACGTGTTTGGCGATGTTAAATATGTATTGTGATGGTAGTGTGAGTATGTTATTTTGTATAAAGAGTTGTTTTGCTGGTGAACCTGGGGCCGCCATAGATAGTAGTCTGACCGCACGTTTCTGTAGGACGAAGACGCGGTGCCATTCTGCTGCTGTTCCCCATAGTTCCAGGCCGTAGCACATGATTGAGTGGAACAGGGAGAAATAGCTGGTACGCAGTTGCTTTTGAGGTAACACGTGGGCTAACCTACTAAGAGCGAAACACGCACCTGACAATTTGCCACATAAAGTATCTATATGCTTGTCCCATGTCCCATTTAAGGGAAGAGTCGAGGGTCACGCCGAGAAATTTTGTGTAATGTACTTGTTCGATGTTTGTGTCATCGATCCGAATATGTAGTGGCTTAGGAGGTTTGCCTCCGAGATTGATGTGTAATAGTTGTGTTTTCGATAGATTTAACACTAAGCCGTTATTGGTGAACCAGTTCTGCATCTGTCTTATGTCGGCACTGATTAGTTCTTCTAATCCCCGCACAGAATGGGCTGTTATGACGTCACATGCGTCGTCGGCAAACAGATACATGTCACCTTGGACGATTGAGGGTCGTTGACTTGTATCAAAAAGCATACATTTGCCAAAGACGACCCCTGGGGGACGCCTATGTCAATGCCGCCTAGTTCAGATGATACTTGGCCATTGTTCAAGGTCACCGCTTGTTGACGGTCCTTTAGGAACTCCAGCAACAGTTGATAGGCTGGGCCACGGATACCTAGGTGATGGATTTTTTTTGCTTATACGTCATGATTACATAAGTCAAAGGCGCGGGTCATATCACACAATAAAATGGCTACATGAGAAGACTTTTCTTTCGCGACCATGATTTTTTGTATGGTTTCGCGTATTACGTTTATACATGATCTATTGTTCCTATAAGCATATTGCTTATCACTGATTAAATCGAAACGTTCGAGAAAAGATGTGAGTCGTTGACAAAGACAATATTCGAACAGTTTTCCAAGAGCCGGGATTATGCTTATAGGTCTGTGGGAACACTCGATTGACATCATTAGGCCAAGAAAGGTACGCTCGGCTAGTATGGGGTCATCCATTAATTACGTCACACGAATTTCTAGGTTTTTTTACCCCTCCCCCCCCCCTTGTCACATTTGGTCACATTTGGCAAACCCCTCCCCCCTAGTGTGACGTCACATTTTTTCTACGAAATCGCCAAATCGAATTAAGTAAGTACCTAAGTATTATTAATATTTAATCAAAATATTTTTGACGATATAAATATTAGTAATTTTATAACCCAAAAGTGCTTAGGAAAGAAAATTAAAAGAATAAAAACGATTATCGTTTTAAAAACTTGTTATTTAAATGTACAGCGAATAAAATAATTAAAAAAAAAATTTCGGTTACTGATGAAGTTAAAGTGACGTCACAAAGTTTGTGTCTCCCCCCTCCCCCATGTCACAATATGTCACATTTTCTTGACCCCCTCCCTCCCCCTAAACGTGTGACGTAATTAATGGATGACCCCTATGGCGGAATGGAAATAATTAGTAATAGCTGAAATTTTCGGTGTATGGGACAGATAATAAATCTAGTGATTACGTCGACACATAATCCAAATAAATATATTACATTTAGGTATTTAAAAAAAAATCTAAAAATATAAAAAATCACAGAAAGTTTGTAAAAAATATTAATAACATTTTTTAAATTTATACTCATAGAGAAATATTTGCTTTATGACATTAAGCATGAATCACACAAAAAATAATTCTGTATCCTACATTTAAAGTAAGTAACCTACGGTTATTATTAAATTCAGTATATTTCCGTCCTCAAAAATGGTAATAGGCTATTTTTTCTCTCATTATTTCCAAATTACAATAAGTACAAGCGTTGCAATTTAATCGTACACTAAATAATACCGTATGGTAGGTTTTATGGGGTTGTGCATTAATTGCCCGGTTAAAAATGGTAATAGATCAATATCATATGGGATTTTTATTATGAGTTCTCTTTCGTCGAATACTGTAAAAATCGGCTTGAAATATGATTCGTAACACAAAAAACCATCAAAAACGTTATCGTTGCTTTAAAGTTGCCGCGCACGAGCCAGCGAGCTAACGCGATTGGTCGTTGCATGGAGCGGGGAGACGGAACGATGAAACGTCCATCGCCCCGAGCGCGAATATTTAAAAAAGTATTTAGTATATTTACTATTTACTCGGTCAAAACATATGTACCAGTGAACGTAAAAAATATGGGAGACTAGATTCGAACTAATTATCAGCTTTAATCTGGGCAAGAGTGCTGTAAATAAGAAAGTAAATTTTACGTAATTGCAGGCTTTCCGTCTTTGCGTGCGCGTTAAATTTAATACAATAATAGGCCAATTATATCGGGCTATTATACTGACACACACCCAATTTGATAGCAGAAAAAGACGCGAAATTAAAATTTTCTTAGGGAAATCAAATCTTCGTGCCTATAAGTTTAAACCATTTAAGGTTTCACTAGCGGTCATTTAAGTACCACCCCTCACCACTAAAATGTAATTATCAAAAACGACAGTTGCTAATGTTCCCCAAAGTAAGCATTTCTAGTTATTGCTGCAATACAGTGGTACCGGGCACCTTGCGACGCAAGGCCGAGCAGGAATCGCAAACCTTAAAATATTTGCACTAATTAATTGAGTTAGGATTTTGTTAGTACTCTTTAATTGAATAGCAAAAAATATAAGTTATGTATTAGAAATACCGTTTTTATTCGATTTTTAATTAAGTAATTATTGTTAAACTTATTTTTACCGTGTGGTGTCGGTTAAAATTTCACTAGTAACATCATTTGGCGACTAGGGCAATAAAAATCGACACCATAACCAACAAATTAACAAACAACAATAACCAACAAATTAACAAACAACAAAAATTTGCAGTAATATTCCAAAACTCGACTGAACGCAAGCGCACCGAACCGTGTCGCTCCCCTGACGCGACTCAGTGTCATAAAACGTAAGGCCGTGGTATTAACGACAGCGGATAGCTGAGCGGCGAGCGGTGACTGCAGGCGGCAATAAGGTGTTCAGTTAATGTTTTTATAATTTGAAATGACTTCGTTTCCATGTAGAAATAACCAAACAGACTTTAGAAGCATTTAATATTTTATTTGTGGCCGTATAAATTATGTTTTATTGGTAAATTAACTACAATTATTCATATTTGTGGATAAAACAATATACATACTATAATTAATACTAAATTAACATTAAATAAATACATTATTTATGACATAAAAATACATTGCGCGTATTTAACTACTTAGCACTGTTTAATTACGATACTTGCAAGCAAGTAGTAAAGTATATGGCTCCATCCTATCCTGTACCATGATATAGAAGCGATAACAATTTTGCGACAGTTTTGTATAGATAATGGATTTGTCGCTAGAAAATTACGATATCGAGATAAAAGTCAGGTCTCTGAGCGCTATTGTATCGTTAAATGCTTTTTACTTATACATGTTTTAAATTTGCCGCGCTTTTTCTAGTCAAGCTGAATGTGTTTCACTATAGAATAGTCATCGAATTGGTTCAGATTTAACGTTTAATGCATATAAATAACATAATTAGTAAATAACATAATTTTGGACTAAGTACATTATACATACCTACATGACATCAGGCTATGGTTTGGCGCACCGTGACCCTGAACGGCGCGGTAATGTGTTACGGCTGTTAAGTGAAGTCCAGACGGGATGATCAAATCGACCGATTTGATCAGAAATGAGATTGGGGTCAATCTCCAAATTAAGCAACAATTACAACTGTACCCATATTTGGAACCTCAGAATAATATACCCGGCCGGATACCGGATAGTAAGTTTGCTTGATTTCAGAGTAAACAAATTGGATTTAAGAAACAGTCACGGTCATATTGTACATTACTCGTTTATTATTTCAAAACAATTTAAACATCCACTCACTTGCACGCGTAGGTACCTACTCATTTCGAATATAGAAATGAGTCCGCGCCAACGTTCACCACGAAACAGGTTAAAACCTGCACAATGCGCACCTAAAAACCGAAATGTAGGTATTGTTAAATTTAGTTTGTAGTTAATTAGTTTTTTGGTGTAAGTGTATGAACCAAGAACTGAAATAAATGATTTTTTATTTTTTTTATTGTTCCGCCGGCCGAAGATTCGGCGGTCGGATACCGAATATTTGGCCGACGGTCAGGCCGAATATCCGGTATCCGACCAAAAAACTATCCATTGCATTTCTAATTGAGAGTGGCAACACTATCGTAGGTCGTATTGCCCTTTTCTAGCATATACGTCCCTCGCTCCTACACTCCCACCACACAGGCAGGTTGCTTTGTCAGTTATACAAGGCAAATTTTCAAGTCATTGGCTTGCTGTTTTTCCATCTGGAAGGTCGTGAAGCTAAACTGCTGGTGAGTTTTTGGATTTGTACCTCAGTTTAGCTGACTATATTGAAATAGTTATTTATTTTACAAGGGGGCAAAGTTGTTGTTTAACCGCTTGTGCTAATATTGATACTTGAGCAAGTAAAACATTCGAAACATGGAATCTTGAGCGTTGCAAGGGTTTCAAAGCACGAGGGTTAAACAAAATTTGCCCCAAGTGAAACACAAAATGTTTCACCACACCAACCCAAAGCAAATATTAAATGTAAAAATATCATACAAAATCAAATACAAATGAATTTTAACAAATATTTATGATTTAAAAGTCAATTCTACCAGCAAACATAAGAAAACAACTCAAAATTTGCATTTGATTCATTTGCCTCACTTGTGAATAAAATGAAACTTTGCTCTCAGTTTTTGAAGTGCAAAGTAAGGCAATAGATGGTCTACAACCAAGCTGGAAAGTAGGCAATAGCTGTAGCACCTGAACCACCACTACTACAATGTTTCATTATTATCAACATCTGTCATTGGTGACAGTTCGCTACAGCAATGAGTATAATTTAAAACATAAAAATCAATAAAAGGTCTTTTTTGGCGCAACTTTTTCCTTCAAAAATAAATTTAGGTTATTTATAGGACCAATTTCTTGTTTTAAAAAAAAACGAAATGTCAAACTATTCATTCATTCAGTCAGTTCCTCCACCAACGTGTCGGCCCTCAAACTCACTCGTCCATCTTTTAGCGGTTTTCCGTCCTCTCCTACAATGTACTATAGTTGTCCGTTAAATTATCTAGCAAATAAAAACGATCCGGAATAGTGATGTGAAAGTGCAAGAGGATATTAGAAAGAGAGATGCCTAAGAGTAGCATACCATAATGAATACATGTGTCTTAGCTGTATATTGTATTGTTATAAATAATGTTAAAAATGCTTTATGTTGTTAATGTGTTCCAAATTGTGCCGCTTTGGCATTAGCTGTAAGGTGCAATTTGTTATTTGAAATAAATAAATAAATACAATAAATGTTAATTTTACAAAATGTACCTATCAAATTGTATACTTTACTAAATATCTCTCTCCTCACAGGTGTTACAATAAAGGGTGTACGTACTACATAATTAATTAAACACTCATAATATTATTATATTACATACACATAATAAGTATATCATAGGATATGTATAATCACATTGGTTTGGCGTCTTCCCACCACCAGGCGATAACAAACATGTTTCAATATTATTCTTATGTTCCGAATATCGGTACAGCTGTTTAATGACAGCATTTACACAAAAATAAAACGCTAATTAACTAACTTATCATATTCGGAACTACAGATGCAACGGATAGTTGTTTGGCCGCATACAGGATACCGGATGTACGGCCTGACCATAGGCCGAATATTCGGTATTCAGCCGCCGAATATTCGGCCGGCGGAAATATTCAGGTTTTTCAGGTGCGCATTGTGGAAGTTTTGGCCTGTTTCGTAATGAACTTTCGCGCGGTATATAGGTCTATCACTAGGTACGAAATTAGTGCGCGAGCTAGTGAATGGAACGTTTAAATTGTTTTAAAATAATAATCGAGTACGATATTCCGATATCAAGCATAGTTATTTAGTACCCTTATTTTAGTATCCGGTATCCGTCCGGATATTAAAATAAGGGCGAGATAGGATACCGGATAGTAACCGAATATCCGGTGCATCTCTATTCGGAACCTAAAGTTTTAATCCTGCATGGTGCAAATATGTATAATTTTGAGACAATGACTTGAAAATTTGTCTTGTATAACTGACAAAGCAACCTGCCTGTGTGGTAGGAGTGTGGGGGAGAGAGGGAGGTATATGCTAGAAAAAGACAATACGACCTAGGGGCTGTCCATACATGATGTCATCTATTTTTGACGATTTTTGTCGCCCCCCCCCCCCCCCCTAAAATCATCAAAAAATCATGCTTCGAATGACACCGTTTCCTCCTGCGTCATGCTACCATCATCCGATGTCCAGATGATTATGTATTGAATATCACTTTGAACGTTATCAGAACAAAGTCTGCAAGAAATTATATCTATAACCATTTTTTCTAGCATGTTTAAGGCGTAAATATATATACAAGTGATACAAATAATATTGATGTCGGATTCTCGGATAAATAGCTTAATGAGGTAGTTTTATGGTAATTCAATCAAAGCCCTAATTATTACTTTTTTTTTATATCAAGTTACGACGTATATCCGTGAGGCCCCGCCATTTATTGAATTAGTTATTTTCCGTGTTAATATTTTGACTGATTCCATTGTCGACTCATTATAAATATTATTTTCGTCACGTTTACGAACTAAAAATACTATTACTATTTTTAACAAACAAGAACGGCTCTTTTTTTTAACTATTTTTTTTTACCTACTTCCGGACAGAAAGTTTGTTGGATTCGAAAATAAAGTATCTTAAAATGATCCAAAGAACAGGAATAAAAAAAAAATGCCTATTACTAATTAATGTTTAACGTAACCGTATCTTTACTGGAGTACATGTGTTTTAACAGAAACACAGAATTGTTCTGATAAGAACAGTTGCGATCGACTGACACTCTGCGATTAAACAGAGAAACAGGACGTGCCCTGACAAGGGCAGTTTTATGTTGCTCTGAGAAGAACATTTTACGTCGCCCTGATAAGGGCAGTTTGCGTGCTCTGAGAAGAGCAGTTTTATATTGTCCTGAGAAGGACAGTTTAATATCCGGAGCCTGCAGCATCCTCGTCGATCTCGTCGTGTCTTCCAATCAGCGAGCGCGTAGCAGCGAAGTGAGGCACGGCGATCCGACGACGCGATGTTTACTCCACGGCGGCCGGCGAGCGAAAGGGCTGGCGCCGGCGGCCAACTCAGTTTTATTCCAGCGCGGCACGCGCCGCGCCTGCGCAGTGGCACGCGCGCGCTCTCGCTCTCGCACGCGCCCGCGCACCGTATATCTCCATCTCACTCTATTGTAAATACGTCTCTTTCTTGCTTTTCTCAAATTGTGTATAAATACCGTGAGTTTTGTAAATAAATTATCATTCTTGTACATACCAACAAGTGTTTCACTTCTACTACTACAAACCTTCTGATACACCAGTAGCCATAGCTTGCTATAGTGGTGACCACCGACTCTGGACAAGAAGGATCACAATCAAGAAGATGCCTCCCGACGATGAAAAAAAAAGCGATGCCCCGGAAGAAGCCAGCAGCCTCACCAGCCCATCTCCGGCAGCAGCACTTCTATCTCACGATGTGGCGGCGATATCACTCTCCCTGCGCGTCCCACCGTTCTGGCGAGACCAGCCAATACTCTGGTTCTGCAGTTTCGAGGCGGCAACGGCAGAGCTGAAGAGAAGCCAGGCGCAGCTCGCTCAGATGGTTATCGCGCAGCTAGAAAAACAAGATATTCAAAATATCAGCGACCTCATCTACTCCCCGCCCGAAGAGAATAACTACACCGCCATCAAAAACAGACTCATCTCGGTGTACGAGGAGAGCAACAGCGCGCAGACCAAGAAGCTGTTATCCCAAGTCGAGCTCGGGGAGCAGAAACCCAGTCAGCTGTTACGACGGATGAAGACGCTGAACAAGGAGAAGTTTCCTGAGACAACGATACAGATGATGTGGCTTGATCATCTCCCGCCACACGTACGCTCCGTGCTCACCGTCAGTGAAGCGTTCAAAATTAAAACGACGTTAGAGGACCTCGCGCTGCTCGCCGACAAAATGTTGGAGCACACGCCAACATCAGCGTCGCACCAAATCGCCGCAGTTTCTACTCCCGCAGTCTTACCACCTTCGCTACCAACACCTCCACCGTCTACGTCAGCTCTCGACGCACAGTACCTCATCGGCGAGATTAGACGGCTATCGCTCGAAGTCGCCGAGCTCCGTTCGAGACCGCGCGAAAACTATAATCAACGCTACAGCCGCTCGCACCGCCGTTTCCCATCGCGCCCACGAAACCAATCGCAAGACCGAAGCCCACGCAGCCGCAGAAGCTCGCCGATGCCGTATTGCCATTACCACCGCCGTTTCGGGATGGACGCTCAGAAATGCGCACAGCCGTGCAGCTTCAAACCGATACCGGCAACACCATCAACAGCGGAAAACTAGACGTAACGCTGGATGCGGCGGAAACCGGCGTTACAACAAGATCTCACCGCCTCTTCGTACGTGACCGAACCAGCAAGCTCGTTTTCTTGGTTGACACGGGAGCCAACATCTCCGTCCTGCCAAGAACACCCGGCACGAAGGCGCAACCCCTACCCTTTCAACTGTACGCCGCCAATAATACAGTTATTCCCACCTACGGCGAGAAGACGCTGGAGCTCGATCTCAACCTACGCAGACCATTCCGGTGGAAGTTCATCATCGCTGCAGTATCGAAACCAATCATCGGTGCAGACTTCCTGGACTACCACCACATCATAGTCGACATCACCAGGAGGCGACTAATCGACGGCAAGACCCTACTATACACGAACGCACAACTCTGTACTGCAAACATACCTACCGTGCGCAGTATAGACGTGCAACAGTCGTACCACAACATACTTGCCGACTACCCTGGTACAACTCGTCTCACCTCCATGAAGCTCAGCCCGAAACACAACGTCGAGCATTTCATCGAAACAACCGGACCACCACTTCACTGCAGACCACGTCCGATTGCACCGCACCGCTACGAACTCGTGAAGAAAGAATTTGCCAACATGATGGAACAGGGCCTATGCAGACCAAGCAAAAGCCCTTGGGCATCACCTCTTCACGTCGTACCGAAGAAGAATGGCGAATTACGTGTGTGTGGCGATTACCGACGGCTCAACGCAATTACTAAGCCCGACCGCTACCCAATCCCACGCATACGTGATTTTACCTACCAACTCGCCGGCAAACAAACATTCTCCACCTTGGACCTCAACCGCGCCTACCAACAACTACCAATAGCAGAGCAAGACGTCGAGAAGAGCGCCATCATAACTCCATTCGGCTTATTCGAGTTTCCAAGAATGTGCCCCGGCCTAAAAAACTGCGGACAGACATTCCAACGCTTCATACATGAAGTACTGCGCGACCTCGACTTCGTGTTCCCGTTCGTTGACGACCTACTTATCGCGTCAGCCGACAAAGCTACGCACGAGAAGCACCTACGCGCCGTACTAAGCAGACTCGAAGACTACGGTATAACTATCAACCCGTCGAAATGCGTATTCGGACAGCCATCGGTCAAGTTCCTGGGCTACGAAGTCAGCAAAGACGGCATACGACCACCTACCGAGAAAGTGCAAGCAATCATCGACTACCCTAAGCCGAAAAACATCGATGAGCTGCGAAGATTCCTCGGCATGCTGAATTTTTACCGCGAAAACATTAAAAACGCCGCGCAAATTCAAGCACCACTCTGCAAATACCTACACAATGCGAAGAAGCGCGACAAGACCGAAATCAGCTGGGACGGCGAAGCTGACGAAGCTTTCGACGCGTGCAAAGCGAGCATCCAAAACGCCGCTTTGCTCGCGCACCCCTCCCACCACGCCCCGCTAGCAATATTTAGCGATGCGAGCGACAGAGCCGCGGGAGCATCGCTAAACCAATTCGTGAACGAAGCTTGGCAACCACTCGGCTACTTTTCTAAAAAGTTCTCCGACGCCCAGACCCGCTACAGCACATTCGACCGTGAACTACTAGCAATATACCTCAGTACGAAGCACTTCCGGAAGATGTTCGAAGGACGCGAACTTATAATTTTCACCGACCACAAGCCGCTCACCTACGCATTCACCAAAACAAGCAATAACAACGAATCACCGCGCCGCACCCGTCAGCTGTTGTATATCAGTGAATTCACTACTGATATACGACACATACCCGGAACGCAAAACGCCGCTGCAGACGCCCTATCTCGCATCGAAGCCATCGCATGTCCATCTCCTATCGACTACGAACAACTAGCAAGAGCGCAAGAGCGAGATAGCGACACCATCCGATCACTCGCACAGCAAGACAACCTATCGATGAAACAAGTCACAATTCCCGGAACTACAGTCAAACTCTACTGCGAAACATCGACGCCGCACTTACGACCTTACGTACCCGAAGAGCATCACCGTGCCGCTTTCAACGCAGTACACAACATAAGTCATCCTGGAATTAGAACGTCACGCAAACTCGTCGCTCAACGCTACTTTTGGCCCGGATTAAATGCCGATGTAGGCAAATGGGCAAAAGCCTGCGTTCACTGCCAACGTGCGAAAATCCAGCGACACACTGCAAGCCCTATTTCAAGTTTCCCGCCAACTACAAGGTTCGAGCATATACACGTCGACCTTGTAGGACCGCTACCTACTGCCGCCAGCGGACACAGATACCTACTCACTATGATTGACCGCGCAACCAGATGGCCCGAAGTGACACCATTATGCGAGATCACCGCCGAAGACGTCGCCAAAGCTCTATACGAAGGCTGGATCTCCCGCTTCGGCTGCCCCGCTACCATCACGACCGACCAAGGACGGCAATTCGAGAGTCGAGTATTTGCGTCACTCACCCGCTTACTCGGCATCGAAAGAACCCGAACTACGCCGTACCATGCCCAAGCGAACGGTATGATTGAAAGGTTCCACAGAAGTCTCAAGGCCGCACTCAAGGCCAGGCTACAGAACGACAAGTCATGGATCGACACAATACCTAGCGTTCTACTTGGACTACGAGCCGCACTACGCACAGACACCGGTGTAAGCCCAGCCCTACTCACTTACGGCTAGGGCTTGCAAATATTCGAAACTTTCAGGTATTCGAATATTCGACTTTTTCTGACGACATATTCGAATATTCGAATAATTATTCGAATATTATAAAAAATAAGAAAAAGAACGAGAAATCGGTTTATTATCGTTTTATTCAAAAGCTTATTTCACATATTGCTAAAACTAATGATATTTTGCAGAAATCCACTTAATTGACTAGATTTTATCATCCTACTATGAGATGCCCACATTTATAAAAAACAAGTAAAACGCCAAAATAAGACGTATTCAATATTTCTAGATAAAACTTTTATTATAAATGCGCCGTTGAGTGTAATAATATAACTTTAATCATCTAAACCAAACCTAGGTATGTAAGATATTTTTTTTAGTAGGTAATTATTTTCTGATTTAAATTAACTTGTAGTCACTCAGAGGCCTTAATTAATGGTCGGCTTAATTATATAATATTGGAATATTTAAGGGAAAAAGTTAGTTGACTACTGGATTATTTGTCAGCTAAAGGTGCATAGTTAGATTACCTAGTTGGGCACTGGGCAGGTTTGGTATGATCAAATTTGAGAATTGCGATAAGTGCGGGCAAGGTTTAGTCTTAATAAACAGAATGACCCTTTAACTTAAAACTTATGCACCGTAAAAATAACATACTTTTTGATTTCGTTTTCTTTCAAATTGAGTTAGGTTTCACTGTATTCACGAAGTCTATCGAGAGGAATACAGTAAAAATATTATTTCCTTCGTATTTGGGTACCTACCATTACTCATTCACTGTAAATACCCGGAAAACACACAGAAACTGTAACTGCAGCGGATTAAATAGATTTTTTATAGTAATAAAAAATATTCGAATATTCGAAACCTGAGCGGCCGAATATTCGAATATCAAAACAGGCCGAATATTCGACAAATTCGAATATTCGAATATTCGAATTGCAAGCCCTACTTACGGCTGCAGTGTACGACTACCCGGCGAACTGTTACTACCTACGCGCGATGACGTCACCATGGACTCCGACTTCGTGGAAAAACTACGAGCGACCATACACAGCCTAACACCGACAGCAATGATCCCGCATGGCAACAAGAAACCTATCTTCGTGCATCGTGACCTTCAAACCTGCGAACAAGTATTCGTACGAGTTGACGCCGTAAAGAAGCCGCTACAAGCACCTTACGACGGACCCTACCGAGTACTAAAACGCAACGACAAAATATTCACTCTGCAGCTACCTAATCGCCAGATGAATATTTCGATCGACCGCTTAAAACCCGCATTCATCATCGCAGACACCGAGCAAGAAACACCTACGAGTACAACGGACATACCTACAACCTTAACGACCGCAACAAATATACCTACAGCTACGAGTTCAACGAAAACGCCTAACATACCTACAACGACGAGTACAACGATCGCAACGAAAATGCCTACAGCTACAACATCGAACAAAACTTCGCAACCGACTGTACCACCGAGTTCACCGACATCACAACAAAACAACAACAACCAACAACAGAAAAAAGGCATCCTGAAACGAAGAGATGAACCAGACACAACCACGACCACGCAAGTACCTACAAGCACGAGCACAACACGCCGAGGCCGCACTATTCGCCTGCCGGTACGCTTCGCTTGAGGGGGAACCCTGTGGGAACACTCGATTGACATCATGTGTTTTAATCAATCAATCAATCAATCAATCAATAATCATTTATTTCAAATAACAAAGATTCATAATACATAGTAATACATGGTTAGTAACACAATAAACTTATTATCTAGGTTAGTATTCTTATATCTATGGTATTTGTACATTAATAACTAAATAAATACTCCATTGCAACAGTGCGCACATCACTCGACCACTTGTGCATAGTTAGTGATGTGCAAACTGCAGCAATGCCGTATAAATGGACAATCAATCCTATCCGCTATCATGGCCAGGATGCTGTTGCGGCTATCCCGCACCCTCCGCACCAGGGACGCGCATTTCTTTCTAATTGTTGCATAAAAGCAGTCAACTCTCGCCTCTGCAAACATCCCCGATGCGCTGCAGCAGCGGGGCAGCCGCATCAGCATCCTGAACGCATTATTATATTGTACGCGTAGGGCTGAGTACGTTTTTCGAGTGTAGTTTACCCACAGGCTGCTCGCGTAAAAAGATGTGCAATAAGCTTTAAAAAGCGTTTTTTTAACTTCGTTGGAGCAACGAGCAAACCTGCGGGCTAACATATTGGCTCTCACTGACAGCGCCCTACGCTCCCTTTCCATATCACTATCGTCTTTAAGACTCGGAGTAAGTATATGCCCCAAGTATTTAAATTGCTGCACTCTATTTAGTGGAGAACCATACAATTTAACCTCCGGCACACTAGTAGGCTCTTGATTCCCCCTGCCAAAAACCATGTATTCGGATTTATTTACATTATATATCAACCCATGATCAGAGGCATACTTTTCACAGGTACTCAGCAATTTCCTTAACCCACACACCGAGGCGCTCAGCAGGACCATGTCGTCCGCGTAACTTATATTGTTGACGGCTACGTCGTCCACATGGCAGCCAACATGTTGACCGCTAAGCTCCTCGATGAGTGAGTTAATATATACATTAAAAAGCGAGGGTGACGTCAGCCCCCCCTGCCTAACACCGCACTCCAGCCTATACCAGTCAGAGTATGTACCTGCCCATCTAACAGCGTTGACCTGATTTCCATACCAGTGTTTGAAAATTTGTATTAACTCCCACGGAACATTAATTTCCTTGAGTTTTTTCCACAAGATATCGTATGAAACCAGGTCAAACGCCTTCGACAGGTCAAGGAAACAGGCATAGATAGGAGTTTCTCGATCTGTGTAGTATCTGACGACATGCTTTAAACACAAGATGGCACTTTCGGTGGAAAGTCCGGGCCGAAACCCAAATTGGTTGTCATGCAGCTGCAGGTGTTGTTGCAATCGTGCGTTCAGCATGCCGTCAAACACTTTAGCTATGATAGTGGCCAGGGATATCGGCCTGTAGTTACTAGTATTGGACAGATCTCCCGTCTTATTTTTCACAATAGGCACCACTACCGTGCGTATGAGCTCAGGCGGTAAATATGAGTGGCTTACACAGAGGGTATAGAGCATAGCAAGTGTTCTTGCGAGGTGGGGACCCGCGAACTGGAGGTGCTCGACGCTGAGACCATCATGACCCGGCGATTTTCCTTTTGACTTTTAACAGAAACACAGAATTGTTCTGATAAGAACAGTTGCGATCGACTGACACTCTGCGATTAAACAGAGAAACAGGACGTGCCCTGACAAGGGCAGTTTTATGTTGCTCTGAGAAGAACATTTTACGTCGCCCTGATAAGGGCAGTTTGCGTGCTCTGAGAAGAGCAGTTTTATATTGTCCTGAGAAGGACAGTTTAATATCCGGAGCCTGCAGCATCCTCGTCGATCTCGTCGTGTCTTCCAATCAGCGAGCGCGTAGCAGCGAAGTGAGGCACGGCGATCCGACGACGCGATGTTTTATCCACGGCGGCCGGCGAGCGAAAGGGCTGGCGCCGGCGGCCAACTCAGTTTTATTCCAGCGCGGCACGCGCCGCGCCTGCGCAGTGGCACGCGCGCGCTCTCGCTCTCGCACGCGCCCGCGCACCGTATATCTCCATCTCACTCTATTGTAAATACGTCTCTTTCTTGCTTTTCTCAAATTGTGTATAAATACCGTGAGTTTTGTAAATAAATTATCATTCTTGTACATACCAACAAGTGTTTCACTTCTACTACTACAAACCTTCTGATACACCAGTAGCCATAGCTTGCTATAGGTCTATAGTTTTTGATGTCGTCATATTGTCCTTTGTAAATAGGTACTACCTTAACCATTTTTAAGATGGACGGGTAGGTGCCTTGTTTCATTAATGCGTTAAAAATGCTTACTAATTGACTTAATAATAAAGGTAATGCCACTTTTAGTAACTTTGTGGATATATTGTAAAAATCGAACGTGTTTTTACACGCAATTTTGTACATAACGGCTTGGTATAGTTCCTTTTCGGTAATTGAAGGTAAGTAAATTGATGAATCACTGGGGTCGGACGTCTTACATAATATTATGTTCGCTAAGGTCGGGTTAGCGATCGGCGCGTGAACAGTTGCGGCGGCAGATAGAAAAAATGTGTTTATGTCGTTTGCTAAACGGTCTGATGATTGATAATGCGCTCCAGTACCATAGTCTAATAAAACATGGTCTTCCATTCCCAGAGTGACACGGGGCTACGTCACAACAACATGCGTTCGTGGCCCACAAATGGTCTCGCCGGAAGATCAGCGCTGGCTCTCGGGTCAGTATTATGCTGAGGCGAGCCCATTTCGTGGTAAACTTTAACGCTTTCCAACTTTATTAATATTTGTAGTTTTTAGTTATACTCTTGTATGTAATCTTAGTTTTAAGTTTATCACGAATAAAATGCTTGATTCTGATTCTTTGCCCTTGTAAATAGGTACTACCTTAACCATTTTTAAGATGGACGGGTAGGTGCCTTGTTTCATTAATGCGTTAAAAATGCTTACTAATTGACTTAATAATAAAGGTAATGCCACTTTTAGTAACTTTGTGGATATATTGTAAAAATCGAACGTGTTTTTACACGCAATTTTGTACATAACGGCTTGGTATAGTTCCTTTTCGGTAATTGAAGGTAAGTAAATTGATGAATCACTGGGGTCGGACGTCTTACATAATATTATGTTCGCTAAGGTCGGGTTAGCGATCGGCGCGTGAACAGTTGCGGCGGCAGATAGAAAAAATGTGTTTATGTCGTTTGCTAAACGGTCTGATGATTGATAATGCGCTCCAGTACCATAGTCTAATAAAACATGGTGTTCGCGAGCCTAACGCCATCTAGCGGGCATCCCAAGAAGAGGCGGAGTTTCCAAGCACGGCCGCGCGGGGGCGCGGCGACAGCCTCTACCACTTTTACCATCTTACACGGCAAGGCACACAAGCCGCTCTCGCGATTTTTGCCAATTTTTATATAAAGTCGCCATACTATCAAAGTTATAATATTCATTTAATTTAATATACAATAAAACAATTTTGTAAAATCAAAAATAAGAAGAAGTCATTGAAGAGTTCCGCCTGCTGCTCCTGAGACCTCCTGAATCGCTAACCTTCCAAACATTGGACCTCCGAGCCGGAAGCTATCAACCAGCGCCAGGATCAGCAAGAAACGGTCAGGCCATCCATTCTTCACCTTCTTCCCTTCAATCGGCATTGTGCTAATACCGTGTCTATTTTGTAACCTTCCAGTGTCGAGCACGTGTCGCGTGGTGCACACGGCCGCCATTACGTGCCAACAACGAGTTTCGGGAATAAACTGTAAGTGCTTTACATTCTCTCACACAAACCATGGCTACTCCTAAAACAGCAGTGACTCCAATTTCTTTAACTGTCGATTTAAACGATCCACGTGTCTTGACGCAAAGACGAGGCACACTCAAGGGTAAACTCACGTTATTCGCTAAATATGTCGCTACGCTTAATAAGGCTAATTTAACGAATATTCAAAAAGTCGAGTTACAATTACGCATAAATAATGCCGCGAGTTATTATCGAGATTTCGATGTCGTTCAAACTAGGATCGAGGAGTTAGCAGAGTCGAGTGACCTCCCTAAACATTTAGAATACCGCGAAGAGTTCGAGGGGCAATATTATCAGACAGTGGCCGCAGCGTCCGAATTAGCTGACGTCGGCAACAGCCCCGCTGTTGCTAACGGCAGCGCCGCTGCCCCTGCCAGCGCAGATTCCGTGGGCTATAAGGTTAAATTACCTACAATATTACTCCCCACCTTCGACGGTTCGTACGAGCATTGGTTAGGGTTTAGGGACACGTATACTTCTCTGATACACGATTCTAAGGACCTGGGTGCTATACAAAAGTTTCATTACCTACGCGCAGCCTTAACCGGTACCGCTTTGGAAGTAATCAAGTCCTTGGAATTTTCAGCAGAGAACTATACAACCGCGTGGGAGCTTCTCGAAAACCGTTTCAATAATCATAGGTTACTAACACACAATTACGTAAAGTCACTTTTCAACACGCAATCAATAAACAAAGAATCGGCTACGCAGATTAGAAAGCTGATTGACTCCGTGTTACGTTCCCTTCGTGCCCTGAAGACCCTAGGAGAACCTACGGACTCCTGGGACACGTTAGTCATCTATTTAATAGTCACAAAATTAGACGCGGCTACGGAGCGCGAGTGGGAGGAACACAAGGGCTCAGTCAACTCTAATCGGCAGGATTCTACATCTCGCATTAAGCTAGCTGATCTGATTACTTTTTTACAAAATCGTGCAGATATGTTGGAATCTATTGCGGCAAATCATTCCAAAAATACGCACTCAAATTCGCATGAAAACAAAAAGTCATCAAATCAGTCGCAATCACACAATGTACACGCAACGCATAGTTATGCTTCTAGCTCCACGGTTTCACAGTCACACACAAACAAATCCAGTTCCAAACGCACTTCGCCTCGCAATTGTCAAATGTGCAGCGCTAATCATCCGCTTTATTCGTGTAATAGTTTCCTAGATTTAACTGTACCCGACAGAGTTAAATTGATTGAGGATAAGAAACTATGTCACAATTGTCTTCGCGTTGGTCACACAGTTGACAACTGCTTTTTTGGCCCGTGTAGGATCTGCCAGAAGAAACATAACAGCTTGATTCACCTGAGTAGTGACAGTGACGGTGCATCAGCTTCGGCTGGCAGTGTAAACAACAAGCCACCGGCGAGCGCCGTCCCCGCCACCTCGGCTCATCACACTATTACACTTAATTCGCACACACTCTCAGCGCCGTTAACACCGGTATTATTATCTACTGTAATAGCAGATGTTGCCGATAGCAACAATAAATTACATAGGGCTAGAGTTTTTCTCGATAATGGCTCAGAACACAGTTATGTCACACAATCTTTCGTAGACAAATTAAATACGCCTTTGATACAGTCCACTTACAATATTTCAGGGTTAGGTAAATTAGTCACGCAAACCACACACTCGTGTCAGCTTAACCTACAGGCTATTACAGGTGACTATCATGCACGCATCAATTGCATGGTAGTCGCTGTCTTAACGGAACCGCTGCCGTCAGCAGTGATAAGCGCGCATTCCATTCGCATTCCAGACAATATTCAACTCTCGGACCCTACTTATTTCAAATCATCAGATATTGATATATTGATAGGCGGTGATTATTTCTGGGGCTTGTTAAATAAGGATCGATTTCCTCTCGCAGAAGGGCCTTATTTACAAGATACTAAATTTGGTTGGATGGTCGTGGGTCCGATCAATAATAAACGCATTAAAACAAATAAGACTACTTGTCATTTCACGCAAACTTTAGACACACAATTAAGACAGTTTTGGGAGCTCGAGGAGGTGCCTAAGATAGGAGACGGACTGACTGACGACGAACGCGCCTGTGAACAGCTGTTCGCTTCAACTACGCAACGCGATAAAGATGGTCGTTTTTTAGTGCGTTTACCCCTTAAGGAATCAGCTGATGCGCTCGGCGATACCTTCGATGTAGCTAGGAGTAGGTTCTTATCATTAGAACGCAAACTCGAGCGGCTCCCGGACTACAAAAATATGTACTGCGATTTTATGCGTGAGTACATTGAGCTAGGGCACATGTCACTTATACACACATACACAAAGCCTTACTGCTTCCTTGTACACCACGCTGTATTAAAAGATAGTCTCACTACACGCTTAAGAGTCGTTTTCAATGGATCAATGCCCACTAGTTCAGGGAAATCTTTGAACGATTTGCAATTAGTCGGGCCGACCATACAAAACGATATTTTTTCCATATTGTTACGTTTCCGCGAGCACAGATACGTCGCCTGCGCAGACGTGGCAAAAATGTACAGGCAAGTCCTTATTCAACCCGACCAACGGAACCTTCAACTAATTTTGTGGCGAGAGAACCCTTCGCAGCCGCTAAATATTTACCAACTTAATACGGTAACTTTTGGTACTTCGTCTGGGGCCTTTTTAGCCATCCGCTGTCTCAATCAGCTGGCAAAGGAATGTGCTGACGAAGAGGTCTCTCGCACCATATTAGAAGACTGCTACGTAGATGACCTAATTACAGGAAATAATGATAAACACGCTTTAATTGACATCTGTGAAAAGGTCACCGACGTACTTCAGTCAGGTTGTTTCCCGCTCCGAAAATGGGTGTTTAACTTTGACGTTTCGCAATTTTCCTCGTCCAAAATTACGTCACGCGAATTGTGTTTAGGCGATAACTGTCAAAGTAAAACACTCGGCTTAGGATGGACTAACAACACTGACGAATTTCATTACACGGCAAAAATACAACAGGATAATAACGAACCGATAACAAAGCGCAAAATATTATCGGTAATTTCACAAATGTATGACCCTCTCGGGTTACTTTCGCCGGCCATAATTATTGCCAAAATTTTACTCCAAAAACTATGGCTGTGCCGCTTAGATTGGGACTCGGAAGTACCTGAGGAGGTCGCATCTGCCTGGCGTAGATACATACTCACACATACACAACACATACATAGCCTCCGCATTCCTCGTTATGTAATGGACGCGTCTGCGCATTGCACACAGTTGCACTTTTTTTGTGATGCTAGTCAATCGGCCTATGGAGCCTGTGCATATGTGCGTTCGCTTTCGGGACATAATAATGAGGTCATAACAGTGCATCTGTTGTGTTCTAAGAGTAAAGTCGCTCCTTTGAAGTCCGTCAGTATCGCGAAACTTGAGTTGCTAGGCGCGCTGTTAGCTGCTAGGTTGTACTCAAAAGTAATTAAATCGCTCAAAGTGAAGTTCGATTCTGTGTATTTTTGGTGTGATAGCACAATCGTTCTAGGGTGGGTCCGAATGTCACCCCACACCCTTAAAACCTTTGTTCAAAACAGAGTGTCGGAGATAAACGAGTTAACCGGGAGCGCGCAGTGGTTACATGTAAGTAGCAAAAATAACGCAGCTGATTTAGTTAGCCGCGGCCTTGAACTTGACGCACTTATCAATAATTCGTTCTGGTTCAATGGACCGCCCTTTTTGCATGAACCAGAATCTGACTGGTTACCTAGTACTTTATCGCGCACTTCCGAAATTATACCGGCCGATTTACCTGAAATAAAAACAAATACAATTAGTATGACAATTGACAAGCCAAATTAACACCGATGTATTCGAATTCGACAGGTTTTCGTCTTTTAACCGCTTACGGCGCGCGGGTGCTTATGTTTTACGATTTATAAATAACACACGCATTAAAATCAAAATAAATCGTAAAACTGGCCCGCTGACTGTTGACGAATTAAATGCATCGATGCAACATCTGGCGCGTCTTTCGCAAATGAAATCTTTTCCTGTTGAGTATGATAAGATGATAAATAACTTACCTGTTAAACACACGCGCGGGATTAATAAATTAAATGTCTTTTTAGACACAGATAAACTGATAAGGGTCGGCGGTCGTATTAGTAATGCGACTAGTTTTTCATACGACAAAAAACATCCGATTTTGCTTTGTTCGAAACATCGTTTCACACAGCTTTTGTTTCAGAGTAAACACATACGATTACTGCATGCGCCTCCTAGTCTCCTGCTTGCTACTATCAAAGGCTGCTGGTGGCCTCTCGGAGGCACTAATTTAGCAAAGCGAGTGGTACGCACCTGTGTAACCTGCATTCGCATGAAGGCGAAGACGTTCGCGCCTATTATGGGTAACTTACCTTCGCTACGTTTGGACCCGGGTTCGCCTTTATGAGCTGCGGGGTAGACTACGCAGGGCCAGTCTACGTACTTAACCGTAGGGGAAGGGGAGCTAAGCCTCAAAAGGCATACATCTGTCTGATAGTTTGCTTCACGACGCGCGCGGTTTATCTTGATTTGGTCACAAGTCTTAGTACCGAAGGATACCTACTCGCACTTAAACGCTTTATTTCGCGCCGTGGTAAACCTAACGTCATATATTCCGATAATGGCCGTTGCTTTGTAGGGGCGATGAAAGAACTTTCGTCATTCCTACAAGACAATGCGAGTAGTATCATTGAGTGTGCCGCTAATGATAACATTAATTTACATTTTAACCCCCCTTACGCTCCCCATATGTCAGGTTTGTGTGAGAGAGCTGTACAGTCTTGCAAATATCACCTGAAGCGCGTTATTGGCAACGCGAATTTAACTTATGAAGAATTTAGCACGGTTTTGGCACAGTCCGAAGCCCTACTGAATTCCAGACCCATGCATCCTCTTTCCACAGACCCAAACGACCTTTCCGCATTAACTCCAGCTCATTTCCTTATTGGCCGACCGCTGACAGCGCCGCCCTGCAGGGACTTGACGGCAGAGACGGGCCGGCTCCCACGCTACGAGATGCTGGAGAAAATGAGACAACACTTTTGGCAGCGGTGGTCGAAACAATATATTTCTGAGCTGCAGACCAGAACGAAGTGGCAGACGCACGGCCAGGATATCGTTCAGAACTCCTTAGTTCTGGTCAAGGAAGATAACCTACCACCCCTCAAATGGCGTTTGGGACGGGTGGTAGCTCTGTTCACAGGACACGACGGAGTCTCTCGCGTCGCTGACGTGAAAACAGCGAGCGGAATCATACGCAGGGCTTTCACCAAGCTTTGCCCTCTCTTGATGACGCCAGAGAGTGAAGCTGCGCCAGCCCCATCCACATCACCACAACCACATTGAAAGCGGGTGCTTTCAAGGCCGGGGGCATGTTCGCGAGCCTAACGCCATCTAGCGGGCATCCCAAGAAGAGGCGGAGTTTCCAAGCACGGCCGCGCGGGGGCGCGGCGACAGCCTCTACCACTTTTACCATCTTACACGGCAAGGCACACAAGCCGCTCTCGCGATTTTTGCCAATTTTTATATAAAGTCGCCATACTATCAAAGTTATAATATTCATTTAATTTAATATACAATAAAACAATTTTGTAAAATCAAAAATAAGAAGAAGTCATTGAAGAGTTCCGCCTGCTGCTCCTGAGACCTCCTGAATCGCTAACCTCCCAAACACATGGTCTTCCATTCCCAGAGTGACACGGGGCTACGTCACAACAACATGGCCGCTATATATAGCGCTATCGCATATTATCATATAGCGCTGTCGCATGATGACGTAAGCCCGTGTCAGTTAGGTGACCTAGAAAAGACGGGAATGGAGTACCAGGCGGAGTATATTATTATACCATGTCCAGTACTATCTTTGAGTGCGTCGAGAGTGCACCTACAGGAAGTTGAGGCGCGACCTGTACACGTGTTTACAATTTGCCATAATGTTCTTTGTTGATTTGTGGAACTTATGAGAATGTTATGGTAGTAGTTACGTTCTGCGTGTTTCATGGACTCTTCAAGCTTAAGTGATAGTGATAGAATCGTAAGGATGGTACTTGTGTCGTTTGTGTTGGGCTTGTACATATGGATAAGATCATACAAAAGTTGCTTTTGCATAACAATTTCGTTAGTTAACCATGGGCAGCGATTTATACGAGTGTGTGAGTTGTATTTGAGTGGAAAACAGGTGTTAGATGCGTTAGTTAAAACGTTTATTATGTATGTTAAGTGTGCTTGGGGATTGTTGTGGTGTTTTTGTGTAACTCTTGCCCAGTCAATAGATGAAACTGTGTTTTTGAAGGCGTCAAATTTATGTTCCGGGAAATGACGGGTAAGTGATTTTGTTGTACGATCTAATTTAAGCTTGATAGTGTTTTTTTGTGCGTAGTGATCAGATATCTGTGTTATAACTGATGATGTGAGTATGTCCTGTGTTTCTATTAAACAGTGTGTATAGATGTGATCTAGACATGTGCTAGATGTGTCAATTTCACGTGTGGGAAAAGTCACTACTTGTTTAAAGCTATAAGACCTGATTAAGTCCTCCAATGTTTGTCTATGTTTTGAATCTGCTAAGTAATCTATGTTAAAATCACCCATGATTATACATTTTTTGTTTACTGCTGAGAATAAGAGTAATAACTTATTATACGCTTATTAAGTATTATATATATAATTTCAATAAAATGTACACATATTAGTGAAATAGTATATTTAAATAATTGATGAAAATTTATCTCTTTTATTTTATTTAGCGGCTGGGTATGGGTAGAGGGCTAAAAGTAGTGTTTATTTTTAAACTTGATATAATCACTATAATCTACATGACAAACTGCAACTTTTTGTACCGGTTCCACATTGATAATCAAATTTTTATTTTTTCCCATACAACGATACCGCCCGAGCCCGATCCAGCGCCACGCGCCGCCACGCCCGCGCCAGCCCCGGCGCCCGTGCCGGCCGCTCCGCTGCTGCAACCCGGCGGCACCGTCATGGCACTCATCAATACAATACAAGTTATGGCCGATGCTGGGAAAAACATCTCCACTGCCAGTGCACCGAATACAAGCCTGCTCAGTCGACTCAGCACGCCCAAAGATCTCCCCGAATTTTCTGGCAATTATTTAGAATAGTTGCAGTTTAAACAAGAATATTACGAGTCCACTGAGTTATGTAAATTCACCGATAAGGAGAACCTTTGGAGGCTTAGAAAATTAGAAAATGTTTGCGCGGAGCCGCTAAGGATACAGTCAACTCTTTGTTCATAAGTGCCACGTCACCTGAGAAAATAATGTCGGCGTTGGAACTACGATATGGTAACTCCGAGTGCATCATTTCCCGCATATTGTACTACATTAAAAAGCTTCAACCATTGCACCAAGATTACCACAAAGATATTCTTACGTTCGCATTAAAAGTTCAAAATTACGGGGTAAACATAGTTTCCATAATTTTATCTAAGCTGACAGTACTAATATCGAAGTGGTCAGATTACAGCTTCAATTTAATCAAAGATGGTAAAAAACCTAGATTGTTCATCATGTCTGACTTTCTTAACGAGGAAGCAGTCAAGATTTCAACCACTGCAAGTACCTATATAGCCACATAAAGTGAGAATTACAAACATAAAACCTCAGACACTAACAACGCACATAACCACACAATATTAGTGCACGGCGAAGGAAGTGATAAGAAATGCCTCTTTTGCCGAACATCTGTTCACAAGATAACTGATTGTAAACAGTTTAAACGAGCGCTGCGCAAAGTAAGGTGGCAATCCGTTAGAAAAAAACGGGCTATGTTATAAATGCCTATTATCCAAACACGAACGAGAATCGTGCGTTGCGCCTGCTTGCGATAAGGACGATTGTAGCGAAGCATATCATCGACTTCTGCACTACACGAGATCGAGGTACCGCTTGCGTCATCATCATCATCAGGCCATTCGAGTTCTACAACATGTCCTACTACGAGTGCGTCAGCGCAGCAAGATCTCGAATCCAAATCGGTTCCTGAGACTTTGACGCATATTAACGCCAGTGATAAAAGGGTGTTGCTGAAAGTAGTTCGTATCAGCGTTAATGACCTAACGGTGTATTTTCGACTACGGCTTTATTGGACGGTGGTTCTTCGGTTAGTAATAAGTTCGAAATTAGCGCGGCGCCTGGGATTAAGTGGACGTACTGGCACGTTTTGCACACAAGCTGCACCAGTGCGAATTAGTGCGCAAATCTACCATTGTGAATGTGAACATTACGGGTATAGACAATAAGGTGCGTAATATAAGAGTGCGTAGTGTCAACGATTTGAGTGTGCCGTCTATCAGTTTTAAAATGTACTAACTTTGCTCACTTATTAATATTAAAGATAAATTATGTACTTCCGATTCAAAACCTGAGATTTTAATAGGTCAAGATAATATAACTTTATTCCTAGTTATATCGACGAGTGGAGTCGGGAGAGAAGATAGTATGTAGTAATAGACACAAGAGTAGGATATGAAGTGAACACGTTCATTACTGTAGATACCTAATTTATACATGTGTAGTTATCGCTGACACAAGCAATATGCGTTTATGTCGCAGTAAACCAAAGCGTTACTGCTAAACATTGAAACTGGCTAATCGCCATATTACACCTCCCCCGAAAGTTCCTCTCACCGCCGGGGTGGCAGAAGAAAAAATTTAAACGCATGTTACTTGTTTACAATTTTTCTGAAAGAATAATAAAATATTAATAAACATCTGTATTTAAAAAAATGATATGTCGAACCACTCGTTATATGTATATAATTAAAAATACCTGTGTAAAATTTACAATTATTCCTAAATCTTGTACTCTTTATTCTTAATCTTAGTGTCGGTCCTTTAAAAACAAATTAGAACGTTAATCAATATAAAAGTTAACCAATTGCGCGTTATTTCTCTTCTAAAAAAATGTTATGGTGCTAAAAAAACTGTTTTTATCCTTGAAAACATCGTATATCCTTTATATTAGTTACATAATTGTCGACTGTAAAAAAAAATATTATCATTCATCATTACTATTCATAGTATGGTACATTTCATAAACCTATCTAGTACGACTAAGTAAATAAACTAATGCCTGTAATCGGAGTCTTGCTCCTAAATAGTGGGAATGGCTACTCAGGGCATGGTCAGTGGTCACCCTATAAACAATACATCATGGGCTACGCTCCCGTGCGTACCCGAACTCCGTAACTATACGTGGGATTGGTCACCCAAGGGCATGGTCACCCTAAAACACAATAATAGCGGCATATCAGGCCAGGCTCTTCGGCTCTGCCTGTACCTAGAGGCACAAATACATTAAGTCCTAACAAAGTCTCCTACTATTTTCACTAAGGACACGGTAGTTCACATAATGATCAAATGGAAGGACTAATGCTCTAGCTAAGGTCACATTATCTGAATGTCCCTATAACTCCTTTAACTATTCTTAACTTGGTACCTTACTGCGCTTTATCTGTTTCAAAAATTACTATTTCTTCTTTTTACAATTACTTCTCAAGTGTGTAATATGGCGATTAGCCAGGTTTAGTGTTTAGCAGTAACGCTTTGGTTTACTGCAACATAAACGCATATTGCTTGTGTCAGCGATAACTAAACATGTATAAAATAGGCGAATAAACAAATATAGTTGTCCATTCTTTACGCATACCTATACTCGTGTATTACTTAACTCCCTGGACAACTACCCTTGTGCAGTAACAAATCTTATATTATTATATGGCGATCCTGATCCTGCCGTAACGATCCAGTCAGAACCCAATCTACGCAGTCAGAATCCGGAAGAGAACCAGCATCACCGCTACAACCCACCACAGCCAGTAACACCACCACCAAGAAAATGAGCACCACCGCGATGAAACTCAGCTTCACGGGCATCGATATCCAGGTAGTGGGGCCCCTTGAAGTTCGTCAAAAGTCTGCGGGCCACCGTCACAGAAAATCAAAGAACCGTCGAGAGCACAGTTAACGTCACGTTGACAGTGGCGGCACCAATACAACCAGTGGCACCGGAACCAGCGCCACCGACCCTGCAAAACCCACAAGCAGGCAACCCGGTTGCAGAGGACCAGGAGGCGATAGCAGGCTGCAGGTGCGACCCCACGGCACCGCGGAAGCCTGAGAGACCGGTAGCAACGGTACGGCCCCGAGCGCGACCCTCAGCGCAGCCACCAGTAGCGTCGGGACCCCCGTACGCGCCCATGTCGCCGCCGTACCCACCACCAGAGGAGCCCACGAACGCGCCCATGTCGCCGGCGTACCCACCCCCCGCGGCGTTCACGTACCCGCCAGTGACCCCGTACCCAGCCGCCACGCCACTACGCCAGCCGCGGACGACCACGGACCAGCCGCGGACAGGAAGAGGCCGCGGATGGAGAAGGCGTCAGGTCACGCAATTGTAGCATCCTTTTTTTAATTTTCTCAATAGGTTATCGCAATTGTAGCATCCTTTTTTAAATTTCTCAATAGGTTATCGCTGATAGTAATAATTTCATAGTTAAATTCGCCAAACACTAATTTTCCAAAAAACTAAAAAAAATACATTTTCTATAATAGTAGACTCATAAATTATAAATTGTAAGTGTCGAATAGTGTCCTCAATTAGTTATGTCGCAATCATCAACCGCGCCGAGTAATAGGTGCGCGAGTCAGCAAAACGCGAGTAGGTCGCGTGCCGCGCGTCGATTTATAGCAAGTTTAAATATTCAGTGAATGAAATTTGATACCCACACTTAGAAAATTTTACAACAATAACAGTAGTTGTTTCTTAGGGATGATTAATACCTTAGCCACATATCAGACTGATCATCTGACATGCAGCGAAGGGTTCATTATTATTTCTTTTAGTTAATAACAAAGTTCAAAACGGTACATAGATAGGAGTATTTTTAGGAGTTATAGGCACATTCGCATTATGTGACCTTTATAGCTAGAGAGCACTAGTCCTTCGTACTTGATCATAGTGTGATATACAGTATCCTCCGTGAAAGTTGTAGGAGACTTTTAAGTCTTAATGTATTTGTATTTCTAGGTACAGGCAGAGCCGTACAGCCTGGACTGATATGCCGCTATTATTGTGTTTAGGGTGACTGTGACGTTTATACAATAAAAGTGCAATGCGAACTACCTGCAAGTCGACATTCTGTTGTCAACTGTCACGGCGTACAGGCGGGTCGCGGAGCACACCTGACTGACCAACTGAGTTTTATTTATCACCTTGTAATACAACAGAATCTAGACGTCACAATGGCGACGAGGATAAAGAACGTAAGAAAAAACAAAAAAATCGATGTAGTTGCTAAATAACCGACAAAAAGTTATCAGTTTGAAATTATTTTTTCAATAAAAGGGAGGGAGACGAATGACCCAAATAGCACAGGTATGATGGACCCATTGTGGACTTAATTTATAGCTCTGAGCACATAAACATCTTTATAAGGTACACTTCTGGTATTTAAACTATATTTTGATCGAGAAAAGAACTATTTTTACGCTAATATTATTACTATAGGGCACATTTCAACGTCTTATTCAGTTTAAATACTAGTAATTGCTTTTATCTTTCCAAAAAACGGGTCGGTGAACAGAAATTAAGCCAAATACAGTAAAATAAGTTATTATAAAATAGAAATAAAACTTTTATAGCGACTGTGTATTTAAGGAAGCGTGTAAAACTATAATTAAGTTAAATAAACTGTCGCGCATATTGCTGTGTAGTGCTGAATATGTCTGTTCACCGGTAATTTACTACAGGTAACTAAGTATACCAACGTGGTGCTGTCTGCGTTAACGGTTGTTGAAACAATATCTGGGTGCGCTGTAGTTTATTATTAGCTCACAAATGTATCAAATTAACGACAAATGCTTAATAATAGTTTACATAATAGGGTTAACACTTTTAACCAGAAGTTATCTACCTAAATAAATAATAAGTGTACGCTTCATTTAGCGTCAGACTCAATAAAAATCAACAGATCATCTGCTATACAACATGGTGCTACTTAGCTTACGTGTGCTAGTTAGATATGCATTTAAATTATTTAACCAAATCAGCATAATATTCTCTGGGTCTTGTTTCTATAATGCAAAAGGAAAAATAAGTAAACAAACTGATACTGTCGGTGAAATTTGTCGTAAAGCTTAAGCTTAATACGAGTATTCTCCAAAAATGGAATACTTTTATGGTTGTAAATGTTGTTGTGTTAATATTGCACTCACCCTCCTGGGGCCCAGCCATACAAGGAAAAAGTCTGAAATTTGCTATTGAAATTTGAATCTATAGTGTATTCAGGGTTGATTTTGTTTTGTTTAAAATGGAACGAAGCAAAACAGATGCAACTCTGCTTCAATTAAACATTAGGTTGTGTCGCTAAGGAGCAAAATGTCATGGTTACGGCGACGGCGAACATTGAATCCTAGACGAAGCGAGGTATTAAAATGGAATACTGAGCGTAGTGAGGGATTCAAGTGTTAACGCCCAAAGTGAAAATAATTTTGCTACCATGTGACCCATACTGCTTTTCACATCACATAATATATGTATAAGGAAAGAAAAAATAAAAATAAGTTAGATTAAAGAACCTAAAGTCTTAAGAGTTTAAACCTAGAGTCTTAAGAGTTTAAAGAGTGAAAAGAGTCTGAAAAGTCTAAAGAGTTAAAAGAGTAAAGAGTCTAAAGAGTCTAAAGAGTCTAAAGAGTCTAAAGAGTCAGTCTAAAGAGTCTAAAGAGTAAATGGTCTAAAGAGCCTAAAGAGACTAAATAGTCTAAATAGTCTAGAGTCTAAAGAGTCTAAATAGTCTAAAGAGTCTAAAGAGTCTAAAGAGTCTAAAGAGTCTAAAGAGTCTAAAGAGTCTAAAGAGTCTAAAGAGTCTAAAGAGTCTAAAGAGTCTAAAGAGTCTAAAGAGTCTAAAGAGTCTAAAGAGTCTAAAGAGTCTAAAGAGTCTAAAGAGTCTAAAGAGTCTAAAGAGTCTAAAGAGTCTAAAGAGTCTAAAGAGTCTAAAGAGTCTAAGTAGTCTAAAGAGTCTAAAGCGTTTAAAGAGTCTAAATAGTCTAAAAAGTCTAAAGAGTCTAAAGAGTCTCAAGAGATTAAAGAGTAAAGAGTCTAAATAGTCTAAAAAGTAAAGAGTCTAAATAGTCTTAATAGTCTAAATAGTCTAAAGAGTCTAAGGAGACTACAGAATCTAAGTTAGAGTCTAAAGATTGTAAGAGTTTAAATAGTCTAAGGAAGTCTAAAGGGTCTAAGGGTCTTTAGAGTCTGAAGAATCTAGAGTCGTACATGTGTGCAGTAAACAGATTTTGTTGAAAATAATTATAATGGCCACTTTATGAATGTTTTCCATTCCTAATGTGCCTATGCAGTTTTGCAGCTAGTTGTACACAGGAACCTTGGCTTGTGCTGTTGCTTAACTTGTGTGTGTAACTGATTTGTGATTATATTTCTTCTTTATTTACCTACTTAATTTTTTATAAGTGAGAACCTGTAATTGGCTCTGTGAATCTATTTTAGTTTTTGGAAATGTTTATAGCTGTTGGTTTTCCATGTATGTAATAAAAAAAAAAAATAATAAATAAAATAATAAAAAAAACCATTTTCCGAATAAATGTAAAAAAATCTTCCACCGAACTTAGAAAGTACCTACTACAGCTGGTAGGACCGTGGGCCTTGGGAAGGTATGGCTATGCTTAATAATTCTGCCGCGCCAGCAATGATTGCGCGGTGATCGATTACATTTGGAAACTCATGAAATGCTTACCTTGTCCTCCTTAAATAAGTTCTTTATTTAATTATTTAAACGAGTTTTCAAATGCAAGTACCGCGGTTATGGTGGTGGGGCGGGGTTGCTGATGCCGACTATGGTGTATTTAAAATAACTAACTAGACATTGACACAACCTTGCCTATAAATATGAAAACTAGAAAAGTCGAGTTTCATAGGCTGAAAAGACAATGGTATTAATGTATAGTTTATGCAAGATACGAGTTCCGTATAAATAAATACCTACAATTGGAGTGAAGACTCCGTGAGTGAAACCTAAGTCCGAATAAGGAAAAACCATTGGAGTGAAAACTCCGCGAGTGCTGCATGGGATATCGGCCCATGTAGTGCAAATGATAAGTTCTTCAGAATTAAAAATAAATATAGCTCAGGAAAAATTCCATAAAATTTAAATTGTTAGTAATATGTGACTATAATTAACGTTAAGGAGTGAAACTCAGGTTATTGTCACAAAGACTCGTTGAACTTTAATGTATGTCTTGGGGTCCAATCCTATGTATATGTGTCTACCTGTTCTGTTTGTTACACGTTAGGTTACTTCGATAACTCCTTAAGTACAGAAACTCGGTAGTTAGAAGGTACTTACCTAACGCACATGTTCCGTGCTTACTTACGGATAGTATTACAATGATGTCTTAATTGTCCGCTTTAGAATGTGCCTGAGTGTCGTGTGCCTGCTAACTGCGAGCACTCTTCCAAGTACGCACGTTTCAGAAGCTAGCGTAATGGACATTTTTAAAGTTGCTGTCGACAAATTATAAGAATACTTTTCGCAAAAACAGAGTTTGTATGAACGATTCGTGTTTCGACTGATGTAACAAGAATGGTACTTTGGAAATTTCTAATCTAATCTATTCCTAATGATTCTAAATGTGATTTCAATGCGGAAAATTGAGCCTCCGCCGATCTAAAGGAAAATATTGAATCTAGGGGTTTCAGTTACAATAAACAAGTGATTATGGGAACAAATTTGATAAAATGTTAGGAGGCAACTGAAAGAGTTTTTGGGCAAACATAACAAACAGGTAGACAGGATTGCGATAATGGCGCCGCCTTCCCCCTAAAAGATAAAATGTGCCGGCATGTGATAAATGTGCCTACAAAGGCCAATTCAAAATGCAAAGCTGCACTAGGACTAAATCAGTACCGATAAAAGTCGACGGGCCGACTAAATTAAAGTCCAAAAATAAATAAATTACCTAAAGCCAATCAACTAATTTTAGTGCCAAAAGAACACAATAGTAATTCTATAAATTTACAATCAGGTCAAAGGTCAATTTAAGGTAAATAAATAGACGCTGGGTCCGTCACAATGCCACACATTGTGTAGGTATCTAAAGTAAATGCTGAAAAAAATACAAAGTACCAATCAGTGACGATGCGTGAAACCTTGCACTCCCACTGCGCTACTTTATATATGACTTGTTCCTAATAGTGAAAACATACACATACGAACATAGTAACCAAATCCGTAAAATGGACGGCCAAGCGATGGCGTCAATATCGGACAGTTACCCAGATAGAGATGAGTTTTAATTAAGTGTAATAAAAAGGCACGTTAGTGGGAAATTTATACTGTGTACGTATAAAAACGTAAGGACCAGACGTGATCTTGATTGCACCAAATTGCAGTTTGCCTAGTTGAGGTTGAAACTAACAAAATCAAACAAACCTTGTAAATTGAGGTTGCAGATCGAGCCTCTATATTTGCAAGAGTACATATATATTATCAAAGAGTTATTTACTTAAGTCGTTGTTTAATTATCGTACAGGTACTAAGTACCAAGTATGAACTAAAACCCAAAATGGCCTAGGGTTTTATTAAAGCATCGGAATAATAATAAAGTAAATGTTCATGGTAATGAAATTCCATTGGGTCCTTGTAAAATATACATAATTAGAGTTAAACAATATATGCCACCATCAAAATGAACATACACAGGTGCTAGTTTTGCTCTATAATATATCTGTAAGTAATTGAACCTAAGGGAAGCAAAATGTCTATAAAAAAAATATTAATGTGACTGTAACCATGGTCAAATTAAGGCTGTGTATATTGTAGTCAAGGGCTACTGTAGACTATAGTCAAGGCTAAAATCAACTTCCAATTGTAAGCAGGGATTAAAGTTGTTTTCATAACATAAATAATATCATTCATTGTATAAGTAACATTAAGTTGCTAGATTAACAGTACAGTCGATATACCATACTTGAATATAATTGAGGTCAATACTGTATTCAGCAAGTATTATAATTAAAAAACGGTAATAAAATAATGTATCCAATGCAATTTATAATAATAACGGTCAAATATGTAGGTACCTACATCATTTTACCCGAGTAATAGAAATCTATTTGTATAGATCATGGTTTGCGTAAATAACATACCAGTACACAAGTAAAACTAAATAGGTTGTGATATCTGGTATGACTTTTTACCTTACTTAACATTGGACCATTTACGTATATTATAAATTGCATTATATCTATATATTATACTATATTACCTATCAAACAGCCAAGTAAAACTGAGGAAATCAGTTGTTGCCAATAAATAATGTACATGTACGAGATGTTATTGGAATATGTTACCTGTATGTTACAATTTTATTGGAAATTCACGAAATAGGTATTAATTGTGTGAAACGTGTACATAGCTTGAACGCTAATGAAAATACCTAGAAAAGTGTAAGCATCCAAAGAAAATATGTATCAATTAAGGTTAAACTCGTAAGATATTTAAACCTCGAGTTGTTATCAATTTGAATAAAAGAAAGCAGACTCAAAATTCAAAACTGAAAAAAGGAGAAGGAAAGAGACTGATATTGTAAAAGTAAAACCATAATTGTATTAAAACACTTTATTACGCTAAACAAGTACATAACAATAAGAGAATAGAATAAATGTGTACAAAGGCGAACTCATCCCGTTAAAGGATCTCTTCCAGCTGACCGCTAAGCAACTGAGAGAGATACTAGGAATAGTGTAAATATTGCAAGGTTATATTGTTAAAAAATGTTTATTGTTGAACTGTTGAGAAATGAATATATCCACACCTCGCCGAGTTTCTTCCGCCGGTTCTTCTCGGGTCTGAGGTTAACGCTGTTTTCCGAACCGGTGGTAGGTAGTATGTCGGAATTAGAATCTAAATTAACCTAGCAGTTATAAGATAAACAGATGTGAGATGACTGAACTATTGTTGCATGGCTAACGCATAAAATAAAATAAATAAATCATTATAAAAAGGAAGAGATGTGACGTTTATACAATAAAAGTGCAATGCGAACTACCTGCAAGTCGACATTCTGTTGTCAACTGTCACGGCGTACAGGCGGGTCGCGGAGCACACCTGACTGACCAACTGAGTTTTATTTATCACCTTGTAATACAACAGAATCTAGACGTCACAGTGACCATGCCCTCGGGTAGCCAATCCCACGTGTAGTTATGAAGTTCGGGTACGCACGTGTTAGCATCCTCCCAAAACTCATAAATTCAAATTGTAAAATTAAAAGGGTAGTAGTTGAGTTTTTACCAGAAAATGGCGGTAGGGTGCGGAGGCGGCCATTAGACGATCGGAGCTGAACTCATGAGTCGATAGGACCGTTAATAGTCAGAAGTGGTAAGAACGTTGGAAAACCCACAGGTATGATGATTTCGATCTACGAAAAATACAGGTACACAGGTTGTGGATAACAAAAGAAAGTTTAGAATAAAGTAAAATCAATTACGCATTTGATCTAACACATAAGCAGTTGAAAATTAAGTTTATGTTTATTTCGATGGAATGAAAATACCTAAATGTATATTTGTAAGCACTTATTATCAACTATGAACATTAAAATAACATCGAAGTATGTCACACTGCAAGTCATACATTATTTAAAGTATACCATTTACTGATAAAACAGTAAAGTCAAGTTTTATATAGTAACAAATTCCTATTTGATTGATTGTTCATTTACTGAACGGCCAGGTGAATATTTTTAAACTAGGTACGTATTATGTTTAAAAGCTGATGACGATTACGAATACCCATTAACCGATCATCATTAAGGACTGTAGCTGATCTTGGATCTGCTAGCTTTAGTAGTACTAAAGCCGCTATTACAACTGACCGTTATATCGTCGTATTGTGTGATTTGTTTCTCATTTTCGCACTTACATAGGTAAGTACTTGATAGAATCTGATGACAGAACGGTAAAATCCTAATCTTTAAGCACACAGGGGAATAATTTAAAACGAATATGTTCAAATAGCCAATTAGGTGTCGTGTAAGTACGGCATTATTTATGTAGTTTGACACCATTCGGGGATATACTGAGCTATATTGTTGCTACCGCACAATAGATGTTTTTTGCTAGTTTTGAAATGCATTTGATCACATAATTAATTATTTCAATGGATAATTTGGATCATTTGAGGTAGTTTTTTTGTTTATACCAATTTATTCGAGTTAATAGCGGCCGTTGTGTTTAATAACATATCTGAATGGGGAAAATTTGCCAAGGGTTCGTTTATATGTTCACCATAGTGTTTATTCGTACTATTATAGCGCGTTTATTGTGTATATTTATACATTGTGTAAGAATGGACATTTTCTTGTAATTAACTTGATCGACGTTTTACCGACGGCGTTTAGCTGCACTGTGGGGTACACACTAATATTTAGTATGACAGACAGTAAAATGATTCATTGATTCAAAATAGTACAACGAGCGAGCGGGGACTTGAATAAAAAATAATAATAATGACGAGTATGTTTGCAACTGGAGATTTGTTTATGGGGGAAACTATTTTAACAAAAAAAGAAAAGCAGTATTAGACCATTTAAACGTGGGGGATTACATTATTATTTACAATATTAGTTACTTAATGAGTGTCTGACAATCACTACTGATTATTACATCACATGAAATAAATAAAATATGTGGGTGTAAGTATTTTTTTTTTTGTAAATCATTATGTATTATTGATTTAAGCTTGTTTAGTTTAATAACTGGAGACATGATTTCTTATGTATATTGGGTCGAAATAAATAAAATAATATATATACCGTTGCTGTATAAGTACTGATATATATTTACAGTTACTACTCGTTTCTGTAGTTTTTACCGAACCGATTTTTATTCACGAATCGACAATCAATAAAGTTTACTTATTATATTATGAAGATATTATATTAATGTCCTCGGGTAATGAGACGCGATATACTTACGCCTTCGTATACCAACAGTACAGCCCTACAGTCTTACGTAAAAGCGATTATAACACCAATGGCGACGAGAGTTCGACCAGTAAAGTAACAACACGACGTACAGACAGACACATACATATTATAAGTACTTAATCTATTGATAAAATACAGTAATTTTACAAGTCAATAATGTAAGTACGTATGCTAAAATAATTTTACATGTCATCTAATTGTAACATTAATTATTATTACATATTTAGATATATTATTTGTATCTCCATTTTGGATTTCACGGGCCTATAAGTCCCGCCTTGTGATGGGCTTGCGTGGGGACATGGATCCAACATGTGAAGGCTCTTTGGAGAGCTTTAATGTCATGTAGAACACCTACTGGAACCCGTTCACAGGTGCACTTTAATATTTATCATTATGACATATTTCATATCATAGTCTAGCATTTACCAAACACCATCAGATTTAAACAGTTGACGACAGTTATGCAGAACGTTTTAACGAAGTTCTGTTTAGAAAATCTAAAATTGACGACTCACTGGAAGAGTATTTCCACGCAAAAGCGATTCTAGTGAAAATATGTAAGTTTTTAAACTCAAAACGCCGTTGACTGTACAAGCAGTTGCATTTTATTTATTTAGGTCTACCAACACTCAGTGGAAACATTCAGTGATGCATAACTAATAAAAAAAAACCAGCAAACTTGAAATTACAAAGCTAAATGGACGACTATCACTAAGTTAAGCGGAGTTCCCCTCCGCTTCTGTCTGTTTCTGTGTTTGTGTGTTCGCGATGAACTCGGGAACTGCTGTGCGTATTTTCGTGTGGTTTTCGCTTGTCGATGGAGTGGTTCTTGAAGAAGGTTTGTGTATGTATAGTTTGTTGGCCCGTGCGAGGCCGGCCGTGGAGGTGCGTTGGCCGGGGCGGGTCGCTATTGAATATTATAGGTAGGTTCAAATTTAATGTTTTTTGGAACTGGGCGATGAGTCAAAAAGAATACCACAGCAGTGGCTGTGATTGTTGAGCAATCTACACAGTCTGAACAGGGAGTTACAGGGAGAATTAGTAGCGCCTAGAAAGGTTTTACTAAGTATTGAAGACAGAGGGTCTATTGTCTTTCTAGGCTAAGTAACATGGGACACTAAATCTAATTTTGTTTGATGGTTTGGTTTGTGTAAAGTTTTTGGCATCCGGTTATCACTGTTATCAGCAATCATTATTCTATGCTCTTACTTTTATGAATATGGCTATGTGTAAGTAATCATTCTCTCTCTCTTCCGGGCTATATCCCACATGGTGATGGGGTCAGCTTTCCGTGTTATTTGCTTCCACTTCGCCCTATCCTCGACGTCGTTTTCGGACACTTTGCACTCAATCATATCTTTTAGCACTACGTCCTTCCATCTTGTTTTCGGTTTACCTCTGCCTCTTTTACCGGGGATGGAAAGTCGTAGTGCTAAATTTCCGACGTAGTCTGGTGGTCTCCTTCTAACGTGGCCATACCATCGCAGCCTACTCTCCTGCATTTTGTCGGCGATGTCACGCACGCCCAGGCTGCCTCGCACGTACTCGTTGCGGATTTTGTCAAGCCTGGTAACGCCGCACATCCACCTCAGCATCTTCATTTCGGCAACTTGAATGGTATGCACGTTCTTTTGCGTAACTGCCCACGTCTCGCTGCCATACATCAGTACGGGCCTTATGATACTTTTATATATCAAACCTTTCAGTTTGACCGGCATTCTTTTGTCACAGGTGATACCCGTTACTTCCCGCCACTTCAGCCATGCAGCGGCTATTCGGTGCTGAATGTTGCATTCTATATCCCCAGAAATGTGCATTGTGACGATTACACAATAAACAGTACGACGCAACTACCCGCTAGCTTCACTCCGTGGAGAAGTGTCATGGCGAGTGGGTGGCTGGCGGAGTGCACAAGTGATAACAGTTGTTTCATTTGATAGATGATCAAACGAACTTCTTGAAGTGAAGTTCGATCACTATTATGTGAATCGCTTCATTCGAAGATATAATAAATAACCAGGTAGTTTCTTTAACTTGCTAGGCAACGTAACACGATTTTCAGAGTAAAATAAAGTTTTTTATTTTAAAAAGTAAGTGTATAGACTTTTTTCAATCCCCACTCCTAACCAACCCAACAAGTTCCAACCGCCATGTTCTGTCCTCATTCCTTTTAAGTGAGGAGCAAAACTTGTATATGGGTTTATAAGAATCTCTTGTTCTTATGTGACAACGTCACGGGAGGGAGGGTGCTGATTATATCTTCGAATGAAGCGATTCACATAATAGTGATCGAACTTCACTTCAAGAAGTTCGTTTGATCATCTATTATATTTCATCGCTTCATTCTTCAGATATAATAAATAACCAGGTAGAGTTTTAGAGAAGCAAGTTTTGCGTTCTGTTGGTATTTTATTAATTGAAAACCACTTTGTAATCAATCACTCTGATTTATTGCAAAAAATGAGTATTAAACATATCCTTATGTTACTAATTAACAAAATTATCAATCAATATTAATCAATGATTAATAGGTCAATCAGATATATTACGACCGAAGCACACAGCTTTTGCAAACTCATCATTGTTGCCGTCTTGTAACGGCCTATCATAAAATTTTCAAAATGTTTGGGACTTGGCTGTCCATCCAGCAGCTTTGCGTATGATCTCTATGGATACACCGGCGGCCCTCGCGGCCGACGTGGACGCGTGTCGCGTGCTGTGCGCGCCAAATATGGACACGTCCGCGCCCGCCGCTGCTAGCACCTGCCGTATCCATCGGCCCACAGTCTGACTCGTGGCTGCTCTGTGGGGAGCTTTGTATGTCAGTAATAGCGCGCCATGATTCCTGACTCTCTTATTTTGTGTTACCAAAATATAGTCTTTGAGAGTCAGGGCAGGGCAAATGCTTAAGTTCTCTTTAAAATAAGGTATATTCAATATAGGCTGTTCTCGACCAGGCGCAGAGGTTTTTATCAAATCAGGTATTGAAATTTTGATAAAATTATCTGTGATCTGTATATTTTCAATTTTAATTAATGAGAACGTTTGTACTCGATGGGCCGTACAAATCGCGAGTAAGATTGCGAGTTTTTTAGTTAATTTCTCAAGGGTAAGTTCGGTATTAGGATACCATGTCGATACTAGATCAAGGATAACTTGAGGATCCCACGTGTTATGATACCTAGGTAAACTAGGTTTTAGTCTAAATATACCCTTGAATAATCTCTTGATACGGTCATCAGAACCAACGTTCGGTAGTAAGAGAGCCAACGCCGAGCGATGGCTGTTTAATGTTCCGTAAGAACAGCCTTTATTGAATTCACCTGTCAAGAACATGAGTATTGTCGTTATTGACGGATTTAGTGGTTCTAAGCCATTTATATTACAAAACTTCCACCAGAGCTTTAGGGATACATTGTATTGCTTTACTGTATTCTCCGAAAGAGAAGCTAAAGTTAAAGGGATCGCTTCTGGTGGAACGCCGCGGCGGGAGTAGGCCGTGCTGATAGCGTCGCGGCAGCCAGGGTAAGGCTGGTGTGCAAGCGGTGGGGTCGTCTGCAATCAGATCGAAGCAATACTTTACTCGGATTGAAATATAAGATTTCTGAGACCAATAGGCTCTGCAGCATTGGGAACCAAGGCTGAGAGGGCCAATATGGAAAAACCAAAATACCTGTTGCATTATCATCAATAATTTTTCGGATGCATTTCAGTAATAAACAGAATGGTGGGAATGCATAGAAAAACTGTTGACTCCAATCGAGTGTGAAGTGTGAACGCATCGACAGCAAAAGCATCAGGTTCTTGGAACCAAGATACAAATTTGTCGCATTTGGTATTGGATCGAGACGCGAAGATATCTATTTCGGGTTGGGCAAATCGCCTGACAATGGTTTGGAAAGCGTGATTTGACAACTCCCACTCAGTATCGAGATTGGACTTTCGCGACGCTTCGTCGGCTCGATTGTCCTTTGTATTGACATATGATGCGTACAAGATTATGCCACGCGTCTCGCACCATTGCCAAATTTGTCTGCTTAGGTCGTTCAGATATGGAAATTGAATTCCACCCATTCGATTTACATAACTGATTGCAGTAGTATTGTCTATCCTTAACAAAATGAAGCAATTTGATTCATTTACTGCAAAGCTCTTTAGACCTAAAAACACTGCTAAAAGCTCTAGGTAGTTGATGTGGTGTTCGCTCTCAGCGGCCTTCCAATGCCCTCCAATAGTAACATCACCGCATACAGCACCCCATCCGGTTTTTGACGCATCCGTGTAAATTTCTAACTTAAAACTTGACGTTCTCATATGTGACAAAGTTGTATTTATATTATCCTTCCACCAACATAAATCATCCAAGATAACCTCTGGAAGATTTATTTTGGCCTCGTAATTATCGTCATGTTTTTTGAGACTTAGGAATTTATGCCGTTCTAATAATTTTGTATACAACCAACCATAATTGGTGGCAGGGCAAGCGGAGATGAGAACACCAATCAACTGAGCATACTCTCGGATGGTACATCGGGGTAGCTTCATGAATTTGTTTACTAAACGGTAAATCTTTTCCCGTTTTTCATGGGGTAAACCTATAGTCAAATTTCGTGAATCAAAAATGAATCCGAGAAATTTACAAGTTTGTGAAGGTTGTAATACACTTTTGTCATTATTAATTATGAAACCCATAGTTTCTAATAAGTTAATCGTAGCATTTACGTTATTTAAACACTCGTCATAACTATCACCTATACAACAAATGTCGTCTAAGTAAACAACAGATTTTAATCCCTGTTTTCTTAGATGTGTTACAACCTCCTTCATAATCTTTGTGAACACCTTGGGTGCTACGGACAACCCATAAGGCATGGCCGTAAATTCGTATATTTCAATTTCATTTGAGCCATGGGGTACAAATTGAAAACGGAGGTACTTTCGATCTGCTTCACGAACAGGTATAAGTAAATATGCCTCTTTTAAATCGATAGTGGCTAAAAAGCCATTCTGTGGTATAAGCTTAGCGGCAGTTCGATAGTCCTCCATTTTAAAATGGGACTTTGTCACAAATTTATTAAATGATTTCAAGTTCAATATAAAACGGCTACTGCCATTAGGCTTTGGTACTAAAAATGTACTAGAAATATATTGATCATTTCTATGATCGCATTTTTTGATGGCTCCTAAGCTAATTAATTTATTAATTGCTGTACTCATTTCTTTTGTATCTTCTGGCGTCAAAACATTTTTAGGTACCAAAGGCTGATGCACAGCCTTACACAACGGTATTTCTAATCCGTGTTTTATCCAGGATAAAACTGTAGGGTTATTTGTGATCTTAGACCAACAACTGTAAAAATGTGCTAATCGACCAGCATGTACCTGGGCTATTGTTGTGCTGGCGCTTGCGACTTGGTCGGCGCTGGGTGCCGCGTCGGGGCAGGTCTGTTGACGTACGGGCGACGCGTCGGATTCGTCCTGCGATACCCTCCTCGCCCCCCCCTGTTCGACGAATAACGGGGAGGACCGGACCAGTTTCCCTGTGTTGTGAAGGCCCGAGTGTTCGTCGAATTAGAAGTGCCAGGCTTTGGTGCACTGACAGTCTTTTTGATTTGTTGACCTTGACGCTCGATAGCCTTACTAGCTTTAATCTTTTCAGATAAAGTATTGCCAAATAGGGATTCATCCCGTTCGGCGTCTTGAATTACGTGAAGAAAATTTTTCTCTAAACTTGGCGTAATTAACTTTATTCGGTCTTTTGTAAAGAAACCATGCGCATCAGAGAGTATGCGGCATCCGTCACTCAAATATTTGAGGGCTTCAACTTTGTTTTCGGTCTTTAAAAGGACATCCATGGCCCGACTTACAGCTGCTATGCCTTGACCGAGTTGTTGTTGGACGGCGACATATTTTTTGTCACGTCCACGTACTACCTCTGTTACAGCGGCCGATATCTCGGCGTTAAGCTTAGGCGCTTGTAATAATTTACAATTATTAGGAATTAAATAATCCTTAAGGAGTGTGTCCTTATTCTCTTTTGCCAAACCTTTCTTCAGAATAGGTAGCCATAAATTAGCAAGACTATCGTGAACACTTGTTCCGTATTCAGGCGTATCGGAGGTGGATTCGCCAAGCGCTGCAAGTAGCGTGGGGTCCAGAGGCGGCTCAGTGGCATCAGTGGCAGGAGGCTTGGCAAAGGGCTGCACGGAAGCGTCAACTTGATCCAGTATCGGCGCGGCCGGTTCAGCTGGTGCGGCCGGTAGGGCGGGCGCAGCCGGGACGGGCGCTTCCTCTGGAGGAGTCCCTTCTTCATATACGCCAGGATCGTAATCCATATTTTCAACGTCTAGCTCTTGGTCTAGGTTTTGTAGGTGATTTTCACCTAAAAAGATAAGAAAAACATTGTTAGAACCTAATAAGGTTATTATTACCACCAACAAATATTGTCTCGCAGACAATACCGTGGTGAACGTGTATATCTATTATAGATTGCACGTATTTGTATAATACATTAATCGAAATCAACTCGCAGTTGATCTCGTCACAGTTAACTCGCAGTTAACCGTGACAAAAATACTGAATGTATGAGTGTATAGCACATATGTGCACTATTTTATAATCGAAATCGACTCGCAGTCGATCCCGACGTCACAGATAACTCGCAGTTATCCGCGACACTATTCAACTTAATAGAGGGTAGATAATAAATATCACTGCACTTTCATTATGAAAATAAATTGTGAGTTACATACCTTGTTCACTGACATCCGACTCACTTGAAGATCTAACTTGACGTTTACGACGTTTTTTATCGTCACTTTTAACTTCTAAATCATGAAGTTTCCTTTTATATCTTTCGATTTTTTCGCGGGTACTACGCTTAGGCTTCGGCATTTTTGCGAAGGTGTGTTCGTTGCCACGCACGAAAAAGGAATGAGGACAGAACATGGCGGTTGGAACTTGTTGGGTTGGTTAGGAGTGGGGATTGAAAAAAGTCTATACACTTACTTTTTAAAATAAAAAACTTTATTTTACTCTGAAAATCGTGTTACGTTGCCTAGCAAGTTAAAGAAACTACCTGGTTATTTATTATATCTGAAGAATGAAGCGATGAAATATAATCACCCAGTACACAACGGAGCCTGGACGTCACAGATGGCGACGAGGGTAAAATATTACAAAAAATTACGGAAAGGAAAGGTAACGGTGGCGGAAAAAAAAAACAAATCTAAGGTATGGAAATCCTAACCTAATAGCTACCGTATTTGTCCATTTCCTCCCGAGCTGCCGATTGTATTCAGGTAATACAAAATTTTGGGTGAGGTGATATTCTGTGTAACGAGTGACGTACGGTTGTACATAATACGAAAATATTAAAACTGCAACGATTTTGTTAGGCGGTACTTACGTAAGTAGGTTATGAAATTCCAAACTCACGTAAGAGGAGTATTAAAGAAACTAATGCAGAATTTAAATATTACTGTAAAAACGTAGATATAGTACCTATACCTAATTTTATAGTTTTGTTTACAATCAATGTTAATAAAAACAATTATGTATATGCACAGTTGATTTTGTCGACTGTTTACATAAGAACAGTGGTTAACTTTACAACTATTATTGAGTAAATAATTGATGGTACGTAGCTCGGGAGGAATGTTTACTAAGCAAAGAAGAAATATACGCGTGCTTATTACACTAACTCTTTGACAATGGCTACTGTGCGTGAGCCTGGTTACCAAATGTAAATCCAAAAGTGTAATCAATGCAAGATAGATCAATAATTGGGGTCACTACAAAAAATAATGTACTCATGTTACATTATTCCTATGATGTGGCACCGACGTATTAGCCATGAATTTTTCCATGAAATGACAGAAACGAATATGCCGATGGTTTGCGTGTTACAAATACAGATGGTACATGGTTTATTTTCTGACTCAAAATCGTATATTAGAATTCATATGATATAAAAGGTAAATAATCAAACTACCTTCGCGGAAATCATGATTATTATGAGTTGTGTATTTACCGTTCATACTTAAAATATACCGACCTACTTAGTCGTGTAATTAAATACTAAGATATTTTTACATGAGGGAACGTATAGAGAAACCTGCATATCAAGTCGGTATAGTTGTATACATTTTATGGACCTTATGTCCTAAAAGAAATATTGTTCGGTTAAAATAACCAGGTATAATCAATTGAAATGCTATTTATAGCACGATATGGGTATGAATAGATGTTAACTTGGTGTCGACTTAACATGTATTTATATATACATAGGTATGTGCTGTTTATGATAATAAACAATGCTAGCAGGTAACGGACCAGTTAAATTATCAAGGACCTTCAAGATGTCAAGTGAGTCAAGAACTATAGATAGCGTACTTAGACTGATGAATGCCATTGCCACAACACAAGACACAAGTCCCAGTTCCAGCCGAAATATTGCTTGAAAAATAGCTTGCAGTTAATAGAAAAGATCCAGGACATTAACATACCAGATAATGCTCTTCTTCTTTCATTGGATGTAGACAGTTTGTTTACAAATGTGCCATATGGGGAGACTTTGGAGATTATTAAGGGTCTTTTTGAAAGGCAACTTTTACATCCAGGGGAAGTAGATGAATTGATAGATCTAACAGCGATTTGTATGAAACAAAATTATTTCAGATTTGGGGGACAGTATTATTTGCAAAGTGATGGTTTGGCTATGGGTTCACCACTAAGTCCTTTAATGGCTGATATTTTTATGGACCATTTTGAGAACCAGCATATTGTGGGCAACAATAATATATTATACTATTTTAGATACGTGGATGATTTGATTATTTGTTGGACGGGTAGTATGGGCCTGCTGGATGCATTTATTGCTGAAATTAATGGTAAGCATCCAAAAATTAAGTTTAAAAAGGAACTAGAGCAAGACAACTCATTGAATTTTCTAGATTTAACAATCACTAAAGTAAACAACAGGCATCAGTTCAAAATTTACCGTAAGCCTACACATACCGATACAGTTATCCCGGCTTCTTCCACGCATCCGTGGCAGCATAAGTTGGCTGCTTTTCATTGTTATGTGCATAGAATGTTGACTGTGCCTCTTTCTGATGAACACTATCAGATTGAATTAAATAATATTTATCACTTAGCAGTTTCGAATGGTTACGATAAGTCTGTTGTGGATGGTATCATCAGGAAAAAGCGGAATAGTATGGTTAACACTATGTTGTATGCGGCACGATCCTCTGAACCGATTAAAAAATATAAAGCGAGCATAACTTATGTTGGCAAGTTGTCTGATGCAATTTACAAAATTTTGAAGTCTAACGACATTCCTGTGGCCTTTAAGACAAATAATACTTTGCACTCAAAGCTTTGCAATGGCAAAGATAAGATCGAGAATGGGAAAAAGTCTGGAGTTTATAAGCTTACCTGTGACGATTGCAATAAAGTGTATGTGGGGCAAACGGGCCGTAGTTTCACTACTAGGTATAAAGAGCATGTTGCGTCATATAGACATAACCATCCAGAGAAGTCCAATTTTGCAAAGCACTTATTAGATACAGGTCACACTTTATCTGAGAATCATTCTTTTGATATTTTACATGTTTGCGAAAAGGGATTGCGTTTGGGTGTTCTGGAACAACTGGAAATAATTAGGTACAACAATAGGGGCATGATTCTTAACGAACAATTGAATGTTGCGTCATCGCCGTTATTACGAATTTTTCCATCTCACTCACACTTGCACGGTAGGGGGAGTGGTCAAGGTATAAATATGGCCGACCATTCTAGACAGGCGGGGCCCCACCCGGCCAACTACCGCAAATGCCCGGTCTTCATACGGGAAGCCCGTAACTGGAGAGCGGGCAAGAAGAAGACTCACACTGTGCCCCAGAAGCCAGGGCCAGTGACAAGGGCGAGCGTCGCCAAACCCACGGTGGAGGAGTCGGCGCCAGCAAACCTGATGGCGCCGGCCAACCCCCCCAAACAAAGGGGGGCGAGCGACCAGCCCCACAGCACTGGCCCCTCTCAGATGGCCAAGAAAAGCAAGAAGAAGAAGAACAAGAAGAGGACGGCTATCGAGGTTCCAGGAGCTCCAGCCTTCGCTTCCCACAAAGAAGACCCAGCTCTAGAGGCCGCTAGTAACACCGCAGCGACCCAAGACCTGGCAACCATGATAGCCGCCCTACTCCAGGCAGCGGCTGCCCAGGGACCAGAAGCGGTCTCAAGGGCCCTCACCAAGACTGCATTACCCCAGCCGGCAAGTTCACTCGCAAGCTGAGGGTAGTGTACTGGAACGCCCAGACCCTGACCGGCAAGATAGCTCTGCTCCGCACCTTCCTCCGCGAGCAGAACGTGGATATCATGCTGGTCAGCGAGACACACCAGAAGACTGACCTCAAGATGGGAGGATACATTGTGTACCAGCGGAACGAGACAAACCAGTTGGGATACCCGTTCCGCGGCCTAGCCGTGATGGTCCGCAGAACCATTGTCCACCAGCCCGTCGACTTCGTCCCCCGTGACTCCTTCACGGCGCTCGGCGTCGACATCCGGGTGGCAGATGGAGACCTCCGGCTGTACACAATCTACCGGCCACCAGCGACTTCAACAGCACGCCTGAAGGCAGAGCTGCGTGCTCTGTTCCAGAACCCCACGCCGACCATCCTGGCAGGGGACTGGAACGCCAAGCACGTGGCCTGGAATTCAACCAGAAATGACCAGCCCGGACGGGTCATTTACAGCGCAGCAGTGGACTACAATTTCGACTTATCAGGACCAGAAGAGCCCACGCACTTCCCCGACGCTCACTCGTCCTGCGACATTATCGATTTTGTAGTCCACAAGGACGTGACTGCAGCCATGGCCCAGGAGGTACTCCCCGACCTCCCGTCAGACCATCGGCCGATCCTGCTCACCCTGGACACGTCACCAAGCTCCGCCCCGAGGAGGAAGACGAGGCGGAAGACGGACTGGGAGGCCTTCTCGGCGGCCCTGGTGAACCCTCACACTGGGCCCGTCTCCACGGCCGAGGAGGTAGAGAAAACAACAGCAGCTATCACCGAGAGCATCCAGCTGGCGCTGGAATCGTCATCGCACACCATCCCTGCAGGAGAGAGGTGCAAACCCCTACCTGCAGCGATCAGGGACCTTCTGCGACAGAAGCGCCAGCTGCGACGGAGATGGCAGCACACGCGCTGCCCTACCATGAAGACCGAGCTCAACCGGCTCGTGGAACGAGCCAAGGAGGAGCTCCGGAGCCACGCTGCGCAAGAATGGGAAGCCCACATAGCCAGCATTGACGGCACGCTGCCCTCAATCCACCGTCTCTGCAGGCAGCTTGGGCAGACCACGGAACCGATACGACCGCTGATCGACGAGGGAGGGGCCCCTCGCTACAAAGCAGAAGAACGCGCGGAACTGTTCGCGGATAGCCTGGAGCGACAGTTCCAGCCGTTCCCCTCTCTCAACGAGGACCACACCAGGGAAGTGGAGACGCGTTTGGAGAGATACTTCCAGCAGCAGCCGAACGAGGAAGAAGAAATGGTCTTCTTCTCGCCCGGCCAAGTCAAGAAGACATTGAGCAGAGTCAACCCCAAGAAGGCCCCGGGCGCCGACTCGATCCCAAACGAGGCACTCCGTCACCTGCCGCAGCACACTATCGCAGCGGTGACGCGCCTGTTCAATGGGATCACGCGCTCGGGACACTTCCCAAGCACCTGGAAACTTGGCCGGGTCATCATGATCCCCAAACCAGGGAAGGACAGGAGAAGACCAGACAGCTACAGACCGATCACGCTGCTGAGTACTCTCTCCAAAGTGTTCGAGAGGCTGCTCCTGAACAGGCTCCAACCCCACATCGAGCCCAGACCGGAGCAGTTCGGATTCCGCACCGAGCACTCGACAACACTTCAACTGACACGGGTCCTGGCATACATGGCCGAGCGGATGCAGCAGAAGGAGCACGTGGTAGCAGTGTTCCTCGACATGGAGAAGGCTTTCGACAGGGTCTGGCACGAGGGCCTGCTGGACAAACTGTCGACATCTTCGGTCCCAAGTCGAGTGATGCGCGTACTGCGCTCCTTCTTGACCCAGAGACGCTTCCATGTGGCAGTGGAAGATGCCGTCTCCACGGAGCGCCCGATCCTCGCGGGAGTTCCTCAAGGGAGCTGCCTGTCTCCAGCGTGCTACGCCTGGTTCACCGACGACATCCCGGTGGTCGGCGACGTCAAGCTGGGACTATTCGCGGACGACGCAGCGTACTACGCAGCGTCCATCACACCCGCACACGCAGCCATCAAGATACAGCGACAGCTTGACGTCCTACCCGAGTGGCTGACCAACTGGAGGCTCTCGGTGAACGTGGGCAAGACACAGGCGCTCCTGACAGGAGCGAAGGAGCACCCGCCGCCACTCAAACTCTACGGGGAGGAGATCAAGTGGCAGCACACGGCAAAATATCTGGGGGTCACCATCGACCGGGGCCTCACGATGAAACACCACGTGGACGAGGTGGTACGGCGAGCGAAGACCGCTCGCGTAAAACTCCGTCCAGTCCTCAGCAGCAGCCTACCGATCCGCACAAAGCTGGGGATCTACAAGGCTTACGTACGGTCCAGACTGACCTACGCGTCTCCCGCCTGGTATGCCAGGACGGCAGAGTCAAACAGGCGGAGACTCAGGGCCCAGGAGACGCAAAGCCTTAGGACCATCGTTAGAGCCCCACGCTACGTGCGGAACGCGACCATCTTCAGAGACCTGAAGCTCCAGAGACTGGACGAGTTTGTGGGACAACTTGCGCGCAAGATGTTCGCCAACGCCGACTCGTCACGACACCAGCTGTTGAGAGGGATAGCCCCCCTCCACGCCCGCCCCCCAGATGCCCGCCGAGCACGAGCCCAACCACGCGAGCTCGTGCCACAACCAGAGTCATAGACCGCAAAGCCGCAGATTGGCCAACATGACATCCAAGCCATGATGGCCAACCAAGTCTGTGAAGAAAGATCAAGAAGGAGAGAAAAGCCAATCAAACTGGCAACAACAGACCGGGCTGTCGTAACAGCCCGCGACTGAAGCCGCCAAAATGGGCGTAGCCCAGGAATGGCCAAACGCACACCCCCAGAAAGGGGGAGTGACAGATAACCAATAGGACAGGTCATTCCGTTGCCGGGCGTCAGACCGTCAACAACTCCTGAGGATGCCTCGTAGAGAGGCGAAACACGTGTCGAGGTTTATTCTTTTGGTGGTGGTTTGTTATATTTATTTGCGTATTTATTTTTGCGGTGGGAGGGTGGGAATATTAATTGCATGTAAAAATACGCAAGTAAGTATAACGGGTTAGCACTGATTGACTAGCACGGTATCTTTTCGCGGATTAGCAAAATAATATTTTGGTTTTAATAATTAGTAGGTTGAAACGTTCAACTGGTACTAGTGTGATGAATCAAAGTCCTTCGTACAATCAATTGCCTTTATTTTACTCTAAGTTCCTACTTCAACACTTTCGACATTCTTAACTTAACAAGCAGTAAGCCTTCCTACTCAATGTTACCGGTTCAAGCGCCAAAGCGAGAATGCCCCTTCCAGCTCGTGTGCTTCTTTCATGCCTCCCGAAGGGAGGCATGAGATGCCTTTCCATCCCTTTTGGGGATTTTTGGCGGTCTCTAATCGCCACCCGTAACTACGGGTGGGTCTATTTTGTGCCCTTTTTCTAAGGGCGGGGGCTTCGTGGCCGTAACTAGCCATTTGGCCTGTCATGGCTTTTTTTTTCTTTTTTTTCCGTTTTCTCTGTCTGTCTGTGGCTACTTGGACTGCGGGATCCTTAGCCACTGTCTGGCGTGTCTGCTTCTCTCGCCAGTGCTCTAGGGAGCTGGCGTGATCGGCGGCGGTTATCCGGCGGGCGTGTGTGCAGCGGCGCGATGCCCTGTAGGTGTTGGTGTCTGGAGTGGTCGGCGCGCTCGAACATTCTCGACGATAGGTGGCTCACGAAGGCGTCCAGGCTCTGCCATTTCAGGCCTCGCTGAATATCTACGTTTCGCACGTAGCGGGGGGCATTGACTATGGTGCGCAGCGCCGCATTCTCCTGCGCACGCAGTCTTTTCTTGTGTGTTTCAGCCACCAGGGCGTACCATGCGGGAGCTGCGTACGTCAGGCGGGACCGTATATAGGTCTTGTATACCCCCAGCTTCGTGCGACGGGGGAGGCTGCTGCAGAGCACTGGACGGAGCAGGACTCGAGCGCATTTCACGCGCCGGATCACGTCGTCCACGTGGGGCTTCATGGTTAGCCGCCGGTCGAGTGTTACGCCCAGGTACTTGACCTGCGGTAACCATTCGATTTGTTCGCCGTGCAGGCGAAGCGGCGGTGGCAGCTGTTTGGTGTGGCTGGAGATCAGCGCCTGCGTTTTGCCAACGTTCACTGACAACCTCCACCTGGAGAGCCAGTCGGGGAGTGCGTCAAGGGACCTCTGGAGTTTCTTGGCAGCGTGCTTGAGATTGATGGACGCGGCGAAGAGTGCCGCGTCGTCCGCATAGAGGCCCAGCTTGACGTCTCCAACGACCGGGAGGTCGTCGGTGTAGAGGGCGTAACAGGCCGGCGAGAGGACGCTGCCCTGGGGGACGCCCGCGTGGATCGGGTGTTCTTCCGAGACGGCGTTCTCTACTGCTACTCTGAAGCGGCGGTCAGTCAAGAAGGAGGCCACCACCTTGACTATCCGCCTGGGTGCTTCGGTCTTCGACAGTTTGTAGATGAGTCCCTCGTGCCACACTCTGTCGAAGGCCTTCTCCATGTCGAGGCAGACGGTTGCTGTGTACTCCTTCCTGTTCATGGCCGCCGTCATGAAGTGAAGTACTCTTGTGAGCTGCAGGGTCGTTGAGTGGCCTTCTCGAAAGCCGAACTGCTCTGGCCTTGGCTCGATGAAGGGCTGGAGCTTGCCCAGCAGGAGCCGCTCGAACACCTTGGAGAGGGTGCTGAGCAGGGTTATTGGTCGGTAGCTCTCCGGTCTTCCTCTGTCCTTTCCGGGTTTCGGCAGCATTATCACCCGCCCAAGTTTCCACGGGGTCGGGTAGTGCCCCGAGCGCATGATCCCATTGAACAGGCGCGTCACCGCCACGACGGAACGCAGTGGCAGGTGACTTAGTGCCGCGTTCGGGATCTGGTCGGGGCCCGGGGCTTTCTTGTGTTTGCAGCGACGGAGAGTTCGCTGCACTTGGCCGGGCGTGAAGAAGACCGGGTCGTCTTCTTGTCCCAGTGGCTGCTCGTAGAACCTCTCCAAGTGTTCAGAGACTTCGCGGTGGTGGGCGTGGTCCTGGACTGGGTTGGGCTGGAACTGTCTGCTCAGACACTCGGCGAAGATCTCCGCCCTGTCCTCCGCCTTGTATCTGGGCAGTCCGTTGGCGTCCTTGAGTGGGCGAATCGAGTCTCGCGTCGTGCCGAGTTGACGGCATAGACGGTGGATGGAGGGAACATCACCGTCTATGGACGCGATGTGACTCTCCCAACTCATGGCTGCGTGGTTGCTGAGCTCCTTTTGCACCTTCTTCACGAGCGCGTTGAGCTCCGCTCGAAGGGTAGGGCATCTTGTTGTTTGCCATCTTCTCCTCAGGACGTGCTTGCGCTTAATGAGGTCCAGGATCCTTTGTGGCAGGAGAGGGCGTCTCCCGTCACTCCGGATGGTGTGCGCTGCTGTGTTCAGCGCGTCCTGGATGTCGGAGGTGATGGCGGCGGCTGCACTCTCCACTTCCTCTGCTGAAGAGACCGCCAGGGTCTGGGGTTTCCCCTCCATGGCTTCGACGTAAGTCTCCCAGCAGATACGGCGTCTGGGTCTGGTTGTGATGGCTCTCACGGGTAGGTCTTCTAAGGTCAGGAGTACTGGGCGGTGATCCGATGGTAAGTCGGGTAGGGTCTCCTGGCCGATGGCTGCGTTGATGTTTTTATGTACCGCGAAGTCGATCGTGTCTGGCCCGTGCACGACGTCGTAGTGCGTCGGCTCTTCGGGTCCGGACACCCCGAAGTCGTGGTCCACGGCGGCTTGATATATCACGCGGCCCGCTGCGCTCTGCCTCGACGCGTGCCACGCTTGGTGCTTCGCGTTCCAGTCCCCGGCCATGATGATCGGCATGGGGGGACTGAGAAGCTTCAGCAGGTCTCTCTGCAGTGAGCCGGGTGCTCCTCCCGGCCTGTAGATTGCGTAGAGCCGGAGGTCGTGGCCCGAGACTCTGATGTCGACTCCCAGAGCATAGAGGGAGTCGAGGGGCTGGTATTCCACCGGCTGGTGGACGATGGACCTCCGGACTAGGACTGCGAGGCCCCGGTAAGCTGAGCCATCCTGCCGAAGCTCCTCCTTCCTGTATATGACGTAGCCGGGGATCTTTAGTGCGGTTTCGGCGCGCAGGAACGTTTCGGACACCAGCATCACGTCCACGTTCTGCACTGCGACGAAGTTGCGCAGGAGTCCGATCTTCGACCGTAGCCCCTGCGCGTTCCAGTATACAACACGCAGACTATTGAATTTTAGTCCGCGTGTTGAGGGCAGCTGTGAGCGCCTGGGCCACTGTCGCGAGCTGCGCCACGAGGGCGGCGAGGTCGTGAGTGGCGGTGGGCGTGATGTCGGTGTCTGGTGCTGGATCTCTTTGCGGTGGTGGGGCAGTGGAGGTGGAGGATTGGGCTGGCACTGCTGGCGTGGGGGCAGCCTTCTTCTTCTTCTTTTTTGGCTTCTTCTTCTGGGGTCCGGGCTCCTTCGCCTGCTGCGGTCTGTTCATCCCCCTTTGGGTGGGGGGGTTCGCCGACGCCATCAGTGTAGCTGGCGCCGACTCTTCCACCGTGGGCTTGGGGACCGTAGCGTTGGTTGTGGGGCCCGGGCGTGCCGGAGCCGAGAGGGCAGATCTCCCGGCCTTCCACAGGCGGTAGGCTGTTTTGTAGGAGGGGCAGTTCCTGTGATTGCCTGGATGAGGCCCCCTGCAGTTTTTGCAGGTGGCCTGCTGGTCGCGGGGTCTCGTACACTGGCTGGCCCAGTGCGGTTCAGCGCAGCGTACGCAGGCAAGCTCCCGATGACAGCCGTGTGAAGAGTGGCCGAAGCCCTGGCAACGGTGGCATTGCGGGGGCCCCTTCTTCCCTCGCCACGCCTCCACTCTTATTTTCTTCATGTGGAGAAGCTCCGACACCCCATAGATGCCCGCGTGGTCCCGAGCAGGCCCCGCGAGCTGCACGAAGTATATGCAGCCCGGGCGTCCCGCTCTCGCGTTGATTTGCTTCGCATATTCTACGGGGTGTCCTTGCTTCTCCAGGGCGTTCATTAAATCCAGAATTGGAGTCTTCTCGGGGAGGCCCCTGACGGCCACTTTCATCCGCTTCTCGTCATCCAGCCCGTAAATGTTGAAAAGTGGCTTGATGACGTCTGTGGCCTCCCCTTTTTTCTTGGCTTCTTCAATGGCTGCTGCTGCCGTGTCCTCCAGCTTGGTCAGGTGACGTATCACGAGGCGGTATTCCTCCTCGGTACGGGGCTCGAAGAGCACGCCCTCTCCCTTCGGCGTGGTGAAAGGCGACTCTCCGAGCTCCTCGGCGATATCCTCCAAAACCTTCGGCCAATTTGGTAGAATGTCTGCGACGATGGCGGGGTATTTGGGTTTTTTATTTTTTTTTCTACCCTCGTCATCGTCGCTGCAAGGCTGCGTACTACTATCGCTCTTTTTAGTAGTGTTGTTATTATTTTTTTGGTTGCTGTTTTTTTTGAGAGTTTCATTTTTTTTTGCAGCCTTGCTGCCGTTGGTTTTGGAGCTCGCTGTTGCTGCGCCCGAGGGGAGGGCGGTGGCGGTTGCGTAGCTGGTACCGGGGGCCGCGGGTCGTTGCGCGGGGGCTCGGGGGGCTGCTGTTGAGGGCCCCGGTGTGGGGGCCATGAAGGGGGCTGAGTCGCTGGTGGCTGGGGCCTCGGTTGGGGGTCGCTCAGGTTGCGGTGGGGCTTCGGGTCTGGGCCGAAGTCTCGGGTCCGTGGGCGGCGAGATATTATGGCAGATCCTCTTCGTGTCCTGCCTGGTGGGGGGGCTGCACTCCGGCTTCCTCTTGACCGCCGATAGTTGGAGTAAAGCCGGGTGCTCCCCGAGGAAGCGTAGGAGGGCGACGTCATCTGGGGACAGCTCTACCTCCTCTCCCAGGGCGTGCTCCCGCAGCCTGATGCAGGCCGCGGTCCATGTCTCCATCACGGGAGACATGTAACCGACTTGCCCCAGGCGGGCTACCAGGATACGGTCATGATCCAGTAGCTCGCGAGGAGAAAGTCGGTCTCTCTCTTCCTGCGGGATCGGTGAGAAGGTGCGTCCAGGGGCTGCATCTTCTGACCGCCACGGCTGTGGTGAGCCGTCACGGTCCGTTGTGAGGGCATCCGTGAATTCGGCGAGTTCTTCGTCGGATTCGGCGGCTGGTGTGGGCTCTGGCATCGGTGGTGTTGGTGCGGGTAGTTGTGGAAACCCGCTTTCCTGACTACCCACATGCCCCGCGGTGGCGGGGGGGTTGGTGTCTGACGGCGGGTTTCGTGTGGGTACTTCGTGAAACTCACGTTTGGAACTACCCACCCTAACCGAGGGGTCGGGGGGGGCCGTGAGTTTCAGCGGTGGGGCTGCGGGTGGTTTTAGAAAACCGTGTTGACGACTACCCACCCGCCCCGGAGGGTCGGGGGGGTGCTTCGGCTTCTCGTCCATGACGCTCGGGCTCAGTCGGTCTTAGTGGGCGGTGCCTGCGCGACGCATTACTGCCGGCCGTAGTCCCAGACAGGGGTCCCTTTTCCAGGTTAGGCCGTTTAAGCGGCGCCTGGAGTAGTTTCCACTGTCTAGGGCGACCAGTAGCGGGTGCAGTGGGCAGCTGGCGTTCCCCTCCGGCGAGGCCGGGTGCGATCCGGCGAAGATTTCTTCGAAGTCCTTGCAGGATGAGCTGGTGCTGGCTTTGGGGGTGCGTCCGAGTGAGGTACCAGTGGCTCTCCCCCTTCCATCTCATGGTAAGTTACATTTATACTTTTTCATAATTTGAATTGGCGGGTAGGAGAGTAGGGTCATTTTCGCGACTACCGACATATTAATTAACAAATATTCGGGTAAACACAAATCACATTTCTAATCACTACCCACTGAATGCCATAAGTTTAACATAACGCACACAAAATAATTATAATTTATTCTTGAAATCTTATGAAATATCACACTCGGCCATCCGACTGCGTGCTACCTCCGGTGCACGATCAACAATAATATCACACTCGGCCGTGTTGCCCGATGCCTTTTCAATCCTATTATAGTTAGACTAGTCTGTTTATACAATACCAATACTCTTCATTGTACACCAGAATACAATAAAATAATACAAAGAATTACAGCAACTCTAGTAGAGGTAAACTTCAAATTATTTAACTTACTCATGATATCCGGTATTGCAGATGTAAACGGTATTCATTCTTCAGACTAGTATTACTATTACATAAAAAGGGATACCTATTTAAATACCTACATATACTACTGATCATGTTAACGTTCACGAAATACATCGTCCACACTGTCAACCCCATACGATTAGTTATTTTAGCTTATTACACGCAGGATTACAGACATTATTATCGGCACGTACTTATAGAATAAGCCCAAATTTCATTGCATTGATTTTAGTACTGTAACATACTTATAACAAACATGGCACGAGCAATACAATTTAGCCTGATATATCAGAATAAGAAGAAAGAGACAACTACCACAGTATGAGCCATAATAACTGACATCAATAATCAAATTTTTAGACCTTTTATGGTAAATGTAAGAACTGTTTATGGGTATAATGTTTTGGGGAAGCTACGTAATTACATTAATGGCTTAATCAGGTTTGTAATTAACAGTTGCAATTATCTAATATTTTCTCTCTGAAATCAAACATTTTTTTTTTCAAATTACAATACTAGTTACATGCTTGATGACGTCCTCTACTGTAGGTCCTTCTTGAGCGTCGCCTTGACTCCCGCGGTCCTTCTTCGTGCGGGTCATCTGAGAGAGGCCCTCGTCGTCAGCGCCTGCTGTGGTGACGACATCTGTATTCAGGCTGTTCTCGCGCTCGGCTGTCGCAGTCCACAGCGTCCTCTGTGGTAGATTCACCGTCGCTAACCTCCAGCGTCTACCGCGACTCTGCATCAGTCTTGCTCGTGACGGCAGTCTAGGTGATCTCGGGGTGTCAATATTGGAATCCATTTTACCCTGTAATTAAATTTCAGTGCGCTGCATGATTGGTTGTTAAACTTTCTTCTCACCCTACACTTATTTAAACTCATAATAAACTCTTTAAACTCAAATTATTTACACTCAAAATAAACTCTTTAAACTCAAAATAAACTCTTTAAACTCAAAATAAACTCTTTAAACTCAAAATAAACTCTTTAAACTCAAAAGAAACTCTTTAAACTCAAAATAAACTCTTTAAACTCAAAATAAACTCTTTAAACTCAAAATAAACTCTTTAAACTCAAAAGAAACTCTTTAAACTCAAAAGAAACTCTTTAAACTCAAAATAAACTCTTTAAACTCAAAATAAACTCTTTAAACTCAAAATAAACTCTTCAAACTCAAAAGAAACTCTTTAAACTCAAAATAATCTCTTTAAACTCAAAATAAACTCTTTAAACTCAAAATAAACTCTTTAAACTCAAAATAAACTCTTTAACTCTTTAAACTCAGGATAAACTCTTTAATTTTTTAAACTCTTTAAGATCTCTGGCAGCACACTACATGGCCGCACTCATAAACAGCACACCTACATGGCTGTAGACTCTAGCAGCGCACTACATGGCCACATTCATAAACAGCTCTAGACTATTCAGACAATTCGTACTATATACTCGTATTAAACTCAAACTCATATTAAGCTCAAACTCAAAATCGTATTAAGCTCAAACTCAAAATCGTATTAAGCTCAAACTCAAAATCGTATTAAGCTCAAACTCAAAATCGTATTAAGCTCAAACTCAAAATAGTATTAAGCTCAACCTCAAAATCGTATTAAGCTCAAACTCAAAATCGTATTAAACTCAAAATCGTATTAAACTCAAAATCGTATTAAACTCAAAATCGTATTAAACTCAAAATCGTATTAAACTCAAAATCGTATTGAACTCAAAATCGTATTGAACTCAAAATCGTATTGAACTCAAAATCGTATTGAACTCAAAATCGTATTGAACTCAAAATCGTATTGAACTCAAAATCGTATTGAACTCAAAATCGTATTGAACTCAAAATCGTATTGAACTCAAAATCGTATTAAACTCAAAATCGTATTGAACTCAAAATCGTATTAAACTCAAAATCGTATTAAACTCAAAATCGTATTAAACTCAAAATCGTATTAAACTCAAAATCGTATTAAACTCAAAATCGTATTAAACTCAAAATCGTATTAAACTCAAAATCGTATTAAACTCAAAATCGTATTAAACTCAAAATCGTATTGAACTCAAAATCGTATTGAACTCAAAATCGTATTGTACTCAAAATCGTATTGAACTCAAAATCGTATTAATTAAACTCAAAATCGTATTAAACTCAAAATCGTATTAGACTCAAACTCGTATAAGACTCAAACTCGTATTTGACTCAAACTCGTATTAGACTCAAACTCGTATTAGACTCAAACTCGTATTAGACTCAAACTCGTATTAAATTCTCTGGTAGCACACTACATGGCTACACTCACAAACAGCACATCTACATGGCTGTAAACATTAGACCCGGTTATATGATACCACCTACATGATATCTAGAACCCTAAGAGTCTGACTATTAGTACACCACATACATGGTGACTAACTACATGCTAACTACACCTTTACCCACCTACATATATAACTAAACATTAGACCCGGTTATATGATACCACCTACATGATATCTAGAACCATTAATGTCGGACTATAGTACACCACATAGGCACATACATGGTGACTAACTACACTTTTACCTACATACATAGGTAACTAAACATTAGACCCGGTTATATGATACCACCTACATGATATATATTCAGTTCGCGGCGCATGCGCTCAGCGCTCGGACGTGCTTTGTGAATGTGTGACCGTTACCGAAGTGTCGCTCGACGCAGTGCGAAAAATAAGTGCAAAATATTCTTACGTGCAATTTAAATAAGTGTCAGTGAAGTGTGCAAAATGGTGCAATGCAGGAAATGTAAACTTTTCTTGTCCCTCGCAAAAGACGATGTGTTGCGTTGCAAGGGCTCGTGTGGCGCTGTGTACCACAAAAAATGCGTCAAAAACCAAAAGACATTCTTGCAAAAAGAAATGTGTACAGACTGCCAGAAGGCAGAGAGCCCGGGAGCAAGATCGGCTCATAAACTCAACATCGATACGAACAAAGCCACCGCCGAGAATGTTCTAGAAGCAGTTAACGACAAATTGCAAGTCCTTTACGACATACGGAAGCAGATAGACTCACTCTCGGAGACGGTGGACTTTTACGCGGAAAAGTATCAAGAGATGATTGAATTTAAAGAAAAAGCAGCAAGAAAATTAAAGGCGATTGAACAAAAAAACAAGCACTTAGAGGCAACCAACAAGGCACTGGAGGAGAGGGTTTTGTACCTTGAACAAAAAGACCGTGAACGAAATATAGAAATAGCTGGTTTAGATAATAAGGAAAATGAAAATTTGCAAATATGTGTAAGGAAAATAACTGAAAAACTGAATTTGAATTACGAAGAGATAGAGGAAATAAAGAGGGTAGGTGGGCCGAAGAACGCAGAGCGGCCGCGGCCCGTTATTGTGACGTTGCGCTCGCGCACAGCCCGCGCCGCCTGGCTCAAACGAAAGAGGACTGGCCTAATCAACAAAGACATCAGCGAAAATGGTAGTAATAAGCCTCTGTTTAGTAACGAAAACTTACCGAAATATACACGTTATCTCTTCAAATATGCGAAAACAGCTTTAAATGATAAATTTAAGTATGTTTGGATACAAAACTCCAAAATTCTTGCACGCAAAAGTGACGTCGAGAGAAAAATTTACACTATTGAGAACGAAAACAAGGTTGAATTTTTACTGAATGGAGAGTATCGGAAAAATACAAGTATGATTGATGAGGAGGCACTGGACAACCAAGCCGGTACGACGTCGGAGAACGAAGAGGAAGCCACAGACACCTGAATGCTTTTTTTCTTTCGAAACTGGGATTAACCCATGTGTATTACCCCCTGAGACCCGTTTTCAAAATTCAACCATATCCAACATAATATATCAAATATTAATAGTGATGTAAATTTTACAAGATTCGAGGACGTTGATGATTGGAGTAACTACATAAAACATAATTTACAATTAAAAATAGTGCATTTAAACATTAGATCCTTACGTAAAAACTACAATGAACTTCTAGTGCTGCTAAAACAATGCAATTACGGAATTGATTTAATTATCCTAACAGAAATCAACATAAAAAAAGAGGAACTTCCATTTTATGAAATAGAAAGTTACACTATGTTAGCCAACACTCGCGAGGATAGGCGAGGAGGTGGTATTATAATCTACGTTAAAAGAGAATTGACTTTTACAGCTAGTTCATTAAATAATCAAGCCTCAGAAATATTACACGGAAATTTAAGCATATCTGGTAAAAAAATTCATATCATAGCGGTATATCGCCCCCCGTCTACAAATAAACACCGATTTGTATCAGAAATCCGAGATTTACTCAAAAGTATGCCTAAGGAACAAGAAGTAGTATTGATAGGCGATACCAACATCAACATATTAAAGGAAAATAGCTCTTCGACTATAGAATATAAAGACGCCCTGTCAGAAAATGGATTCGAATGCGCAATCAACGTAGCAACGCGGGAGGAGGTACTAGCCGGCCGGCTGGTGACGTCGTGCATTGACCATGTGTGGGTGCGCAGTGGCCGCGCTGCACGTGCGCCTGCCGCACACATGCTCACCTGCAAGCTGTCGGACCACTATATGATCGGCCTAAGTATTGACTTAGATAACGTTTGCGGTAAACAAAAACAAATGGACCAGGTATGTGCTCTTAATAATAAACTTGTACGACAAAGATTAAGTGAAGTAGACTGGAGCGAGCTAGTTAAACTGAACTGTCCGTTGCAAATATATGAAAGGTTGTGTAATATTTTTGGTTCTATCTACTCGCAGTGTAAAATCTATAGTGCAAAACGCCAAAAACGTGTGGACCAACCGTGGGTGACCAAAAAGTTGAAGCTCATGCTTCAACACAGAGATGAACTATTTAGAATGTGGAAATCTTCTCCTGTTAACATGACTTTAAAAATAGAGTATACTAGATTCAGAAATAAAACGAATAAGTGTATAAACATAGCTAAGAATAGGTATAGAAGGATGTGTATAAATAATTGCAACAATGATTTTAGAAAAATATGGTGTAATATCAATGGCTGGTTAGGACGAAATGGCGAAAGTTTGGATAGTGTCATAATGAGATATCTTGGCAAAACAGACTCGACACAGAACATATGCACGAACTTTGCTAGGACATTCACACAAGAAATTGAAAACATAAAACACAAATGTGACAGGAAATTTTTGGACCGGAATTCGTATGTTAAAAAGGCAAATGTATCATTTCGTTATAAAAAAGTCACCGCTTATAAAATAATTAAATTAATTGACCAAATGAGTGAAAAAAAAGCACCGGGAATAGATAAGATAAGAATCGTAGACCTGAAATTCATTAAACACCAAATAAGTGATGTCCTAGCCAAGTTCGTGAATATGTGTATTTTGTCAGGAGATTACCCAACTAAGCTAAAAACTGCCATTATAAGGCCCATTTACAAACAAGGAAGCCACCTCGATTATACTAACTACCGGCCTATAGCCATTCTGTCAATAATGAATAAAATTGTCGAGAAAGTTCTAGTCGAACAGATCAGTACTTTTTTAGAAACAAACGGCATTATTGCGGATGCGCAGCATGGGTTTAGGCCGGGCCGAAGTACAACAACGGCATTGTCCCGTTTTGCCGATACTGTAAATGGATATTGTGACGTTTATACAATAAAAGTGCAATGCGAACTACCTGCAAGTCGACATTCTGTTGTCAACTGTCATGGCGTACAGGCGGGTCGCGGAGCACACCTGACTGACCAACTGAGTTTTATTTATCACCTTGTAATACAACAGAATCTAGACGTCACAATGGCGACGAGGATAAAGAACGTAAGAAAAAACAAAAAAATCGATGTAGTTGCTAAATAACCGACAAAAAGTTATCAGTTTGAAATTATTTTTTCAATATAAGGGAGGGAGACGAATGACCCAAATAGCACAGGTATGATGGACCCATTGTGGACTTAATTTATAGCTCTGAGCACATAAACATCTTTATAAGGTACACTTCTGGTATTTAAACTATATTTTGATCGAGAAAAGAACTATTTTTACGCTAATATTATTACTATAGGGCACATTTCAACGTCTTATTCAGTTTAAATACTATTTAATGCTTTTACCTTTCCAAAAAACGGGTCGGTGAACAGAAATTAAGCCAAATACAGTAAAATAAGTTATTATAAAATAGAAATAAAACTTTTATAGCGACTGTGTATTTAAGGAAGCGTGTAAAACTATAATTAAGTTATACGTATAATAAATAAACTGTCGCGCATATTGCTGTGTAGTGCTGAATATGTCTGTTCACCGGTTATTTACTACAGGTAAGTAAGTATACCAACGTGGTGCTGTCTGCGTTAACGGTTGTTGAAACAATATCTGGGTGCGCTGTAGTTTATTATTAGCTCACAAATGTATCAAATTAACGACAAATGCTTAATAATAGTTCACATAATAGGGTTAACACTTTTAACCAGAAGTTATCTACCTAAATAAATAATAAGTGTACGCTTTATTTAGCGTCAGACTCAATAAAAATCAACAGATCATCTGCTATACAACATGGTGCTACTTAGCTTACGTGTGCTAGTTAGATATGCATTTAAATTATTTAACCAAATCAGCATAATATTATCTGGGTCTTGTTTCTATAATGCAAAAGGAAAAATAAGTAAACAAACTGATACTGTCGGTGAAATTTGTCGTAAAGCTTAAGCTTAATACGAGTATTCTCCAAAAATGGAATACTTTTATGGTTGTAAATGTTGTTGTGTTAATATTGCACTCACCCTCCTGGGGCCCAGCCATACAAGGAAAAAGTCTGAAATTTGCTATTGAAATTTGAATCTATAGTGTAGGATTCAGGGTTGATTTTGTTTTGTTTAAAATGGAACTAAGCAAAACAGATGCAACTCTGCTTCAATTAAACATTAGGTTGTGTCGCTAAGGAGCAAAATGTCATGGTTACGGCGACGGCGAACATTGAATCCTGAACGAAGCGAGGTATTAAAATGGAATACTGAGCGTAGTGAGGGATTCAAGTGTTAACGCCCAAAGTGAAAATAATTTTGCTACCATGTGACCCATACTGCTTTTCACATCACATAATATATGTATAAGGAAATAGAAAATAAAAATAAGTTAGATTAAAGAACCTAAAGTCTTAAGAGTTTAAACCTAAAGAGTCTTAAGAGTTTAAAGAGTGAAAAGAGTCTGAAAAGTCTAAAGAGTTAAAATAGTAAAGAGTCTAAAGAGTCTAAAGAGTCTAAAGAGTCTAAAGAGTCTAAAGAGTCTAAAGAGTCTAAAGAGTCTAAAGAGTCTAAAGAGTCTAAAGAGTCTAAAGAGTCTAAAGAGTCTAAAGAGTCTAAAGAGTCTAAAGAGTCTAAAGAGTCTAAAGAGTCTAAAGAGTCTAAAGAGTCTAAAGAGTCTAAAGAGTCTAAAGAGTCTAAAGAGTCTAAAGAGTCTAAAGAGTCTAAAGAGTCTAAAGAGTCTAAATAGTCTAAAAAGTCTAAAGAGTCTAAAGAGTCTAAAGAGTCTAAATAGTCTAAAGAGTCTAAAGCGTTTAAAGAGTCTAAATAGTCTAAAGAGTCTAAAGAGTCTAAAGAGTCTAAGGAGTAAATAGTCTAAAGAGCCTAAAGAGACTAAATAGTCTAAATAGTCTAGAGTCTAAAGAGTCTAAAGAGTCTAAATAGTCTAAAGAGTCTAAAGAGTCTAAAGAGTCTAAATAGTCTAAAAAGTCTAAAGAGTCTAAAGAGTCTCAAGAGATTAAAGAGTAAAGAGTCTAAATAGTCTAAAAAGTAAAGTGTCTAAATAGTCTTAATAGTCTAAAGAGTCTTAAGGAGACTACAGAATCTAAGTTAGAGTCTAAAGATTGTAAGAGTTTAAATAGTCTAAAGAAGTCTAAAGGGTCTAAGAGTCTTGAGAGTCTGAAGAATCTAGAGTCGTACATGTGTGCAGTAAACAGATATTGTTGAAAATAATTATAATAAAAAAAAACATTTTCCGAATAAATGTAAAAAAATCCTCCACCGAACTAAGAAAGTACCTACTACAGCTGGTAGGACCGTGGGCCTTGGGAAGGTATGGCTATGCTTAATAATTCTGCCGCGCCAGCAATGATTGCGCGGTGATCGATTACATTTGGAAACTCATGAAATGCTTACCTTGTCCTCCTTAAATAAGTTCTTTATTTTAATTATTTAAACGAGTTTTCAAATGCAAGTACCGCGGTTATGGTGGTGGGGCGGGTTTGCTGATGCCGACTATGGTGTATTTAAAATAACTAACTAGACATTGACACAACCTTGCCTATAAATATGAAAACTAGAAAAGTCGAGTTTCATAGGCTGAAAAGACAATGGTATTAATGTATAGTTTATGCAAGATACGAGTTCCGTATAAATAAATACCTACAATTGGAGTGAAGACTCCGTGAGTGGAACCTAAGTCCGAATAAGGAAATACCATTGGAGTGAAAACTCCGCGAGTGCTGCATGGGATATCGGCCCATGTAGTGCAAATGATAAGTTCTTCAGAATTAAAAATAAATATAGCTCAGGAAAAATTCCATAAAATTTAAATTGTTAGTAATATGTGACTATAATTAACGTTAAGGAGTGAAACTCAGGTTATTGTCACAAAGACTCGTTGAACTTTAATGTATGTCTTGGGGTCCAATCCTATGTATATGTGTCTACCTGTTCTGTTTGTTACACGTTAGGTTACTTCGATAACTCCTTAAGTACAGAAACTCGGTAGTTAGAAGGTACTTACCTAACGCACATGTTCCGTGCTTACTTACGGATAGTATTACAATGATGTCTTAATTGTCCGCTTTAGAATGTGCCTGAGTGTCGTGTGCCTGCTATCTGCGAGCACTCTTCCAAGTACGCACGTTTCAGAAGCTAGCGTAATGGACATTTTTAAAGTTGCTGTCGACAAATTATAAGAATACTTTTCGCAAAAACAGAGTTTGTATGAACGATTCGTGTTTCGACTGATGCAACAAGAATTGTACTTTGGAAATTTCTAATCTAATCTATTCCTAATGATTCTAAATGTGATTTCAATGCGGAAAATTGAGCCTCCGCCGATCTAAAGGAAAATATTGAATCTAGGGGTTTCAGTTACAATAAACAAGTGATTATGGGAACAAATTTGATAAAATGTTAGGAGGCAACTGAAAGAGTTTTTGGGCAAACATAACAAACAGGTAGACAGGATTGCGATAATGGCGCCGCCTTCCCCCTAAAAGATAAAATGTGCCGGCATGTGATAAATGTGCCTACAAAGGCCAATTCAAAATGCAAAGCTGCACTAGGACTAAATGAGTACCGATAAAAGTCGACGGGCCGACTAAATTAAAGTCCAAAAATAAATAAATTACCTAAAGCCAATCAACTAATTTTAGTGCCAAAAGAACACAATAGTAATTCTATAAATTTACAATCAGGTGAAAGGTCAATTTAAGGTAAATAAATAGACGCTGGATCCGTCACAATGCCACACATTGTGTAGGTATCTAAAGTAAATGCTGGAAAAAATACAAAGTACCAATCAGTGACGATGCGTGAAACCTTGCACTCCCACTGCGCTACTTTATATATGACTTGTTCCTAATAGTGAAAACATACACATACGAACATAGTAACCAAATCCGTAAAATGGACGGCCAAGCGATGGCGTCAATATCGGACAGTTACCCAGATAGAGATGAGTTTTAATTAAGTGTAATAAAAAGGCACGTTAGTGGGAAATTTATACTGTGTACGTATAAAAACGTAAGGACCAGACGTGATCTTGATTGCACCAAATTGCAGTTTGCCTAGTTGAGGTTGAAACTAACAAAATCAAACAAACCTTGTAAATTGAGGTTGCAGATCGAGCCTCTATATTTGCAAGAGTACATATATATTATCAAAGAGTTATTTACTTAAGTCGTTGTTTAATTATCGTACAGGTACTAAGTACCAAGTATGAACTAAAACCCAAAATGGCGCAGTGTTTTATTAAAGCAACGGAATAATAATAAAGTAAATCTTCGAACAATGTAGTCGGTGAAACCGTGTTCATGGTAATGAAATTCCATTGGTTCCTTGTAAAATATACATAATTAGAGTTAAACAATATATGCCACCATCAAAATGAACATACATAGGTGCTAGTTTTGCTCTATAATATATCTGTAAGTAATTGAACCTAAGGGAAGCAAAATGTCTATAAAAAAAATTATTAATGTGACTGTAACCATGGTCAAATTAAGGCTGTGTATATTGTAGTCAAGGGCTATTGTAGACTATAGTCAAGGCTAAAATCAACTTCCAATTGTAAGCAGGGATTAAAGTTGTTTTCATAACATAAATAATATCATTCATTGTATAAGTAACATTAAGTTGCTAGATTAACAGTACAGTCGATATACCATACTTGAATATAATTGAGGTCAATACTGTATTCAGCAAGTATTATAATTAAAAAACGGTAATAAAATAATGTATCCAATGCAATTTATAATAATAACGGTCAAATATGTAGGTACCTACATCATTTTACCCGAGTAATAGAAATCTATTTGTATAGATCATGGTTTGCGTAAATAACATACCAGTAGACAAGTAAAACTAATTAGGTTGTGATATCTGGTATGACTTTTTACCTTACTTAACATTGGACCATTTACGTATATTATAAATTGCATTATATCTATATATTATACTATATTACCTATCAAACAGCCAAGTAAAACTGAGGAAATCAGTTGTTGCCAATAAATAATGTACATGTACGAGATGTTATTGGAAAGCGACCTGTATGTTACAATTTTATTGGAAATTCACGAAATAGGTATTAATTGTGTGAAACGTGTATATAGCTTGAACGCTAATGAAAATACCTAGAAAAGTGTAAGCATCCAAAGAAAATATGTATCAATTAAGTTTAAACTGGTAAGATATTTAAACCTCGAGTTATTATCAATTTGAATAAAAGAAAGCAGACTCGAAATTCAAAACTGAAAAAAGGAGGAGAGAGACTGATATTGTAAAAGTAAAACCATAATTGTATTAAAACACTTTATTACGCTAAACAAGTACATAACAATAAGAGAATAGAATAAATGTGTACAAAGGCGAACTCATCCCTTTAAAGGATCTCTTCCAGCTGACCGCTAAGCAACTGAGAGAGATACTAGGAATAGTGTAAATATTCCAAGGTTATATTGTTAAAAAATGTTTATTGTTGAACTGTTGAGAAATGAATATATCCACACCTCGCCGAGTTTCTTCCGCCGGTTCTTCTCGGGTCTGAGGTTAACGCTGTTTTCCGAACCGGTGGTAGTATGTCGGAATTAGAATCTAAATTAACCTAGCAGTTATAAGATAAACAGATGTGAGATGACTGAACTATTGTTGCATGGCTAACGCATAAAATAAAATAAATAAATCATTATTAAAAGGAAGAGATGTGACGTTTATACAATAAAAGTGCAATGCGAACTACCTGCAAGTCGACATTCTGTTGTCAACTGTCATGGCGTACAGGCGGGTCGCGGAGCACACCTGACTGACCAACTGAGTTTTATTTATCACCTTGTAATACAACAGAATCTAGACGTCACAGATATCTCAACGATAGAATGCATGTTGGTATGTTATTTATTGACTTCAAAAAAGCATTCGACACTTTGGACCATAATCTCTTATTAAAGTCGATGTCTGAATGCGGAATCCAAGGCCCAGTAAATACCTTCTTTAAAAATTACCTAAGTGACAGAACCCTGCAGACTGTTGTAAACGGAGTGTCCGGTGAGCTCGCGTGCGTGACGTCTGGTGTACCGACTGGGTCAGTCTATGGCCCGGTTGGATACATCATGCATGTCAACAGCCTTAGTAATGTCATACAGTACTGCCAGACATACATGTATGCTGACGATACATGTCTGATATATGCAGACAAGGACCTACATGAAGTCGAAAGAAAAATACAAATCGATTTTGATAATATTCTAATGTGGTCACATGACAACGGAATTATCTTAAACATAAACAAAACGAAAATAATGCACGTGTGCTCGCCGTACATGCAAAAAAAAGGTTCACAAATATCAATTATTGGTCATACCTACGGCTGCCTCCATAATGATATTGATAAAACTGCCTGTACCTGTACTCGACTGGAATCTGTAAATGAGTATAAATATCTTGGGCTAACGGTAGATGTCAATTTTAGCTGGAAAAATCATATTTACTATCTATGTAATAAACTTAGAATATTGATAGGGAAATTTTACCACCTTCAAAACGTAGTCAGCAAAAAAACACTGTTTGTAGTTTACCATGCGCTAGTAGAATCATTAATAACCTACGGTCTAAGTGTGTACGGGAGGACCTTTCCTACCTATATAAGCAAGATTAAATCATTACAAATAAGGTTTTTAAAAATGCTTGTAGGTAAAAAAGAAAAGAATAAGTGTAAAGGTGACTACGATCAGCTATATGGGAAGTGTGGGGTCCTCCCTGTTCAAGAAAAGTTTAGGTATCTTGTGGCCGTAGACCAATATGGGTGCAACGACCATAAAATGCCTAGACGGCTAAACGATAGGTTGTTAAGAGCTGACAGGCGTGCACAATATCTCGAACCACAATGTTGTAATTACTATGGGGAAAGAACATTACACTATATAACTCCTCGGATTTATAATAACATTAGATTTCTGTCTGTAAATGAAAATATTACAAAAGCAGCGTTTAAAAGAAAGTTAAAACTGGAGATGTTGGAAATATACTTACCTAAAAAGTAATAATTTCAAATACATACTTACCTAGAAAATTATAAAATCATTCCACAATCATGTACATATTAAAATATCAATAACAATATAAATACCTAGTTAAAAAATGCATGCTTTCTTTTCTACTAACAATAGTATATAAGTCACGATTGTAAACATTTACCTTAATAATAAGTAAGAGTTGAGGGCGGCGCGCCAACAAACTGGTTACTACAGTTTGGCGCATTTATTGTATATATGTATCATTGTAATTGTTTATATGAATAAATGAATTAATAATAATAATATCTAGAACCATTAATGTCTGACTATAGTACACCACATACATGGTGACTAACTACATGCTAACTACACTTTTACCTACATACATAGGTAACTAAACATTAGACCCGGTTATATGATACCACCTACATGATATCTAGAACCATTAGAGTCTGACTATAGTACACCACATACATGGTGACATTGGTGACTAACTACATGCTAACTATACTTTTACCCACCTACATAGGTAACTAAACATTAGACCCGGTTATATTACCTACATGGTACACATACATAATAGCCAAATCGATATTGAAAGTTTAATTGTTGTTACCAAACCACGTAATTGTCGTTACACGGCACTTAAGGTACATAGTAATCACTTAAGACACTCTTCATTCATTTCAAAACTAACCAGAGGTAAGGCGGTTATCAAGCATGACTTGCTATTGGATCATTTAGCTCATACTAAATATACCTACTATTTAATAGATTAGGTTCAGTATTCGAAACTCAAATATAGGATGCACATGTATGTAAACACTTTCATTTAACGACAGTACGTATTTCAACTAGATCTGCATAACAACCGAGAACTTCTGCATGTCTCTTCACAATATGGGCATATTAAAATTTAAAACCACTAAAATTTAAAATCAGTTAAATAAAATTGTTCCTTTAACGACAATAAACGTACTTGCCTTTAATGGTACACGTACAGTACTTGTTTGTTTTGTAATTGCTAACGGATTCATTAAATATTTATCCAAATCGTATCCATTGTATTCAACTTCGCTAAACATTGATACTACACAAAAATAAAAATAACATCTTATGTACAGTGCAGTAGTAACTGCACTGTACATAATCGTAACATGACTCTTGTAAAAAGTTACCCGCAGAGTTATAAATTACGTAACAAGTCTACTTCGTTACTTCAACTTGACTATGATCGCGTATCTGCATATTATTAATCAGGTTTTGAGATTATAAGCATTACACAACTTAAAACTTACTACCATAACGTCAGAGTAAGTATATAAAATATGTATATGTAGATATACTAGGTACTCACACGTTCTGGTCCTTTTATGGGCGCCGTGTATCCCACTTCTGACTTGTGATGAATCAAAGTCCTTCGTACAATCAATTGCCTTTATTTTACTCTAAGTTCCTACTTCAACACTTTCGACATTCTGAACTTAACAAGCAGTAAGCCTTCCTACTCAATGTTACCGGTTCAAGCGCCAAAGCGAGAATGCCCCTTCCATCTCATGGTAAGTTACATTTATACTTTTTCATCATTTGAATTGGCGGGTAGGAGAGTAGGGTCATTTTCGCGACTACCGACATATTAATTAACAAATATTCGGGTAAACACAAATCACATTTCTAATCACTACCCACTGAATGCCATAAGTTTAACATAACGCACACAAAATAATTATAATTTATTCTTGAAATCTTATGAAATATCACACTAGCAAAACAAATAGTTAGTAGGTTGAAACTTTCAACCGGTACTAGCAAAACAAATAATTAGTAGGTTGAAACTTTCAACCGGTACTAGCAACACAAATAATTAGTAGGTTGAAATGTTCAACTGGTACTAGCAAAACAAATAATTAGTAGGTTGAAACTTTCAACTGGTACTAGCAAAACAAATAGTTGGTAGGTTGAAACTTTCAACCGGTACTAGCAAAACTAATAATTAGTAGGTTGAAACTTTCAACCGGTACTAGCAAAACAAATAATTAGTAGGTTGAAATGTTCAACCGGTACTAGCAAAACAAATAATTAGTAGGTTGAAACTTTCAACCGGTACTAGCAAAACAAATAATTAGTAGGTTGAAACTTTCAACCGGTACTAGCAAAACTAATAATTAGTAGGTTGAAACTTTCAACCGTACTAGCAAAACAAATAATTTGTAGGTTCAAATGTTCAACCGGTACTAGCAAAACAAATAATTAGTAGGTTTTTTTTTTTTTTTAATCTTTATTTAATAAAAGGGTTTTATCATATTTGATGATGTCACCCCCATTGTTACAAATCAAAATTACAAATTTACCGTCGCTTAATTCCAAAATTAACTAATTTATATAAATCTTTAGCTGCTTTTGACAAAGGGTGTGCTAAAATATCGTTACATGTACCCACATTCAATAGGTTAATTTTATGTTTAATTACAAAGGCTTGCCTTTCTGCTTCGTTTCGGATACATTCCATCATAATGTGAGTAGCATCTTCTCTTGTCCCACATTCCGTACAGTTTTGTGTATCACTCTTGCGCATCAAGAAAGCAAAGCTATTAAGTGGAATGTGTCCGGATCGAAGTCTGAGGGCTATTATAAAATCCAACCTACTCATACCAGATCCTCTAAACCATGGCACTTGACACAGATTAGGTTGGATTGTTCTGTACCATATTCCTTTGTTTAAAGACCTCTCGTCAAAGTGCTCCTTCCATAAGTCTCGGCATTTAGAACGTGCGAAGTTTAGACAGTCAGTATGGTATGGCAAACAAGTACTTACTATTCCCTCTGTTATAGCTTCCCTGGCAAGTCTATCAGCAGATTCGTTCCCCGTTAGACCTATGTGAGATGGCACCCATTGCAAATGTATTTTGATACCTGACCCCGACAGTTTATTTAAAGTTTTAAGAATAGTATAGGCTATCGGTGCTCCTCGAAAGCTCGAGGTGCATCGAGCCAAATATTGTAAAGCACTTCTAGAGTCTGTACATATAACAAAATTTCCAGAGTTAAATGATTCGACATATGCAATCGCCTCTGCCAACGCTACCAATTCAATGTACATAATAGAAATATTATCATTAATTTGAAGTTTTACACAACTGTTTAATTGAGGGTCAAATATCGCCACACCTGCACCATTTGCACATTTAGATCCATCAGTATAGATGAAATAGTAATCAGGGTACTTTTTCTTTAAAAATAATTGACAAGTTTCCTTTAAGGTATGAACGTTCAACTTCTTTTTTGATATCTGCACACCTTCAATATAGAGCGAGATTACATTAGAAAGATCCACGCTGCTGACCCACGTATCCAGTGTAAAGAGTTCAAGTTGGCGTGAAGTATGAATTTGAATATTTTCTAAAAATTCGTGAGCTTGAATTAATAAAGGTTTTTTCTTACGTCTCCAATATAGGTTTCCCATTGAAATATATAGTTTTTCTATTTTTTCCATTGCTATGTTATTCTCATACGATTTCGTTTTCAGCCAAAATTTATTTGCTAAATAAAATCTGCGTATATGTAGTGGTGGAAGGCTAAGTTCGGATTCCATTACGTGAATTGTCGAGCTTTTAATAAAGCCTCCAATTGTGCGCATGCATCGATTTTGTAACCGGTCTAACTTAATTAAACTACTTTTGTGACCATTTCCGTACAAAAAACTAGCATAGTCTAGCCTACTGCGTATGGTTGCAATATATAGCCGTCTTAAGTTATCCTGATGGACACCCCAACCTGGCCCTGCTAAAATCTTAAACGTATTTAATAATTTTAAACTTATTTCTATAATTTCGTTTATATGTTTATTCCATTTTAAATTTTTATCTAACCATAGACCCAAATATTTAATTGTATCTACCACTTCTAACGGTTTATTGTTAATTTTAAGCCTTACGGTATTTCGGGAATAACCCCGTCTAAAAATGCAGATTTTACTTTTGGTTACAGATACGTCTAAGCCCATATGGAACAACAATTGAGCAAAAACATCTAGGACTGTTTGCAATTCGTGAACGCCATCTTTTAATGTTCGACATACTGTATATAAAACAAAATCATCCGCATATTGTAAAATATTGATATTATTTTTTACTAATTTTACATTTTTGCATATGTTCATAGTCGCTATATTAAATAGCAAAGGTGAGAACGGGTCCCCCTGCGCTAAGCCGATCCCGGTTGTTCTAGAAATTGTACAAATATCATCCGTTTTAATCGTAAGTATCCTCTTTTTAAAAAAATTCCAGATATACCGACAAATTTTAGCGCCTATACCTATCTGATCCATTAAGCTTAATAAACTTTTTAAATCTATGTGATTATACGCGTTGTCTATGTCTATGAAACACGCTAAGGTGGGGTAATTGTTTGACATACCTACTTGAATATCAGAGACTAATGATGCTAGACTATCTACTGTTGATCTACACTTTCGGAAACCGGTTGTACAAGGCGATAGGCAATTATTTTTTTCAATAAACCATTCAACTCGCTTAAGTAAAATATTATGATACACCTTGCAAAGACAAGATATCATTGAAATCGGCCGTAACGCATCTGCAGATTGTGGGTTGCGGCCCGGTTTAGGTATCGGAGCGATGCTGATTGCCCGCCATTGGACGGGAACGAACGCCGACATAAGAAACTGGTTATATAACGATAATAAAATTACCTTACCGTTATCTGGGAGATTGCTAATCATTGAGTAGGATATATTGTCACTGCCAGGTGTCGTGTCTTTACGCCGCATGCATTGTTCAATTTCCTGTTTCGTTATAGGTACTTCTAACTTGGGATTGTAACTGTATAAAATTGGATCTTCAGGCGTTACGTAGTCGGGGGTTAAGCTTGTTAATAACCTAATTGCCTTATCCTTATCAATGTAATTGAATGTACTTTTAGATCCTTTAAACCATTTCATTTTACGCCATAAATCAGATTGCGTTGTTGATTGGTCTAAAGACGTACAAAACGATTGCCATGACTCATCCCGCGTTTTCCTTATTAACTTTTGTGTGTCTCGTATTTTAGCCTTAAGAATATCGAAGTTACCAGGTGTGGGATTGCGTCTAAATGAGGAAAGTGCTAAGCGACGTTCGGCTACTGATTTTGATAAAGACGCGTTCCAATATGGTTTGGGAACAAATTTACTATTTGGGTTTGAGTTTGCTTTAATATAGGGTATATGAATATCAGCTGATTTATTTATGCATTCTATGAAGTCGTTATACGTATTTTGTAAGTTATTTTTAGGCCGAAAGTTAGAAAATAATTCTTCCAAAGAAGTTCTATATCCGGTCCAATCAGCGTTTTTAAAATTCCGGCGCGAATTTAACGTATTATTATTATTACTTGGTGCCAAATTTGTCGTTATTTGGATCATGATATGGTCACTACCTAATGATTCATTTAATGTTTTCCAAGTAAAGTCTAAAGCGATATCTGAAGAAACTATAGATATATCCGGCGATGATTGTTGCAACTGGTTGTTAACATATCGGAATCGAGTGGGACCTCCGTCATTAAGTGTTACAAACAAATTATCAGTGAGCGTGTCATGAATGTGTGATCCCCTTGTATCTGTTTTGTACGACCAGTTGCTATGATGTCCATTAAAATCCCCAAGAATAATAGCATTTTTTCTCAGTACAGAAAAAATATTGTCCCAATCATTTCTATTAGTTCGTACCGATTGCGGACAATACACGACAGTAACAAATTTTATTTGATTACAGTTAAAGAGCTGTATGCATAGAAGTTCAATCCCGGGATTATTGAAGTTAAGATTATGCAACTGTGACTTCACAGATTTATGTACAAACAAAGCCACGCCCCCGTATGCATCGTTCCTATCCTTACGATAAATATTATAATTTTTAACCGCTAGGTAGCTATCGGGTTCTAACCAGGTTTCGCATAAGGCAGCAACGTGGATTTTTTCTTGAATTAACATATTTTCAAACGCTAATAATTTAGGCCTAAGACTTTGGGCGTTCCACTGGAGTATTTTAAGATTAATTATTTTTTTCTTGTTACTTCCCATTATCATTTATGAATAAATCCATGACACTTTTTAAAATCGGCCAGCAAGACAGTTTTTCTACACACAATAATATAATCCACTGTATGCAACACTTTATCACTTTAAGAACTTTCATCTGCACCGATACTTCTTTTAAGAATATAATTTCTTTCAAGCGGTCCACTAGCTCACTAAAGTCAACACTTTTTTCTTTTTGATCTTGTTTATTATCGTTTTCAAGATTTTCCTCCCGTTCGCTGCTAAGCAAGAAGTTGTTCAAGAAAGTGTCCACGTTGTTTTCTTCTCGAGATCTTTCTTTTTTCGATTTTGTCGGACGCGTTTGGGGCTCTTGCCTTACGTTTTCTTGGTGTATCATAGCTTTTGTTTCCACTATCTTGGCAAAGGACTTTTCTTGAGTTGGTTGACTGGGTAGGGCGGACTCGGTACATTCTGAAAACTTTAATTTCGGGAAAGAATGGTACTTCGGAAAATCGAAGCATTCTTTTCTGTCAGGCGACTCGGGCGTAACATATAGTTCTAAAGCTTTTCTGTAGGTACAGTTATACTCTGCCATTAGCTCTCGAAGTCTTTTTTCTTTTAAATAAACTGGGCACGACCGAGAGAGTGATATATGGGGGCCCTCGCAATTAACACATTTTAATTCGGTTGATTCGCAGTTTGCGTGATTGTTCCCACACTTCGGACATATTATTCTATTAGAAGGACATCTTTTTTGCGAATGACCTAGTTTCCAGCACCGGGAACATTGCGAAACGGGAAATATATACGGGTCCACTTTGAATCTTAACCCATCCACAAATACGAAAGGCGGCAAAAAAGTCCCTTTAAAGCATAGGCGTACAACTTCACTCAATGACCAGCCTTCCTTGCAGTTACTATCGCGTTTCTTAAGTCTGAAAGCCGACAACAGTTCCGCTGGTTTATCATATTGTATACTCTTGCACACTTCTTCATCTGTCAACTCCATGTCTACGTCCCGTATAACTCCGTAGGAAAGAGACTTCTCCATCGGTCTCTGAATACGCCAGGCCTTCTCTTTTGCTACTTTGGAGTTTTCCAGTTTGTCAATATTTATTTCGCTTGACATTTCTACACGTATTTTATATGGGTTCAAATATTTAATCTTTTGAATATCCGTGATGTTATTTTCTTTAAATAATTTTGCAAGTGCAAACTGCTTTGGCAGTTTTTCCGAAGAGGATATAAATATTTCTATTGTTTCGGTACATGCCTTAACTTTTTTTCCTTTCTTATCGCCAACTATCTCCCACTGATTCTCATCATAACTCCGTTTCGGTGGCCGAGAAGTATCTACTTCCCCGTTTACCTCTAATTCTCCTAACTCATTATTTTGGTATTGTTCTGGTTCTAACATTTCCGCCTCAACTAAAGAATTGTTTCGTGACATCGGTAAAGGCATTTCTTTCGCATTTCCATCGCCCATCTCTTACTTTGTAATTAGTCGTAAACCTCGTAAACAACAAACACTAGCCCGCCGGCCGGCCGGTACATAGAACCGGTTACCGGCACACTATTATTTCCTTATCGCTCGACGCTGCACTTGGTAACAGACAATAGGCAACAAAGCGACTGACCCGTACGAGTGCCGTGCCGAGACTGTAATTAGTAGGTTGAAATGTTCAACTGGTACTAGCAAAACAAATAATTAGTAGGTTGATTGTTCAACTGGTACTAGCAAAACAAATAAGTAGTAGGTTGATTGTTCAACTGTTGCTAGAAAAACAAATAATTAGTAGGTTGGAACTTTCAACTGGTACTAGCAAAACAAATAAGTAGTGGGTTGAATGTTCAACTAGTACTAGCAAAACAAAAGAAATGATAAGCGAAATCATAACACTTACCTACGATACAAACAGAGAATAATTAGTTAGTTGAATGTTCAACTGGTACTAACAAACCAAAAGAGTCAAATGTACCTAGTAACTAGTTTACGCGATAGTGGTGGTTGGTACTAACGATAGGACCTTTTGTTATAGGTCGTCCAAATTAGTACAACATAGTACTTAAAAGTAAACTGACGCGATATAGTGTTGGTTGGTTGGTACTAACGATAGTATCTTGTTTTAGGTCATTCAAAATGTCCTAGATACCACCATTAGACGGATTCTTTAGCCCACCAAAACTTAATAGGGAGGCAAAATAGTCATAAACTGACATTATGTTAGTATAGAGTGACCTCCTATTATGTAATGTATTTACTGAATTCGAAATTATATAATAAGCAGTTTAGTGCCTCTGCCTACTGTTCCAGTTAACTTAAGGCGTAGGTATAGATGGATGGCCTCGGGAATAGGCATATCTACTAATGTAGATTCAGAGTAGATTTCAATTATAAAAAAAAAAATACGCCAGTTGGAAACATTTTCTGTAAAGTATTACAATTTAACCTTCTTCTAACCTATACCCGTATCATAAATTAACTGCATTTTGCAGATGTTCGTATGGGTAAGAACCGAATGTATCAGCTTAAATAAAAACGGACAAAGTATATATAAAAATATATTATACGACGACTTAGACGGTATTCCGGTTAAAGATTGTTGTAGCAATCCTGTTGGAACAGTTAGAAGACAGGTTAAATTATAGTTTAAGAGAAACAAGCAGGTGACCAGGATAAGAGTAATAATGCATTCTGCGTAAGTAGCCGTGTAAATTGTGGAACACAGAGGCATGCCTAAACTGCCCAAATAAAACCTATAAATAGATGAGGATATAAGTACAATTCTTCAAAATCGTATATGACCCAGATTTCATATAATAAATCCCAATTCCAATCTATTTTAGAGCCGGAATACATGATTCTATAGAATAATAATCAGGGCAAAGCTTAATTACAAACCCAAGTACAACAGGTACGTAAATAGACGCTGGGCCTACATCATGTCATGTAGTACCTAAAGTCAATGCTGTAAAAACTGAAGTGGCGATGCGGGGAGCCTTACACGGTGAGGAAGCACTGCTTACTTAACTAAACTACGAAACTATACCCAAGGCAACCATGACTAAGGTACTAACAGAAAAAACTCTAGTGACCAGCAGTTAACCTAATGTCTTGTAAATAGACATACGACTTTTGTCGGTTAACAGTGTAGATGACGAAGTCCCTTTTTAACTACCTAGGTAGTAGGTACACCTACTCAGATGAAGATGAGTGATGTGTGTGATGTGATGACTAATTATAATTAAGTGTAATTAAAAAGGCACTTTACCGGAAAATATATTTCCTTATTTCAGTCACATGCATAAACTTACAATAATTAAGGATGCCAAAACTCTTAGGTATGCGGTTGAGACAATACATACATTAGAAATTATACATTGTCTCAGAACCAATACATTAAATCAAAATAGAAACAAATAACTAAATACTGTGTGTAGGTACCTACACATTATAAAATAAAAACAATAAGTATTCGAATTAACCGTGATTTTGATCGCTCTCAATGACAGTTTGCCTGATGTTTAATTTGTTGAGGCTAACTAATTAAGTAAAACTAGTAGATTAAAGTTGTAGCTTGAACCACTTTATTGATCTACCCAAGAGTACACATTTATTGTACTAATTGAGCACTAAGACTCAAAAGACCAAAAGCCTAGGTCTTATCATTTAGAAACGTTAAACGTAACGATAAAATGGTAAAGTACCTAAACATTCGAACTGTACTCTGGTGTACTCAGTATTTCATGGGATCATGGTTAGAATAATGTAATTCCATTGGTTCGTTAGAAGATGTTTATTGAAGTTAAATGACATACTTACCAATGGCAGGATAGGAAGCAGACATACAAGGTGTATACCTATGTTTCAGGTTTATAAAATATGTTGCAAGTAATTGAAATAAACCGAAGAAAAAGTGTATAAGTACAAATAATAATATTTATGTGATAGTCTAACAGTAATTATTGTGGAAATAATAATACAATACTTACTGGTCACAATTCAATTGAAAAATCAGCTTTCAATTAGTAAGGTGTTACGTTATTTTCATAACATAAATTGTAATTATGATTCTTCGCATAAGTAAGTTGCTAGAATAATATTACATTCGATATTATATTTGCTGTGTTACTTTTTGAGCAATATAATCTTGCGAAGGCTCCACCAGATTGTGTCCCTCGGGACACGATCAAATTCCTTTTCCATGTCCAGGAATGCAACGAACAAAGGTTTCTTTTTGGAGCGATATTCTTCAGCAATCGTACTTAGAGCAAACATGGGATCGGTAGTTGACAAGCCAGGTACGAAACCATAGTGTCAATAACGGCCGTACAAGTCTCTCAAACAGCCTATAGATGGCGCGACGGTTGCGTCAATGGAGCAACGTCACTGCCATCAACACGTCAAACTACTTCATTCACATCGTGGCCGCAAGAGGGCGCTCGTTCGTCACAACAATGGCGCCAGCATTCCCGCCAAAATGGACCAATCGGCGGCGTTCGTACCAATCACGCCACGGGCAACTCGCAACGTGATTGGCCGAGGCAACTGTAACCAGATTATTGGAGGGGAGTTCGTTATCCAGCCGTTGGAAAATGTAGACCGACGTGGTCATTACGCTTTGAATCTTCATAGAAAACAGAAGTGTAAAGTGATTGGTTACGGATAGTGCTAAAAGATAAGTACTAGATTTAGTCATTATAGTTATTACCTGTGTCTTTGGTAGATTTTTCTGCTTGATGATTTTACAATTAATATCTAACGGCTTTCGGTTGCTTTCCTTATTGTATTTAAATAACGGTCGCGTTTGCGCTTAAAATTAATCTTTAATTTAGATTATAGCGTTTTGCAGTTGGCCGTTAACGATAGTGATTGGCTTTATTATTTAATAGTGTTCTATTTCGAATAGGGTTACGAGTTACAATTTGAATTCAAAGTAGTCATTGTTTAATGGTTCAGTTGTGTGGTTTAAATTGTTGAGAATCCCTTTAATTTAGTGTTCCTTCATATTGCCAGTAACACTAGAATACCTAGGTATTCTAGTATTTAGTACTCATCACTTTGGAAGCTAGGTTTTCTAGATGTAACTATTATTGTGCATTATGGTTTCAATTATCGTGATTATAAAGTTTATAGTTTAATAAATGTGCATTTGATTTTGATATGGTTTTCCTTATTCTAATTTAACCCTCATAAAGTACCCCTTATTTTATTTTACTCTCAAATGACATATCGGCGTAAGTAGTTAAGCAATAATTGCATTTTTAGGCTTTTGCTATTAATAAATAGTAGGCGTAGCTGTGTTGAAATAAAAATGACTCGCTTAGGACATGGGGTGTTATTTCTTTATTAACAATTGTTTAACATTTTCAGAAGTGGGATATGGATTCACGTAGTAGGAGCAGGTCCCGTAGCCCGGTGCGGTGGGACAACACGCGACTGGAACGAAGAGAACGCAGCAGCAGTACTCGCAGGCGCAGTCGTGAGCGTACACCAAGGCGTTGGGCTCCATGGCGGCCGCGAGAATCTGTGGATCGTGAGCGGCCTGCTGCGCTGGATGAACCTGGTAGGATCAATCCAAATTATTATGGTGTAATGGTGAAACCTGACATCATCCCGGAGTTTGATCCTGAGAAGTCGGAGCTACCAGCGCAACAATGGCTCAACAAAATTGAACAACTCGGCGCAATTCATGGTTGGTCGGATAGTGTTAAAAGCTATTATATGCAGTCTCGCCTGTCGGGTTTAGCAAAAATGTGGCATAATGCTCTGCGGAGTTACGAAATGACATGGCTTGAATGGAAGGAACGGATTCTTGAGGCTTTTCCTCAAAACCTGGATTATGCTGAGGCTCTTAAGGAAATGATCAATAGAAAGAAATTATTCACTGAGACAATGACACACTATTTTTACTCTAAATGTAACATGTTAACGAAATGCGAAATCACGGGTGACAAGGCTGTGTCATGTTTGATCGAAGGGCTACCATTTCACTTAAAAACCTCAGCTAGAGCAGGTAACTACAGAACCCCTGGTGAGTTATACTCTCAGTTCTTGTGTATGAACGATGAGAAAAAGGGACCTCCAAACCGACAATATCCAACGCGTGGCAAAGACTTCAACGCTCCAAGTGCGTCAAAGGAAGCGATCGCAGGGGAACAGAAGCCTACATCATCATCAAACAAACCATCGGTCACCTGCTTTTTGTGCAAAGAAGCAGGTCACGTCGTGCGGTCCTGTCCGAAGAATCCCAACGCTGTTAAATGTGACGTCTGCGGGAAGACAAACCACAAGACGGAGCAGTGTTTCCGGAAGGCTTCGGTGAATCTTGTTGACTCCCAGGTAAATGATTGCTATTATAAGAACATCAATTTAAATGGTCATGAGGTAAGAGCGTATTTAGACTCGGGGGCCCGTCGGAATGTGATTACATTGGAGTGCTCTCGTAAACTGAATCTCAATTTACAGCCATGCAACATGTTCATTAATGGGCTTTACGGCCCACACGTCAACTGTTGTGGTAAAGTGTCAGTAGAGCTCATTATCGACGGAGTTAACGTTAAATCTGAAGCATTGGTGGTCAACATTCCCCTGAAAGGAGCCGATGTCTTTATAGGTCAGCCAGTTCTTAATAATGATCTGTACAGGTTAATTATTCAAGGATCAACGGTTACCTTCGAGAGGAGCAAGCAGGAGCCCACCAACGAGGAGGTAGTCCACATAAGTTCAATTAGTGCAGATGCAGAAGTTTCCAAGGTGAGATTGGTCTGTTCCTCAGATACAGTTATTCCTGCAAATACGGCTCAATTTGTGGAAACTGGTAGTAACGAGGTTCTTCAAGATTCCACCGTATTGTTTGTAGATGCTCGTTCTTGTAATTATAATGATGTGGAGTACAGCATTCCCTCTTCTCTTTACTGTACTTCGGTTAGTTCTGTTTTAGTTATAAATCAAAGTACAAATCCCTTGGTTTTTAAAAAGGGACAGTTGCTAGTTAGGGGGCATGTAGCAGAAGAAACGTCCGTATCTGCTCCTCAAGAAACAAATGTCTCTGAAAATCCGATAATGAAAGTAGATGTTAGTAAGATTAAATGCGGGAATGGGGATCCATCTGTTTTAAATCAATTGAGTCAAATTTTGCAAGAGTTTCCGGATTGTTTTTCAGAAGACACGCGTGAATTGGGAGTAACTAACAAGGTCGAGCTTAACATTGAGTTAAATTCCGATAAGCCGGTATGTTATAGGCCTTATAGGTTATCTTATTCTGAGAAGACCGTAATGAGGGAGAAGATTGAGGACATGTTGTCTAATGGAATCATTAGGGAACCTACCTCCAATTACGCGATCCCAATTATTCTGGTACGTAAGAAAAATGGAGACTTTCGTCTTTGTGTTGACTTCAGGAAACTTAACAGTATTACAGTAAAAGACAAATATCCCCTGCCGGTTATAGAGGAGCACATCGAAAAGCTTGGTGGTAAGAAGTATTTTACAAGCCTCGATTTGTCTCAAGGGTTTTATCAGATTCCGGTAGCTAAAGACTCTATTCATAAAACTGGTTTTGTGACACCTGAGGGGCATTACGAATTTCTCCGTATGCCATTTGGTCTCGCGAATTCTCCTGCAGTATTCCAGCGGTTGATGGATCGTATATTTTCAACTCTGCGTCATGACAAGGTTTTGCCGTATATTGATGATGTGCTACTCCCTACAAACTCCATAGAGGAAGGTCTTGATCTTTTGAAGGTAGTATTGCAAATTATTAAAGATGCAGGGTTAACTTTAAATCTGGAGAAATGCTTCTTTTTGCAAACGAAAATTGATTACTTGGGCTATGAAATCTGTGAGGAAGGTATCAGACCAGGTAGTAAAAAAATTGAGGCAGTGTTGGCGTATAAGGAGCCGACTAACATTCATGAGCTGCGAATGTTCCTGGGCCTCACCAGTTACTTCAGAATGTTTGTCCAAAACTATGCAGGTATTGCTTACGATTTATACCGGTTGCTGCAGAAAAATGTTGGCTGGGAGTGGGGTCCACAACAACAAAAGGCTTTCCAGGAGTTAAAGAAGGTATTAACAACCCGTCCCCTTCTCTCTCTCTTTCGCCGAGAAGGTGACATCGAGGTACATACAGATGCCAGTAGCAGAGGATTAGCTGGTATTCTCCTTCAAAAACAAGACGGTAATTTAAAACCTATATCCTATTTCAGTCGTAAAACGAGCAAAGAAGAATCGATGTATCATTCTTACGAGCTCGAAACCTTGGCAGTCGTGGAGTCTTTAAGACGGTTTCGAATTTACCTGGTAGGTAACCATTTTAAAGTTGTCACAGATTGCTCTGCAGTGCGTTACACCTTCCAGAAAAAGGATTTTTTAACACCGAGGATAGCACGATGGTGGTTACTCATTCAGGAATACGACATGGAAGTAGAACATAAACCTGGTAAGTCCCATAGCCACGTAGACGCACTCAGCAGAAGTCCGGTTGAACCTCCTTCGCAAGTAATTGATATCAACACTATTGATGTCTTTGATTGGATTGTCTGTCTTCAAAATCAAGATGAAAAGATTCGTATCATCAGAACCAAACTGGAATCAGGTGAGGCCGAGCCCGATATTAAAAACAATTATAAGTTAAAAGAAGAGCGGTTGTATAGAGTAGCTACAGGTGGTAAAGAAAAGTTGGTTGTACCTAAGTACGGGAGATGGAACGTGTTGCGAAAATTTCACGACTGTATTGGACATCCCGGGTTAAAACGCTGTGAACAGATCATAAAGGACACCTTTTGGTTCCCTGGTATGACTAGATTTATTCGTAAGTATGTAAACGCCTGTCTAGATTGTCTGTACAAGAGGAGTCAGTATGGGCGAGCTGAAGGTGAGCTTCACCCGATTGAGAAGATCGCAGAACCACTGCATACAGTGCACATCGATCATCTGGGACCGTTCTGCAAGAGCCGTGCAGGTAACTCTTATTTGCTAATGGTTGTCGACTCCTTCACAAAATTCACTTGGGCAGTTCATGTGAAAACCACGAGAGCTCGAGAGGTAATAAGTTCTCTATCTAATATATTTTGTTCGTTTGGATATCCCAAACGAATAATATCCGACAGTGGTTCATGTTTTAAGAGCAAAAGTTTCAAACAATTCTGTTTGGACAACTTTATCAAACACATCATTAATGCAGTAGCGTGTCCTCGTGCTAACGGGCAGGTTGAAAGGTATAACCGCACATTATTAGACTCATTAAACACCAGCGTGGATAACGAGAGAGACTGGGATATGAAGCTGTCTGATGTTACTTGGGGTATGAACAATCTACAGAGCTCATCTACTGGGTTTACTCCTTTCAAATTAATGTTTAGCGCAAGCCGCAGCAGATACCAAGGAATAGCAGGAAATTCCTTCGACGATGAACAGACTGCGGAGCAAACTCGGTGCGCTGCATCAGGTAATCTTAAAAAAACGTCACAGGTCATGCAAAAATATTTTAATGCAAAGCGGAAACGACCAACGAAATATAAGGTAAATGATTTAGTACTGTGGAAAGGCGCGGCCGATAGAAACATCAACGTGAGGCGGAAACTGAAAGAAAAATTTAGTGGACCGTATAAAATCACAAAAGTGGCAGGTAACGATAGGTACGTAATTACTTCGCTTAAAGGAGTAAAGGGCTATAAGCGATTTGAAGCTTTAGTATCTTCGGATTCAATAAAGAGATTTCAGAGGGAGACTGATGTGCCAGAAAGCAGTTCTGATGAAAGTCAGGTAGATAGTACAGAGGAATTAATTGATTTGCTAGAAGGATAACTTGGTCTTTGATATTTTTATTTATTTGAGATTAAAAGACTTGGGTAAATATGAAACTAGTAAAAATATATGAAGGAAAATAATATATGGTTATTTATTGATTTATATGATAAACATGGAATCGTTTTTGGATGAAATGGTCATAGTCATAGTCATAGTCATTTATTCATAAAACAATATACATTGCGTTTGAATTTTACCTTATATCACAATTACAATTTATAAATAACAATTAGAAATTAAAGTATTACAAATTATCTAACATAATAACAAAACAATAATTGGCTTATAATAAAATATAATTAATAATAATAAAGTATATGTCAATTGGTCTAAATTAATTAATAACTATTATGTCAGAAAGAAAAAAAAATACTACTTAATAATACTATGTTGTACTCTGAGCTGACAAAAACTCATCCACAGAATAGAAGCCCTTCTTCAACAAATAAGTTTTGAGACAATTTTTAAACAAATTCAATTTAGTGACTGACTTCAAATCGGATGGCAATCTATTGAATAGATTAACTGCCTGATAAGCTGCAGAGTGTTTAACCACTTGCAGTTTAGTGGTTATTGTTTGTGGTAAGTCCTTCCTTCTAGTTTCCAAGCGCTTTCGTCTTTCTTCCAGCGTTTCAATACAGTTAAGGTACTTTATAAGGTCGCTAAGAATCACAAGAATATAGAGACTAGGTACTGTGAGAACTTCAAACTTATTAAAACTAGCAAAAAGCAGAGCTTTGTAAGGGCTCGCGGAGTTTTTCTACCTAAACGTACCGGACCGCGACTTTGATCCAGTCCGAGACTTGTTCCATGTTCGATCGAACGGGTACGTAATAAGTCTGTTAAGGACGCAGCTATAAGTAAGAGCAAGAAAGAAATATACCTACTAATTGAACCCCGGTCGCTGTCCGGTACGCCTGTCTGTTACAGCTTTTACTTTGTCCATTAAAAACGAGTCCAGACGACAAAATCAAATTGCCAATATCATCCACGTAATATACAATTTCATAAGCGCTTATTACATCCTACACGGTTGCCTAGTACATTTTGTAAGGAAGCCAACTGGCTTTCCTACATAATGTTGGGTCAGCGAGTCAATGTCCTTGAATTTATTTATGCGTCCACACCACACAATTGAGCGTAAAACTATCCCGTCTGGACACCTACTGGCGGTAATCATGCTGCTCTGCAATGCAACATAAACTTACGTATAATTTGCTCTCTTAACTGCTCATCAAGACGAGTGAGATGACCAAAACAGCGTGTGCCTATGTTGCAAAGGGCTTGCATTCCGGAATTCCGGAATTTCGAAATTCCGGAATCTCGAACGAATTTTCCGATATTACAATTCCGGAATTGATACCACTCAATATCGAAAATTCCGGAATTGGATTTAAGTACTTTTTGTAGGTTTTAATACATTTATTATTAAAAATTGTTAAGAAACTACACTGTACGGGTGTTTTTGTCGTTATTAAGTGCTTCTTCATCAATCATTCAGTGAACTACCTATAGTATAGGTATATTTTACTTTTCCGTTTGCTAAAGCAGTGGGACAATATAGGTTCATAATAAAAAAATAATAAAGCAGAGCGATTTACTAAGAACATTCAGAATAGTCTGAATCCTACATAAGCGAATTTGTAGAATTGAAATTTAAAATTATTTGGCCTTTTTATCTTGAATTCAGAGAGAAAGAGGTTTTCTCTATTAACGATTTCGAATCCTGTAGAAGCATATATGATATTCTGAATCATAATTAGGAACTAGGAAGGAAAAAGCCAAACTTAGACCGTCAACATCTTAAACAACACCACTACCTACTAGGAGGAAGAGTAGGAAGCTATTATATTTAACTATTTTATAAAATTATGCATCGAATGGTTTGCTAGCAACTATAGTTTCCCCAAATAAATACCCCGTATCATAGAAGTGAATAATTGTAACCATTTTAATAAGGTGGTATAATGGGTGGTAAAAAAAACGTACCTACTTCAAATTAAATTTCTCTTAAACATTACTAACTTTAATAAACGTAAAGTATCAGAATTTCACATTTTTTGTCGTTTTTTACTAAAAAATGGAATATAAATATGATAAACCCTAATTCCGGAACCAGTTCCGGAATTCCGGAATTGGACTCCAATATCGAAAATCGGTTCCGGAATTGGAAACCATCCGATATTGCAAGCCCTAGTTGCAACAAACGTGAATTCCACTAAATACTGCCAGGGTTCAGCTACAGCTCTATCGTGAGTATCTCCTAAGTGCTCAAAAAGACGAGTCGAATGACCAAAACAGCGTGTGCCTATATTGTATAAAACCCGAGCTCCACTAGGTACTACCAGAGTTCAGCATCAGCTACCTTGGGTACTACTCTACAAAGTGATCATCATGAGTCGGATGACCAAAACAGCGTGTGTCTATGTTGCACCAAACCCGAGCTACTAGGTACTGCCAGGGTTCAGCATCAGCTCTATTTTGGGTATCTCCCAAGTGCTCATAAAAACGAGTCGGATGACCAAAACAGCGTTTGCCTATGTTGCACCTAACCTGAATTCCGCTAGGTACTGCCAGGGTTCTGGGTCATTTTGTTGAACTGCACGCCGACGTTGCAATTGGCGTGCAATCAAGCAATTTTTTTCAAACTATATCGTGTTTAGGGCTTGCAATATCGGACGGATTCCAATTCCGGAACTGATTTTCGATATTGAGTCCCAATTCCGGAATTCCGGAACTGGTTCCGGAATTAGGGTTAATCATATTTTTATTAGATTTTTTTATAAAAAGCAACAACAATGTGAAATTCTGATACTTTACGTTTATTAAAGAAAGTATTGTTTTAGTGGAATTTAATTTGGAGTATTATTAATCGAAAAATATTAATAAATTGAGTAGTACCGTCCTGCACCTCTTATATTAGCACCTTATTACTATGGTCACTTAATTTTATTCACTTCAATAATACGGCGTATTTATTTGGGGAAACTACTAATGCTGGCAAACCATTTGATGCCTAATTTTATATAATGTCTAAATATAACGGCTTCGTAGCGTACCTAGTGACTCTCTGTTTACGAAGATGAAGGTCCTGATAGCTCCTGATCTCGGTAAGGGCAATTATTGTGTTAAGGTACATGTAACGTATATTTGTTCCTGAGTTAAGGTTGCTGAATGAGTTGAATTGAGGATAAAATATCCAAATATTTATAAATTTTAATTCAAAGGTTTCATGTAGTTAGGATTCTGGGCAAGTAAATATATGGCTTTGCTTTAACAAGTATCAAAAGTAAATAATTCGATGGTTAAGTTAATGAGGCATGCGGCATGTTAATGCAGCATGCTGCTAATAGACTTCAGACTTTTGTCAGCGACGGCTAATAACACTAGCATAGTGTAGTTGTAGCCGCCGTGCAGGTCAGGATCTCGACGACTCAAATAAAAAGCTTCGATTTGAAGTAAACTATTATAATTTCAATAGGTACTGGTTTTACAAGGGTTCCTTGACTAAAACGGTTAAATGTAAAAGTGGTGTGGTAATCGTATGGAGGCTGATGAAAGAGTGATTTGCATAATTTGAATGTCCGAAAATAGTGGTTAAGATTTGGGTGCCTCTAATTGGCCGCGATACATAATATGTGGAGCGCTCCTGTTGGTGCTTTAGAAAAAGCTTCCAAATACTAGCCGAGCCCGACGGCTGCGTTTAGTTACTGTATTATACAAATAAAGGTTGCGTTCGCAACAGTAGTTTATTGGAAATTTTCAATAATAAATCTAATAAAAGTACTTCAATCTAATTCCGGAATTTTCGATATTCAATGGTCTCAATTCCGGAATTGTAATATTGGAAAATTTGTCCGAGATTCCGGAATTTCGAAATTCCGGAATTCCGGAATGCAAGCCCTAATCGTGTTACATATCAAACGAAAGGGCTCATTGTGAGAATCTCAAATATATTATAAAAGGATAAAAAGTTTAGAAGTTATTCAAGAAAATAGATAAAAAATGACCATTCCCCCTCTATCTCCGAAACTACAGGGTCTAAAATTTTGAAAAGAATACACAAAATAGTTCTTTACTTAAAGATGACAGGAAAACCTATTAAAAATCTAAAGTCAAGCGTGAGTCGGATTTAAGAACAAAAATGCGATTAAGCTTTTTTAGGGACACAGCCGCAATGGCCCACGTGAAACGTGGTGTAGACAGCTATTGCGAAGGCACTAGGCCAATAGCCGCATAAGAACGAAGCCCCGAAGCGTCCCGATGAGGCGTGCCTTTATAATCAAGCGTGAGTCGGACTGAAGACAAAAACTGCGACTAGGCTGTATCTGGCACACAGCCGTAATGGTACTTGTACTACTGATTGATTAGGTTACTATTGTTACGTGTTTAAAAAAGCACTATAAGTATTAACTCTCTTCGGCCTTCGCTTTTAAAACACTTGCGGAAGTTGTGGGAAGCGCGAACCCGTCGGACGCTCCGAGCTTTCAGCTCTACGCGGAGCTCGGCCTTCACCCTTCAGTCTTCGCATTTGGACAGTTGTAGGTACTATTGTTCGGGATGTAATCTTCCTATGCAAGCTACTTTGCATAGTTGCAGAGATATAAGCCACCGCTCCGTAACACTTCATGTTACATCTGGTTTTTGATCTGACCAATTCGGATTTTTCAAGACGTTTAACTCACGTCGTTTCACGTACAAAAAAAATGTTAAAAATTGTGTGATGTACGGAACCCTTAAAACGCGAGTCCGACTCGCACTTGACCAGTTTTTTGTATTCATCTTTGTTAGCACATAGTACATTAGCACGAATTTTAATTCATAATTTTTCTAACAGATGGCGCTAGTAGTAATACAAAGTGTTATTTCTTTATTTTATTTTTTAGGTTTATAAAATGATATTTTTATGTTTGATAACACATCTAGACATAAATTTAAATTACTATGTCAAATTTCAAACCTATAAGTGCGATAGTTTTTCCGTAAAGTGTACCACAAGAATGCAAAGTTTGTCGAATAGTGATAGGGCTCGCTTCGCTCGCCCTAATAAGGTTTACATGATGTCATCTGTGGTATTCTGGCTATTGTTCTGATCGCTCTCTTCTGGGCCACAAAGGCAGACTGAATGTTGTAAAGGTAGCTATTACCCCAGAATTTTACGCTGTACCTAATTTTAGATTCAACCAACGCGCGGTATACCATTATTAGTTCAGCCGTATTTACCTCTTCTCTAAGGCTTCTTAGTGCATAGCAGGCCGAACTTATAGAGTTGACTAGTGACGATAGTTCTACTTTCCAACACAAACTCGAATCAATCCTGACTCCGAGAAATTTAACAGAATCCACTTGTTGTATTTCAACTCCATTTGATATAACCTGCAGACTGTCTTTGTTTCTGGAAGTGGTTTTAAACAGTAAAGCATTGGTCTTGGCTTGGTACAGTTCAGTTTGAGGTTGTTTGTGCTGAACCAGGTATTTAGAGCTTGTAGAGCAAAGTTAACCTTGTAGCTCAGCTGTATCATGTTTTCCGCCGATACTATAGCGTTGGTATCATCAGCATAGACCACAAGTTTAACGTCCGGAACAGAATGCCCTATGAATGATACCAGGTCATTGATAAAAATTATAAAGAAGATAGGACCCAAGATCGATCCTTGTGGAACTCCTCTTTCCAACTTGGTTATTTTTGATCTGTGTACAGTTTCTTTGCTGTCTTGAGTCCATTGAACTTCAACGAACTGTTGCCTGTTTGCAAGGTAAGACCTAAAAATGTCAAACATTTTCCCTCTTATGCCGTAGTGTTCCAATTTTGCAAGCAGAACTACATGGTCAACGGTGTCAAAAGCAGAGCTCAGGTCGAGGAATAAACCTGCTACTTTCCTTTTGCTATTGAGTTGGAGAACTATGTCTTCAATGAGTCTTGTGATGGCATCATTTGTGCTTCTGCTTTTCTGATATCCGTATTGTCTCTCACTTAGTATGTTATGTCGGTTGAGGTGTCTTGTTAGTCTGTCTTTCATAAGTCTTTCCAGGATTTTGGACAGCGTTGGTAGAAGAGAAATGGGCCTGTAGTTCGTTGGATCAGTTTTTGGTCCCTTTTTATAAATGGGCAGGACTTTTGCCACCTTAAACTGGTCAGGGAAAGTACCAATCGTAAAACATTCGTTAAAAAGGTACACTAATGGTTCGGAAAGAATATCTATGTTGTCTTTAATGATAGATATGGGAATCTCGTCGTATCCACAGGATGTCTTAGGTTTTATACTTTTTAAAATGTGTTTTAGCTCGACTTCATTTACCGGATCAAAAACCATGTCATTTTGAGTTTTAACGGCATGAGCCCGTAACAGTGAGAGTGCTTCTTGTGTAGTATTACATTTGCTGTTACTTTGTGTGAATTTGTCCAAGAAGGTGTCACATACATCCTTAGGGTTTTGAAGAAGATTTGTGGGCCCATTTTCTTGGGCTATTTTCAGACAAATATTGCTTCTTGTTTGTTTGACAGCTTTGCTACAATGCCTGTGAACGACTTTCCATATTTCTTTTGATGAGTATTTTGCTTTTTCAAGTTGTTCCTGTACTGCTAATCTCTTGGCATGCCTAATGACCCGTTTGAAAATTGTTACATATTGTTTCCTGTACCTGACTATTGAGTCGTCTGAAGAAGTTTTGTGATTAACAAGAACGCGCTTCATGATGCTTGATATTTTGATGCCCTTTGTTATCCATTTTATCTTAGGCCCATTGTTTCGTAGTATCTTTACTTTCCTTTTCCTAAAGCTTTCTTTGAATAACCTGCTGAATTTTTGAATGAAAGTGTTCATGCCTATGTTAACCCAGTTCTCATCCATGATTTTCTGACGAAATTTAAGTTTGCTTCTGGCATCAAACTTCCTAACTGATTTCCATACTATATCGTCGTTCGACTTACTGCTGTTTTCTAGCGTAAAGGTAGTTAATACACCTGCGTGGCCATCAGCCAGGCCATTGTAGTCAACCAGTAGAGAAGCCACACAGTCTTCAGATAAATTTGTCAAAAAATTGTCCAAGCATGATCGGGAATTATTGCGCATAAAAGTAGCCTCGGAAATAAGAGGTCTAAAACCATAGGCTGAAAGCAGTGATAAAAACTCTACTGTTTTTTTGTCTTTCTTCGACAAGTCAACATTAAAATCACCGCAAATGATGCATTTTTTACCTATAAAGTGCTCCAAAAGGCGTTCAAGCTGGCTAATAAACAGATCAAAATTTACATCAATTGGGTTTCTGTAGCAGCATATAATATTAACATTTGTATTACAGTCTTTCACACCACAGACCTCGAAACAATCGTCTTTATACAGCTTTTTACAGATTAAAAGATCTTCGTATGTCCTGTTTAAATAACCTAGAATTAATGTTCCACCCCCCTTCTTTTTAGTCCTAGTATTAAAAGCAATAAGTTTGTATTCTGCTAATTGAAACAGTGGAGCCGAGATACTGTTTAAAAAGTGCTCAGATATACATACATAGTGTTTAGTATCGGGTAGATTGTGTAGATACAATTCTAGTTCATCCTTCTTGTTCGTGACGCCGCACATATTTTGATAAAAAATACCTAGTTTAGTATGAGCTTTTATTAGGGCGTCGTTAGAAGGGGATAAATCTCTCCTAAAAAAGAAGAGGAAACATCATGGTCTACTTTCTCTTGACTTGGTGATTTTAAGTCTAGTGTACATGTCTTCGTTAAAATATTGATTGGCTGCGATTGAGAGACCTTGGTTATTTATGTGTCCTGTTCTTTTCCAGAACATACTATACGAATATTCAAGGTTATTGCACGAATCTATTAAATATGCATATTGGTGCGTAGATATATCTGTATACAATAACTTATTAAATAATTCAATTCTTTTGTTGAAAAAGTGACAATATTTACCTAATTTAAATGTGGGGGAACAAAGTATTATATTTGTATGTGTTATGTTCTGGAGCTTTTGCCTGAGTGAAGCTATAATTTGAGTGTAATTTTGCGTAGTATAGAAGTCCTTATGTCCAATGAAAATAACACAGTAATCGTTATAAGTAAAGTTCAGAATTTTATTGTCCATACCATCTATTAGCTGCAAAACACCTCCATGCGTAATGATATGATGACATACGCTGTCTTTTCCAAACACGTCCTTGGCTTCCCTGATCACCGAGTTTACATTGTTACTACTAATAAAGCATATTTTACGCGGTTGTTGTTGGCTATTGTTTAAGTTAGTTTCGAGTACTGGTTTCGGCTTCGGCGAATGATCTAAGTTACCAGGTAGGCAGGTAGGTAGGTATGGTTTAATATTGGATGTAAATATTGGCTATTAATGGACTGATTATGGTTTAAGAATGGAAATCTATATGGATTATTATGGAATAATTGATGGAAAATTAAGTGGATAAATTAAAAAGAAAAATGGAAAATATGGTTTTTACATACATAATTTATACTATATATGTTAGTGATAAAAAAAAAATCAGATAATTTTTGTTTTTTTTCCTTCCTTTGCAGAGTCGCAAAGTCGTCAGGATGGACGAGTGTCAATAACGGCCGTACAAGTCTCTCAAACAGCCTATAGATGGCGCGACGGTTGCGTCAATGGAGCAACGTCACTGCCATCAACACGTCAAACTACTTCATTCACATCGTGGCCGCAAGAGGGCGCTCGTTCGTCACAACAATGGCGCCAGCATTCCCGCCAAAATGGACCAATCGGCGGCGTTCGTACCAATCACGCCACGGGCAACTCGCAACGTGATTGGCCGAGGCAACTGTAACCAGATTATTGGAGGGGAGTTCGTTATCCAGCCGTTGGAAAATGTAGACCGACGTGGTCATTACGCTTTGAATCTTCATAGAAAACAGAAGTGTAAAGTGATTGGTTACGGATAGTGCTAAAAGATAAGTACTAGATTTAGTCATTATAGTTATTACCTGTGTCTTTGGTAGATTTTTCTGCTTGATGATTTTACAATTAATATCTAACGGCTTTCGGTTGCTTTCCTTATTGTATTTAAATAACGGTCGCGTTTGCGCTTAAAATTAATCTTTAATTTAGATTATAGCGTTTTGCAGTTGGCCGTTAACGATAGTGATTGGCTTTATTATTTAATAGTGTTCTATTTCGAATAGGGTTACGAGTTACAATTTGAATTCAAAGTAGTCATTGTTTAATGGTTCAGTTGTGTGGTTTAAATTGTTGAGAATCCCTTTAATTTAGTGTTCCTTCATATTGCCAGTAACACTAGAATACCTAGGTATTCTAGTATTTAGTACTCATCACTTTGGAAGCTAGGTTTTCTAGATTTAACTATTATTGTGCATTATGGTTTCAATTATCGTGATTATAAAGTTTATAGTTTAATAAATGTGCATTTGATTTTGATATGGTTTTCCTTATTCTAATTTAACCCTCATAAAGTACCCCTTATTTTATTTTACTCTCAAATGACATATCGGCGTAAGTAGTTAAGCAATAATTGCATTTTTAGGCTTTTGCTATTAATAAATAGTAGGCGTAGCTGTGTTGAAATAAAAATGACTCGCTCAGGACATGGGGTGTTATTTCTTTATTAACAATTGTTTAACAATAGTGATGTTTTCATAGTGAGCACTCTGATCTTAACCGACTATCAATCACTCTCTCGTAAAGCTTCATAGTGTGGCTCAGAAGCTTGATGCCACGGTAGTTATTGCACTCGTACTTGCTTCCCTTTCCCTTGTAAATCGGAACTATAGTGCTCAATCTCCATGCCTCTGGCATTTTGGAAGAGAACAACACCTGATTAAAGAGATTGGTAAGCAGTAGGACTCCATGTTCTTGTAGGCATTTCCAAGCTTCCACCGGGATACCATCAGGGCCTACGGCTTTCTTGTTGGACATTCTTTGCAGCGCTTTCTTAACCTCGTGTGGCTGTATTGGAGGTATAAGACCTACATTTGCTACCATATCCGGAAGCAGTGTAGTAGCTGGCGAAGGGTTTAGAAGTTGTTTATAATACTGATGCCAGGCTGTTATGACATCTCTATCCCTATATAACAAGTCACCATTGGGGCCCTTAATGGTTTTACACCTAGCAGGATCCTTTGTGCTCCGACATCGCTGTTTTGCGAGCTTGTAAATGGACTTCTGGCCTTCTTTTGTGTTTAACTGCCTGTAAAGGTTTTTCTGTGAGTTTGCCTGTTCGATGGCTATTACTTTTTTGGTACTCTTTTTTGCTATTTTGTATGCTTCTCGATCTTCAGGGGATTGAGTGAACTGCCAGGTTTTGAAGGCAATTTTCTTGGCATGAATGGCATTCTGTACGTCTTGTGTCCACCACCAAGTTTCTCTGTTATGTCTTCTTCCCCCTTTTGTGCGACCGAGAGTTTTATTTGCTGCAGTTATAATGGACTTGCTTAAGAGCTCCCAGGTGCTGTCAACATTTAAGGTATTGTCTACCTTAAGATTGGCCAGATGTTGACGGAACTCCGGGATTTTTTCACCTTTTAGGTTCCACCACTTGGTGGGCTCTGGAGTTTGTGTTGGTTTCTCCTTTGGTATTTTCTTAAAAGCCATGTCCATCACAACAATGCGGTGTTGTGGAGTGACACATTCTCCCGGAATAACCTTGCAGTTTGTAACCCGACTAATGCACGCTCGGTTTATTAAGATGTAGTCAATTTGCGATGATGTCTGACCGCTTTTGTACGTAATAAGGTGTTCTGGCTTCTTAGCAAAAAAGGAATTTACTATTGCGAGATCAAAAGCTGTGGCTGTTGCGAGGATGACCTTACCAGCGTCGTTTATTGTACCGTATGCGTGACCTCCGTGTACTCTTTCAAATGCACTGTTTGATTCTCCGATATGGCCATTTAGGTCACCTCCTATCAGGATGGTTTCCTTTGTAGGTATTTGCTGCAGTGTACCTTCTAGGGCGGCCCAGAATGTATCCTTCTCGTTTTGGCTACAACCCACCTGGGGAGCGTACGCCGAAATAACATTTAGGACTTCCCCTCCCACCAGTACTTTTAGAGATATAAGTCTGTCACTTATACGATTGATCTCTAGGATGTTATTTAGGTGTTCTTCCTTAGCCGCAATTCCTACGCCGTTCCTTTTATGCTTAGCGCCTACGTACATGAGCTTGTAGCCTCCCCCTTTGTAGCCTTTTGATCCAGCCCAGCGAGTTTCTTGTAAGCAGACAAAATCTACCATTCTGCGTTTAAAAAGTGAGGCAAGCTCCTTCGTCTTTCCAGTTAATGTTCCTATATTAAGAGTGGCGAAGCGGACCTTCAGGTTACAACTTTGGACTAGCGTCGTTAGCCGAGCCCATCCATGACTCGGTAGCCCTAGCATGCAGATGTAGGGCGATGTGTCTGCGCGTCGTTTTGCGGCGACGCCCTATCCATCATACTCGATGCATTATGTAACCTTCTCATTTTCTTTTCTAGGAATTTGGCTATTTTTTGGGTTTATTAGTCCAGTACCGATTGCCATCTGACGTACCAAAACCTGCCTACACAAAGCAGGAAAATCCATGATTTTTAGGTGTTTAAATCTAAGAGAAACAGGTATTTCCACCTGTAAGCTGAAAGAGATGCCTGGTTATCCCGCCAGAGCTTCGGTCGCCAGAGCCTCGTTCGTTGGTCAGCAGGGTGCACCACGGGCAGGTGAGGATGGCATTTGGGATGGTAAAGATGGTGTTCCATACCCCTATTCACCCCGTGTAAGTAAGTGTAAGTAATCATTAAAAAGTTAATATAAAAAAAAGAACATTGTAGACTTAGCAAGTCTCTTTGTTTATCGAGACTATTTATTTGGAAGTGTCGTACTCTCACTGAATAAGATGTGTAATGGCTAGCTAGTTGTGTGGGACTAGATATGTATATTAATTAATTAAAAAACTTAGTATTGAAATTTATTTGAATTTCATGTTTTTATTATGTTATTTTATTTTAAATGTACTTATATGGAATGGACATCTCTGGAGTGGATTGATTTCATTCATTCATATACCAAAGAAATCTCCTCTGCACTCTCTCCCTCTCTTTCTCTTTGCAATGCGATGAATAGTGAGGCCGCTAGGCCGTGCGACAGTGTTCTAAGATGTTACAAACGAAACAGTTATAAGAAAAGGATATAATCCTACTTGTTGTTAGAAATTGTTTACCAGGCCTTAAGGCCTTATGCTATCAAAAGGCCTGTAATTTAGCATTATATATAGAAATATTTTTAAAAATTGCCACAACCTCAATGCTTGGTAGAAAAGCTCATCTTTTTGTCAAATATAACTCCAAGGTTTTTGATGTGGTCAAAATTCACTAAAGTACTCTCTAGCGCTGTTGTAGAACGAATGTATACAGTTCGAATTTGTTGTAACTTTCATATGTAAACATTTTATGATCTTCGACTGCGTGGAGTTCTCAGCGTAGGTATACTATTGATTTACTCTGTATAGGCCGCTTTACTAAAGTTACACGTAACCAGGTGTAGGAATTTGTCTAGCAAACTAAATATAAATCGTCGGCGTATAGACGCGGGCAGAAATATACAAAACTATTTGGAATATTAACTAGCAAAAAGCAGAGCTTTGTAAGGGCTCGCGGAGTTTTTCTACCTAAACGTACCGGACCGCGACTTTGATCCAGTCCGAGACTTGTTCCATGTTCGATCGAACGGGTACGTAATAAGTCTGTTAAGGACGCAGCTATAAGTAAGAGCAAGAAAGAAATATACCTACTAATTGAACCCCGGTCGCTGTCCGGTACGCCTGTCTGTTACAGCTTTTACTTTGTCCATTAAAAACGAGTCCAGACGACAAAATCAAATTGCCAATATCATCCACGTAATATACAATTTCATAAGCGCTTATTACATCCTACACGGTTGCCTAGTACATTTTGTAAGGAAGCCAACTGGCTTTCCTACATAATGTTGGGTCAGCGAGTCAATGTCCTTGAATTTATTTATGCGTCCACACCACACAATTGAGCGTAAAACTATCCCGTCTGGACACCTACTGGCGGTAATCATGCTGCTCTGCAACATAAACTTATGTATAATTTGCTCTCTTAACTGCTCATCAAAACGAGTGAGATGACCAAAACAGCGTGTGCCTATGTTGCAACAAACGTGAATTCCACTAAATACTGCCAGGGTTCAGCTACAGCTCTATCGTGAGTATCTCCTAAGTGCTCAAAAAGACGAGTCGAATGACCAAAACAGCGTGTGCCTATATTGTATAAAACCCGAGCTCCACTAGGTACTACCAGAGTTCAGCATCAGCTACCTTGGGTACTACTCTACAAAGTGATCATCATGAGTCGGATGACCAAAACAGCGTGTGTCTATGTTGCACCAAACCCGAGCTACTAGGTACTGCCAGGGTTCAGCATCAGCTCTATTTTGGGTATCTCCCAAGTGCTCATAAAAACGAGTCGGATGACCAAAACAGCGTTTGCCTATGTTGCACCTAACCTGAGTTCCGCTAGGTACTGCCAGGGTTCTGGGTCATTTTGTTGAACTGCACGCCGACGTTGCAATTGGCGTGCAATCAAACAATTTTTTTCAAACTATATCGTGTTACATATCAAACGAAAGGGCTCATTGTGAGAATCTCAAATATATTATAAAAGGATAAAAAGTTTAGAAGTTATTCAAGAAAATAGATAAAAAATGACCATTCCCCCTCTATCTCCGAAACTACAGGGTCTAAAATTTTGAAAAGAATACACAAAATAGTTCTTTACTTAAAGATGACAGGAAAACCTATTAAAAATCTAAAGTCAAGCGTGAGTCGGATTTAAGAACAAAAATGCGATTAAGCTTTTTTAGGGACACAGCCGCAATGGCCCACGTGAAACGTGGTGTAGACAGCTATTGCGAAGGCACTAGGCCAATAGCCGCATAAGAACGAAGCCCCGAAGCGTCCCGATGAGGCGTGCCTTTATAATCAAGCGTGAGTCGGACTGAAGACAAAAACTGCGACTAGGCTGTATCTGGCACACAGCCGTAATGGTACTTGTACTACTGATTGATTAGGTTACTATTGTTACGTGTTTAAAAAAGCACTATAAGTATTAACTCTCTTCGGCCTTCGCTTTTAAAACACTTGCGGAAGTTGTGGGAAGCGCGAACCCGTCGGACGCTCCGAGCTTTCAGCTCTACGCGGAGCTCGGCCTTCACCCTTCAGTCTTCGCATTTGGACAGTTGTAGGTACTATTGTTCGGGATGTAATCTTCCTATGCAAGCTACTTTGCATAGTTGCAGAGATATAAGCCACCGCTCCGTAACACTTCATGTTACATCTGGTTTTTGATCTGACCAATTCGGATTTTTCAAGACGTTTAACTCACGTCGTTTCACGTACAAAAAAAATGTTAAAAATTGTGTGATGTACGGAACCCTTAAAACGCGAGTCCGACTCGCACTTGACCAGTTTTTTGTATTCATCTTTGTTAGCACATAGTACATTAGCACGAATTTTAATTCATAATTTTTCTAACAGATGGCGCTAGTAGTAATACAAAGTGTTATTTCTTTATTTTATTTTTTAGGTTTATAAAATGATATTTTTATGTTTGATAACACATCTAGACATAAATTTAAATTACTATGTCAAATTTCAAACCTATAAGTGCGATAGTTTTTCCGTAAAGTGTACCACAAGAATGCAAAAGTTTGTCGAATAGTGATAGGGCGAGCGAAGCGAGCATAATAAAAATATTAAATACGATTGCACCAATGTGAGATCCCTGCAGAACTCCGGAACTAATGTCTCGCATTTATCAACTATGGCATTTACCTACAAAAAAAGAAGATTTTCTCCATCTCAAAATTATTTTAACCACTGGAGAAGAGACCATAAATATCTTAATGAGTCAATTTTGTGATAAGTAAAGTACCTATGGTATGAGCCTTGCTATAAACGGTGTTTTATACGTCTGATCATCGATAGCCTAGCTCTGGCAACCTTGTGCTGGTGATCAGTTATAATTTGCCTAAAGTGTAACTCAATGAATGATCATACCAGAGACTCAAACACTTTTGACAGGATTGAAATTGATTTGTAATTGGAAACTAGTGTATTATCATAATATTTATGAATTGGAACAACTTTGTAAAAGTTGGCAACTTTTGGAAATTGGTCAGAATTTAATGAGTCATTACTTATAAATAAATAATCTGCAATGGCGTAATTAAGCTAGATACACCTTAGACAGTAACAGTTTCAGGTTCGATCCAGATCCTTGAATGGATGTCCAATGTTTTTTAAGTATGGAATCACAGTCAATAAATACAGATCCTAAAATCATTCTGGATTCGTGTCACTTAGGTAGTTCACACGTTACATCCTCTGAAATGAAAACTGTGCAGCAAATAAATTACATATCTGAGGCTGATTAGATGCAATAGGCATTCCATTTGCCATCGAAATCGGATATGTCCCTGAGCAACTACGTATATTCGTATCAAAGCACCAAATATCTGGAACTAACTTGCAATTAGTTTTCAAGCATGTTAATGATTATATTAATCATAACAGTGCACAATCAATTTGTCACTACCTAGTTACCTTTTAAAAAAAAAATACGCTGGCGGATATTTCTTCTAAAGAGTTATACTTTTGTAAGGAATTCTAACATTGATTTCCTGTATTTCTTTAAGTATCCCAATCCAATCTTTGGTGAACCATCATCTTACTCGATTTATTGAAGACACAAATTATAATATTGTTGTAATCAGTTGCATGAAAGTGGGTCAAGATTGTTTTACGAGGATTGAGATGACTTATTTGTTTGGAATCCAATTTGTAATACCTAATGGGTGGCTAATAGAGATCAATTTTACTTGGTACCTATACCCTCAGCTGGACTGACTTCAAAGTCTGAAGTAGTGCCTAGTGAGTACTAAATCAAGGATTTTATTTTGCTTATTGGAAACTTAATTATAATTATGTTGCTTGAAGTTGTTAAGGTAAGGACGCTGGCAAAGTTCCTGGCAAGTCTAAAGTTATCCCCAAATCATCTAAGAACACACTACTGAACACTTCTTCATGTAATCATATCTCTGTAAGTATCTACCTACAATGATGTCATAATAACAATAACTACATACATTCCTACAAAATGACGTTTTATGACAACATGTGATTTGAAATTTGTAAAGATTTTAATGTTAAGTATACAGGAAATAAAATAAGACGTGGAAAATGGTTGAACATAATTTTAAAATGAATTCAGATGATTTAAAGTTTGAGTGTCCCGAGTCCAATTATATAGTCCGAATTATCGCCTTTCCTAAAGTACATGTCCGCGACGCGTAAGAAGCGTTCGTTGCGGGTCCAAACGTATTTGTGGTGCTGGTCCTTCGCTGTAAGTCGGGCTGCAGCGTGAGATGTTCAAGATTTGCATTTGACAGGTGTACGGTTACACAATTGTATTGCTGTTTTCTTTAATTCAATGTGTGCGTGCCGTTGTTCAGTTTGTCACTGGAGTGAGATTTATTGAATTTAATCCGTCGAATTAAGTCCGCCAAGTTTCAGGAGCAGTTTGATCGTTGGACTGCGTTACGATGGTGCGGGACCGCAGGCTATTGGCGGTGCATGTATTTTAAAGGTTTTTATTTGCCACTTATCGCCTATTTAATGATGAGCATATGCTCTTTGAAGTTTTCGGGTTTCTTTCTACGACAGCCATAGCCGGACCAACTTACGGCTTGCTCGTCTTTATGTTATGCTCTTTTTGACTATTATTATTAAGAATTGATTGATGCAAAAATCTGGCGTAAGTATAAGTAACAGATGTTCATGCTTATTTTAACAGTTGCAGATACAAGAGACAGTGGCCGTCCCCGGGAAAGCGGAAAGTTCTCGGGACGCACATGAGACCGCGGGTGTCGCTGAGTAATCGGCAATTGCTCGGGACTCGCAAGGAATTGTGAACGTCGCTATATAATACATGTGTAGTTATCGCTGACACAAGCAATATGCGTTTATGTCGCAGTAAACCAAAGCGTTACTGCTAAACATTGAAACTGGCTAGTCGCCATATTAGAAAGGTAAAAATAACAAGGGTTATGCTAGCCTCACTCCCTTGGGTTGGTGCACTCATGGGAAGGTGTACGTGCCGCAAGGCGTCCGCCCGCCTATGCAGGTCGAGACTAACCTTTTTATTTCAGGGTCGGAGGACACGACAGATACCTCAGAGGGTATCGATCTGTTAAGGCAGATCCACGAGGAGATCCGTCTGTCATTCAAGGTGGACGCGACGGGCGTGACGTGCGCGCCGCGGCAGAATGCGCAGGACGCGCTCGCGGTGGCGCAGCTGCAGCAGTCCGCGGAGCTGCCCGCCGACCGCTGGCACGTCGGCCTGCCCTGGAAGGAGGACCACCCATCCATGCCTGACTCGTATCCTAGTGCTCTTAAAAGGATGAAAGGTATCGAGAAGAGAATGACTAAAGACTCTAGTTTTGCTGAAAGGTATCGGGAGCGCGTGACTCATTTATTTCAAAATGATTACGCATCTGAACTGTCAGATACTCAGGTGAGACCTGGTATCTTGCTCATTTTGGAGTAGACAACGTTAATAAAAAGCGTCTGCGCTTGGTCTTTGACTCAGCAAATAAGGTAAATATATTTAAACGCTTATGTTTAAACGATTTCTTATTAACAGGTCCCGATTTGTTGTCATCACTATTTGGTATTATGTTACGCTTTAGGGAAAACAAGATTGGAGTAACGGGTGACATCAAAGATATATTTTGAGCATCAAAATTCGAGCCGAAGATCAACACGCTATAAGGTTCCTATGGAGGGACATTACTGATGAACTAAAAACGTATGTAATGACATCACTTCCGTTTGGGGCTAATTACTACTCTCGGGCTAATAAATTAATAATGTTTATTTTCGACATTTTAGGATTCTTATCTCCTTTTACAATTCAGGTTCGTATTATGCTGCAGGATACCTGGCGGTTAAATATAGACTGGAATGATTACATTCCTGATGTTATTTACAACAAGTGGCGAAAATAGATTGGCCTACTTAAGGTAATTAGCGACATACGTATACCAAGGTGCTATCAATCAGTTGTTCGCAATCACAACCACGGAGAATCGGAGATGCCGAGTCATCATCTGTGCGAGTAAGCGAGACGGCAGATCATCTGAAGCATCTGCTGGTACCCCGAGCGCGACATTGCCGCCATCGAAGTTCGCGCCTGGCAACGGTGCGCCTACGTCATGCGCTACGAAGGCCTACGAATCCGTAGCAGAAGCTACAAACGCTACGCGTACGGCAAAGGTAGGTTATAATAACTTACAATTGCATGTGTTTTGTGATAGTAGTACTCGGGTTATGTGTACTTTGCTTTCCTCAAAAAAAGGAAAACTTATAGGAAAAACAGCGAGTCTTGGATTACTCAAGATATTTTAAATACCAAATCGCTATTGTTCGACTGTATTAAATTAGACCGTATATTTCCATCCAACGACGCTCTAAAAATAGTATCGATATTTTAAATACAAAATATAACTACGAGCTCAGACAATGCAAGACTTGGTTCTATTAAATCATAATTTATTTATTTGCGTGAATAGGCTCAGATTACAGTTGTTATATATGTCGGACCCTGACACCAGAAAGACGTATTGCAGCGTTATAGTTCATTATTTTAGACGCCTGTATAAAATCGATTAGCAATGTTGAGCTACGTATTATTTGGTTGTAACAAAATAAATAAAGTTGTGTAGAGAGTAACTCCGTCTATTGGCGCATTGTTGAAATAAAGTTGCGTAGAGAGTAACGCCATCTATTGGCGTGTTGTTGAACTGAGATGACAGGTAGAAGGCTTTGGAACGTCGAGAGGTTTCTCTCGAGTGAGCGTATGCACGAGTTGGCATTTTTGTTGTTATGTTGGTAGACTGGTCGAGCAGGTTGGCCAACTTGACTTTGAGGCGGGAGCAGAGAGGTTCCGCCGCTGGTAGTTCTTCTTGATCGGACCGCGCTAGAGATCGGACGTACTCGTTAGCCAACCTCGTGCCTAACTCGCTACGTTCCTGAAGGTTTATACCTGAAGGATTATTCTGATAGCTTATAGAATCCCGCGTTCTTTTACCATTTAGTTTTATTTCAAGTGTTATTTTGATTTCTTATGTTTCATTAGAAGCTTACTTTTGTGAAATAAAGAAATGATGTGTTATGTGTTGTTTTAACTTGTTTTGAAAAGATTTGTCCTTCTGAGTTTGTTGCCGGTCCCATATAGGGCTAAATCTTCTCAAGTCAGATATGTAGGGTTGAAGCCGGCCTAGTTTGACTTGAATAAAGATTTAAACGGTTTCTTTTTACTTTCATATCGCTCCCTTGAGTTAAAAATAGCAATTAGTTCTTTTAAACATTTAGTACTGAAGTATAGTAGGCACTAGTATGGTTAACGAGTCCTAATGTTTATTTCATGCACTGGTAGCAATGGTAGCATACTGGTTTAGCTGTGAAGTAATACATTATCGTACTACCCCCACGCGCCCACCGCCTTTTAGGACCATCGGTACTCGACATATATACATAAATTTCCTCCTAATTCAACCGTCCACAAACAGCATGCAAATATTTGTTGTATTTCTTAAGCTAAGTATTTATTACATTATATACATTATGTACTACATTATATCATTGAAATAATCGTGAAGTGAATAAAACATTTTATTTAACAGCCATTCGTGTAGGGTTTTCTTAAATTTATTAATTGGCAAGCATTTAATGTCAGGTGGCAACTTATTAAATATTTCTACACACATAGCAGGGCAGTTTTTGTTAAAAATAGCAATTTTTTTTGCATTCCAACTACAAGTCGTTCACCGTTTCTAGTATTTCTAGGGTATATGTCACTAGCTGTAATAAATAATTCAGGGTGTTGTTTAACAAATTTGGCTACTTCAAAAACATACAGGCAAGGAAATGGCAGAACTTTAAGCTTGAGAAACATCGGCTTACATGACTCGAGAGGGCTAATACCACAGATTGCACGTATACATTTTTTTTGGGATCGCAGTACTCTTATAATATCTATTCCATTACCCCAGACCGTGAGTCCATATCTGAGAATTGATTCGACATATCCGTAATAAGCAGCCACGGCAGTTCTGTGATCAGATGTTCTACGCAATCTATTAAGGACAAAAACAAATCTATTCAGTCTTGCGCATACAGTTTCAATATGTCCATTCCAGTTTAGCTTATTATCTAAATGTATTCCTAAAAATTTTACTATGTCACGTTCTTGTAATAAATGTCCATTGTAGCTTATAATTATAGATTGACTAGATTGATTAAAACGTAAATACGTTGTTTTTTCCAAATTAACTTGGAGATTGTTTCCTTCAAGCCACTTTACTACACATTCTATTGCACTATTTATGTCAAATTCGTGATTTGCTTGAGTTTCTGATTGATTACTTGATACTATAATTGATATGTCATCGGCGAATAAAATACATTTATGATGTGTGATGTCAGGAAGGTCGTTAACATATAATAGAAATAGCAGAGGCCCAAGGACGCTTCCTTGAGGTACTCCATATTTATTAGTAGAACGTCACATGAATTGCGTGAAACCAGCGTACAGAGCGGACGCGTCGCTAAATAAATATAAAATTTAATATTTGCCGGCAAACTATTTTCATCTTTAAATGGTGGCTAGTATAGCAGCTTTTGCCTAGTGAAGAAGTGAGTTATTTACGACCTTGTTCTACTACATACGTCGAGTTACCGGCTTTGTGTCTTATCTGCACGTGAGTAACCACAGATCAATGTTTCCCTCGCCGACTGGAAGTGGCCGAGACGGCGAGCGCACTCTGCGCAGTGGATCTAATCCGGAGCTGACTAGTATAAATTTACTTATGGAGACTCCTCACTTACCACAATGTATTAGACAAAAACGCAAATTATATGACGAGAACGAATCGATTACTAATGAAATATCCGAAATGCGCAAGCAAATGTCTGAACTGACGTCATATATAAAATCAACGCTTACGAGTCAAACAGAAAACCTTACAAAATTACGTGATGATACTACCTCGATTAAGAACGACGTAAGTGACATTAGGTCGTCTGTGGAAAGATTAACTGGTGAACAAAATCAAATGAAATTGGATTTGGCAAATTGTCTTCAATCAAACAAGAAAACCGAAAAAAGGATCGATCTCTTGGAAGCAAGCGTGCAGCAAAAAACACAAAACACTACTCCTGCTGACTATGAAGACATAATGGCTGAAATGCAGATTCGTAACCAAAGAGCCAAAAACATAGTCATTACAGGGCTTCCGGAAGCGATCGCATCCCTGCAAAGTGAAAAAGAAGAAATAGATGAAATTGCGGTCAAAGAAATTATAAAAGCTATTTCACCTAACTGTCCAGAACCCATTAAAGTTTATCGCCTTGGAAAAGTGTATCCAAATAAAATTAGACTCACTAAAGTCTGCTTTGCGGCTCAAGATACTGCCATATCTATTTTAAAGCAGAAAAAGAAGCTGAAAAGTGAGACAGTCAAAATCTTTCCCGACCAAACTCCATCCCAGCAAGCGTTTTTTAAGAATATAAAAGATGAACTAAATCAGCGAGTAGCGAGCGGAGAGTCAGATTTGGGAATTAAATACGTCAAGGGAATACCTAAAATTGTGCAAATACCGCCAAAAAACTCCAATGCGAAGAACCCAACACTATCAACCCCGAAATAATTACTGTTAACAACACAACTTATCAACTAGCTACTTGTTATGAAAATATAATAACCAACAAAGGTGCTCTCAAATGCTTTTACTGCAACATACGAAGTATAGTAACACCTGGGAAGTTCGATGAACTTAAATGTATTGTGCAAACATTTCAAGATATAATTCACATCGTAATACTGACAGAGACGTGGCTTAAGTCCGAGGAAGAGGCGAAGAGATATCAACTGCCTGGTTACACCCATTATTATAACCTAAGGACTCACATGCGGGGTGGCGGAGTTTCCATCTTTGCGCACAATAACCTTAAACATAACATCATTGAAGAAACAACCCTAAATGAAAATCACTACCTATGGATACATCTCGATAAATTTTCTGTAGACATTGGCGCTATCTATAGGACGAATCACTCAAATATCAATGACTTCCATGAAACTCTGTCACTGCAGCTACAAAGAAGTAAAAGGGCAATAGTATTCGGAGATTTTAATCTAAATTTACTCAGCAAAGAGAAGAAAGTTACTGATTATAAAAGAACACTAAAAGAGAACAAGTATAAAATTATAAACAAAATAGACAAATCCTTTTGTACACGAGAAACACCCGAATGCAAAACAATAATTGATCATGTCAGTACCAACCTGAACGAAAATGATTTTCATTTAGCTATTATTGATTCTGCCTTATCAGACCATAAACAAATATATTTTGAGATAAAAAAGTATAAACCTAACCTTCATCAAAAATTTAAATATGAAGCAATAAATTACAACATATTATACAAGACAGTTGCAGACACTGAAAACAAAAACGAACTCCATGATTATACTCTATTGGAAAACAAACTACTAGCAAGCATCCGGCAAAGTAAAACTACTAAAGTCAAGACCCTTAATTTACCAAAACAGGACTGGATAAATAAAGAAATTATTCAAGAAATAAATGAAAGAAATCAGTTATGGAAAAAACTAAAGCAAAACCCAACAGATAAGGAAATGGAAGAGCAATTTAGAAAGAAAAGAAATGAAGTAGCAACAAAAATACAGCAAACTAAGAAAGAGTACTACTACAGGAAGTTCATGGAATGTAAAAATAACTCTGGAAAAATGTGGACTCTAATAAATAGCCTAGCTATTAACAAACTAAGGATAGATATTCCACCTGCTAAATTGATAAATAATAACCTGACGATTAGACCCAAATGATATATGTGAATGCTTCAATGACTTTTTTTCTACAATTGGTTCAAAGCTGGCTGCAGCAATTCCTAACCTGGACTTTGTTCGAGAGACCAACCACCCTACTCAACCTATGGGAGCAAGCTACAACCTTTCTGAGTTGACTCCAACAACGAGTGATGAAGTAAATAATTAACACCAAATGTATATTATGTGTAAGGGATATAATTGTTGATGAAATTGTGTCATGTATTAACAAGTGTCTTGAAGCGGGAATGTTTCCAGATAGTCTTAAATTAGCAAAGGTAGCTCCCATACATAAATCAGGAAATAGGAGTGATCCAAGCAACTATAGACCCATCTCGGTACTACCAACTATTTCCAAAATTTTCGAGAAAATAATATATAATCGCTTAATAAACTACTTAAATTCTATAAACTTTCTATATGAAAAACAATATGGGTTCAGAAAACAATCTAATACGTTGTCAGCTACAATAGATCTTATAACGAATATTAAAGTTCATATTGATCAAAGGAAAATAGTACTCGGAGTGTTTATAGATTTGAAAAAAGCCTTTGATACGATTAGTCATGATATGATACTAAATAAACTAACTAACATAGGCATTGATGGGCCGGCGTATAATATTATCAAATCATATTTAACAAATCGTTATCAGGTTGTTAAAATAGGAGATCACACGAGTACTCCTAAACAAATAAATTGTGGCGTGCCGCAAGGATCAATTTTAGGGCCCCTTCTGTTTCTGGTCTATATCAATGGTATTAAAGAGATAGGTCTGACGGGAGATATAACACTTTACGCTGACGATACAGCCTTATTTTACTTTGGAGACACTATACACAATGTTATAACGAAAGCACAAAGTGACCTGGATCTTCTCAATGCGTGGTTTCAGAGTAATTTACTTACCATTAACACTACAAAGACTAACTATATCATATTCTTAGCAAAAAACAAAAAAATTGATGAATTTGACCCGCTTACAATAAATAACCAATTAATTGAACAAGTAGACAAAGAAAAATATCTTGGCCTGATTTTAGATAAAAGCTTAAGTTGGAAACCACACATTGAAAAAGTAAGAACCCGAATAGTTTCCTTGACAGGAGCCATACGGGGAATCGCACGTTTTCTGCCCAAAACAACGCGGTATATGATTTATAACTCCCTCATTAAGCCACATATTGATTATTTGATTGAAGTCTGGGGCTCGGCAGCCATAACAAATCTACAAATACTACAAGTAGCCCAAAACAAATTAATAAAATCATTATTTCATTATGACTTTTTAACACCAACAACAAAAATATATGAAGAAACTCGGATACTAAATATCAAACAGACATATACATACAATACATGTTTATTAGTACGAAAAATAATCAATAAAAATATACACACTCAATTAGGTTTTTCGAAAAAGAATACTAGACAAAAAATGAAACTGAGAAATGCCGATGACCTCATTCTACGGCAAACCAGAACAAAATTCGGACAAAAATGTATACTATATGAAGGCGCTCAGCTGTATAATAAACTGCCTAAAAAAATTAAAGAAACAAAGTCTATGTACAGCTTTAAAAAACAACTGAAAAAACACGTTAACAATGATTTGCCATAGAATAAATCTGAATATTTTGAAAGTAAATATCACAAACAGCAGCTGTTTTAAAATAAATGCGCACATATAATATATATGTAAATAAATAGAAAATACCATTAACAAAAAATAAATAAAAGCCATTTCAAATCTAGCTCGTTTATATATAAATAAATCGTAGCACTATAATAAATAATATATACAATAATATATAATATATTAAATAAAAATATATAATAAATTAAATAAAAACAACTTAATACTTATAATAAAAACATTGCCACTTCCAGTATCTGTAAGTTAGCGCACTTGCTGCACTGCATTATACCATTTATGCCATAAATAAAATACATGACCATTACAAAAGGGACCCTAACTTTAATAGATAATAAGATCGATATTCGAATATTTAATAAGCTCATAGCAACTAAAAACCAGTCCCGATATTCGTGACACCTACGGTCTACTTATGCATTATACCGACCAGTCCAGGGATGATCCCCGCTGACGTATAGTTATTACGAATCTCGAAAACAAGTTAAACTGGGGCTTAGCTTACTGTCAACTGCAAATCGTTTTGTACATCTCAAGTAGATGGAATGTTAACCGTACAATGCACCACTAATCACCTTGTTTTGTGTGTCGGCAGATTTTTATTTTACTGTATGTTTAAATACCCTCCATGTTATTATTTAGTTCTTTCGCTAATTTCATGCAAAATAAATGTATTTGTGTAGTTTTAAGTTCTCATATAAGTGAATTGTCAAATTCTTAATGAGAATAAAGAATCTTAAACCTAAATATTCAGAAGTAAATACTTCTGTTACGTTCCTATTGTTTACTCTTTTTAATTCTACACATTGCGTTCTATCTTCTAAGTAAGATCTTATCCAATTTAAAGCCAGCCCTCTAATGCCGTAATGTTACAGTTTTTTAGAAGTAAGTTGTGTGATACAAAGTCAAACGCCTTTGACATATCAAAGAATAAAGCAGTGGTTGGTACCTTATCATTACAATTAGTAACAATCTCAAACCAGATTAAAAGCTGCAAGTGTGGTAGACTTATGTTTTTGGAAGGCATATTGATCGTTTGTTATAACATTAAATTTGTTAAGAAAGTTTATCAGTCTTTTGTACATAGCTTTCTCTAAAATCTTTGAAAGATAGGTACAAGTGTGATAGGGCGGTAATTTTTAATGTCGTTTCTATTACCTTTTTTATACAATGGCTTTACGATTGACTTCTTTCAATTATCAGGAAATGTACCAGAAAGCAATGAAAAATTTATTAAATACGTTAGTACTGTGACTATTTCAAGTTTACATTTTTTTATTACCTTTGTTGCAATTCCATCGTATCCCTCAGCATTAGTTTTATTTAACGAGGTGATAAGATTTAGAACCTCATATTCCTCCAATGGCATTAGGAAAATAGAGTTAGGGACTTTGTGGTTTTCCATCAATGTTACATAAGGTGTGTTGTTAAGTTTGTTTGTTGTTTCTATAAAATGGTTGTTAAATACCTATAGTTGCTATACTAGATGGATCCGTAATATTCAAACCAATGCTCAATGCTTTCTATGTATTGATTGTTGATAGGTTTGCCTGTTTGATCTTTTATAACATCCCAGGATGCTTTGCAAATATTTTTGCTATTGATCACATATTTCCTGTTTGTAGTTTTTTGTGCATTTACTATACATTTTCTTAATAGTCGTGAATATGACATGTATTTATTTTTATTTTCAGTGGTCTTCTGTGTGTAGTATTGTAACCGAAGCTTTCTTTTAGTTCTTGTACTCAGTTTTAAGCCTTTAGTTATCCATTTCCGTTTTTTATTCACATGCACTTTGACCTTAATAGTAGGAAAGCATAATTTGTAAAAAAGGTCTATAGTGTCATAAAAATACATAAAACTTTTATTAAGATCAGGCTCATTGTAGACCTCTGAAAATGAAAGGGCACTTAAAGCCCTCCGGAAAGTTTCAATGTTACACTCAGAATAATCCCTTTTCATGATGGTTACATACTTTAGTGGTAAAGGTTTTTTATTAACATCAACTGTTAGCATTTGTGCAGTGTCGTGATCGGATAGTGCCAGCGGTAGGACACTGCCCGTTGCGTTTTTAAGGTTACTAAAGATGTGGTCGATACAATTCAAACCTCTGGTCGGTACATTAATATGGCTAAATAGATTATAGTTCTCTGCGATAGACAAAAGCTGATCTGAGCAATGATTTCGATTTAATATATTTATGTTAAGGTCTGCCATTAGTACCAATTTCTTTTTATAATATTTTTTCGACAAAGTATGTAGTAAATGCTCTAGTTTAGCAAAAAAAGTATTCAAATTTGATGTAGGTGTTCTATAAATACATATAAGGACCATATTAAGAAATGAAATATAATATTGTGATCAGATGGCTAGGACACAAAATACGAGCAAAGCTATGTGAGAGGTCATCAATAAAGAGAGAGGTAAAACTAAACGTCCTGCCGTGGACTTTACTGAGCTTGTTGAGGGTGCAGATGGTACAAAATATAGCACAAAAAAAGATGTGGTCGACGCCATGAATACTAGATTCGTGGGCGCTGCGTTAGCTTGTGGAGCACCTCGCGCTGACCTTAGGCGCGCGTGCGCTCAGCTGAGCGCGGTGCGCGCTCCCGCGGATTCCTCCATGAGACTCGCAGCATTTACTCCCGAAGAAGTCCGCAATATTATCTCTAAGCGTATACAACACAAAACCACAAAAGACTAAACTTCTACGGTATGTCCACATTGGCCACGGAGCTACTTGACTCGATAGCCGACATCATATCACCTGCACTCTCACATCTCTTTAACATCTGCCTGAAAGAAGGCTGCTTTCCCAAGTCTTTGAAAATAAGTAAAATATCCCCGATATTCAAAGGTAAGGGTAAGAAGGAAAACATTGATGGGTACAGACCGGTTGCTGTTATACCCACGATTGCTAAGGTGCTAGAAAACGGTATATGCTGCCGACTACCAGCGTTCCTTAGTTCAACAAATGTACTGTCGGAGCGTCAATACGCATACAGACCTGGACGTTGTACTGCTGACTTAGCGCGAATGGTTGTGCGAAAGGTAATCGGTGCTTTGGAGAACAAACAACAGGTAGCTATGATTTGCTGCGACCTGGAGAGGTTGCAGATCACAGCGTAATCGCCGCCAAACTACTCCACTACAGCGTATGTGGTTAAGCGCACAGCCTCTTCGTGGACATCCTGCACGGTCGATCTCAAATTGTGGTCGGAGACGGAGGGCAAGCCAGGTCCGACCCATTGACCACATCAATAGGTGTAGCGCAAGGATCGTCTGTGTCCAACATCTTATTTTCATTACTTCTTAATGATCTACCTGAAGCCGGTCCAGCAGCCGACGTCCTAATGTATGCGGACGACGTAGCCGGCATCGTCATCGCTCCTAACTCGAATGCCCTTCAATCTAGCCTCAATGACGCAGCAAACCAGTTGTCCAAGTGGTTTGGATTGAACGGATTGGCCCTCAATCTCACTAAAACTCACTTCCTCCACTTCCACGTGGGAGGCCGGACACCGAGGCCATTAAGGGTCCAAGCTGGTGGTGTAAACGTGGAGCAAGTGGCAGTCACCACTTTCTTGGGATTCGCGATTGACCAAAAACTAACATGGGCCAGTCATATTGACATGTTGTGTGCTAAGTTAGGTGGAGCATGCTTCGCACTGGGCCGGCTCGCGCGTGTCGTACCACGGCATGTCGTGAGAGCCAGCTACTTCGCGACGGTTCATTCGCTGCTGCAGTACGGTGCGGAATTATGGGGGCGCGCGGCGGACTGGCAGCGAGCATTTCGGCTACAAAAAAGAGCCATGCGTTCGGTAGCGCAGGTGGCCCAAGATACCTTGGCGAGGCCTTATTTTAAAGAATTAGGTATTCTAACTTTAACCTCAATACTAATATACCAGATAGCAATCTACGTACACATGAACCAATCTGGATATAAAACACACGCGGACTCCGGTCGCCCTTTACGGAACCCAAGCAGACTGCTTCCGGTACAAAGTAGACTCGCACGGTCGAACAAGGTAACACACGTAATGGGTCCAACTATTAACAATAGGCTACCTGAGACAGTCACCTCAGCTCCTTCATTGATAAGTTTTAAGTCAAAACTAAAAAGTTGGCTTCTTGAGCACACGTTTTATAGTTACGACGAATTTATAAATGTTTAGTTAATTATTATATTTTATTAACCCATTTACAGTTAATAAATAAATTAAAAAATAAATAATAATAAATAAATTAAAAGCGCTGGTGGCCTAGCGGTAAGAGCGTGCGACTTTCAATCCGGAGGTCGCGGGTTCGAACCCCGGCTCGTACCAATGAGTTTTTCGGAACTTATGTACGAAATGTCATTTGATATTTGCCAGTCGCTTTTCGGTGAAGGAAAACATCGTGAGGAAACCGGACTAATCCCAATAAGGCCTAGTTTCCCCTCTGGGTTGGAAGGTCAGATGGCAGTCGCTTTCGTAAAAAAACTAGTGCCTACGTCAAATCATGGGATTAGTTGTCAAGCGGACCCCAGGCTCCCATGAGCCGTGGCAAAATGCCGGGAGAACGCGAGCAAGAAGAGACAGTTAATAAATAAATTGTATCATGTTTTAACCTGTTATATTGGAAATACAATAAATAATATGACTATGACTATGACTATGACTATGACTATGACTATGACTATGACTATGACTATGACTATGACTATGACTATGACTATGACTATGACTATGACTATGACTATGACTATGACTATGACTATGACTATGACTATGACTATGACTATGACTATGACTATGACTATGACTATGACTATGACTATGACTATGACTATGACTATGACTATGACTATGACTATGACTATGACTATGACTACTGTTTGTCGACGTCAAAGGCGGGCAATCCTGGATTCTTGGATGACGCTCTAAAATACATCTCTGTATTTTGGTGCTCGTTGGTGGACGTGGAGTGCCACCACCGCTCCGGCGTGGCGTCTCGCAGTCCCTGAAGTAGCTAGGCCTTCCCAAGCCTGCTGCGTTGCTGATGGAACCCGGGCCGCTGCGGCGCGGGTGTCTCGGGTAGGTGTGGTTGCAGAAGGAAACGCAATATTTCACAAACGCGTTTAATATTATTTAACCTACACACTTAAACTGGCTTGTACACTTGCGCTTGATGCGCGACAACCGTGATACGACGCTTACTATACTAAAATATAACGATACACTTAATCACACGCGGCGTGTTCAATGGCGGTTGCTCAGTTCTAGCCTCAAACCCGGCAGCAAAGCAAGATACGCGCGTTCGCTTCAACGCTAGATATCCAACCGGCGACGGAAATATAATCCATCGATATGAAGTTTGACCATAATGAATGTAGTGACATACCATTTAAGTTACTCTTTAGACTCTAGGAAATTGGCCTGCAATTATTGCACACGGCACATATGAACTATGCTTGCATTTGGCGCAAGCATTCTGCCAGAGTTGAGCTGATACCTTGAAGCACAATTACTTATTTCGTCTAACTTACAACGCTAGTAAACATTGACAACAGCGAAGATGTGACATGAAAGAAACAATCAATTATACTTCCTATCCAAATCCAAGACAACAAATATAATTTACAAGCAGCAGTACATGGAATCATGCCGTCCTTGTCACACATTTTAGAGATATAATATTTAAAAACAAGTTCGCGCTGTTCCTCTCACTCACTATACGCCATCATCCCTCGCCATCCCACTCTAACATCGCTCCTCAGATACCCGTCATTACATGTTTTCGTGTTAGTCCAAGTCACACGTATTTTCGCTAAAATAGTGTTCCTCTAAATATCTGTGTGTGTGTGTGTTTCGATTGATAAAGTTAGGGTGAGTCATTTTAATATGTCTATTGAGCGCTGAATGATAATTATAGAATCAAAACATTATTTGTACTGAATGTTTTTTCGGCACGGCAAGTCTAGTCTCGTTTGCAATACTTTACTTGGCTGGTAAACTTTAATTTAAAATCGTATTTTCATTTAGCGTAATAAACTCATTACCTAAGAAATCAACTAAGTAAGTAATTTTTGTTAAGGTATTATTAAAGGTCATCTGCTTCCAGAAATATATACAGCCTTTGATTTGTAAATCAATGTATTCTGCTTGTCCAATTAATTAAACTTATATTATTTTAACAAAGAACCAGCCGTTACACCTCGATCATCTTGCCTCTCTAGAATACCCGCCTGTTATATTTTTATTAAAAATCAATTCTTACCCACATTTTATTTGTTTTATTTTTAAAGATCGCCAGTGTTGCTAACAGACGGCCATTCTGTTGTAGGAATGTCCCCATTCCGGTTAATGCTCGGCCATTCTACACAAGGCGTATGGCCTCATACAATTATTTTATATCTCTTAACAATCAAGAATTTATTTACAATAAACACATTAACAAAACTAGTATTCCAAAATGTAACTTTAATCTTATACAATACATCATTAATAAGCATATAAAAAACTAAAATGAAATAAAACTTTCTATGGCAATGTATCACTTTGATATAACATAACGTTCATTATGCAAGCAATTATTTCAGAAATTGCACTCATCATCGTCGATTTAATCACACAATTCTTCAGCGTAGACGTCGCTTCTTTGCAAGTGTGCACGTCACCGTCGACGAGATCACGCACTCCTTCTTATGTGTACACGTCACCGTAGACGAGATCACACACTCCTTATGTGTACACGTCACCGTAGACGAGATCACACACTCCTTCTTATGTGTACACGTCACCGTAGACGAGATCACACACTCCTTATCTCATGTGTATCCGTCACCGTAGACAAGATCACACATACCTTCTTTGTTTTAAATGTGTACCCGTCACCGTAGACAAGATTACACATACCTTCTTTTTTTTTAATGTGTGTCCGTCACCGTAGACAAGATCACACATACCTTCTTTGTTTTTAATGTGTATCCGTCACCGTAGACAAGATTACACATACCTTCTTTTTTTTTAATGTGTGTCTGTCACCGTAGACAAGATCACACATACCTTCTTTTTTTTTATGTGTATCCGTCACCGTAGACAAGATCACACATTCCTTCTTACTCACGTCACCGTGGACGAGATCACACATTCCGTCTTATGTGTACACGTCGCCGTAGACGTGAGGACACACTCCAAACACTGAAAATAAACTCATGTCAGTTACAACTGGTAATACAATTAGTAGCAGACTACTAACAATTTCTTTTTCGTCACTTCTCCACTCAAAAGTAAAGAATTATTTCATACCGAACAATAAAATGAGGATAAGGTTATGATTCCACATTTAGCGTCAAACTTCTACTTTAATTTGCCTCACTAAACCTTTTTCATTTTCATTTTTAAATGTTGCGGCATTGAAACAACTAGCATTTACTGCATAACAATTACAATTTATAGAATACCATAAAAACTCTGTCCCATTACTGTGTTTTTCCTCACAAGCTTGATAATAATTTACTTCAATTTTTAACACTCAAATAGAGAAATATTGTTGTTTATGGTGATCGGAATATAGACACTCTAAAAGATAATTCATCTACAAAGGAGCTATCAAGACAAGTATAATGAGAAGTTTTAACATGGCAATGCACATAAAAGCACCAACTAGGATTTATGTGTGCATAATGCTAACTGACACCCACCAACTTGAATTATCAGATTATGACCTGTCACCTTAAACATTAATGAAATCAAGACTGGTACGAACTGGATTGAACTGAAAAGGATTTATTGTTGATTTAACATTCGAAAGTTTCATGATAGTATAAAGGCTCTGAGGCTCTCTTCTTTTTTTGTGAAGTTATTAGCTCGAACAACGCCCAGGAAGCGTTTAATTATCCTGTGTCTTATTCAGACTTTTTTCGATCTGTGTTTTCCCATCATTGTCATCATCATCATCATCATCATCGACAAAAGGGAATTAAGAGGTTATCTGCCAAACAATAAACTCTTCAAAAATATGGTAAGATATTAAAAAAATGTATACAAAAATTGCAATAGCAAATATACAGGGTGAAATTTAATTCACTGGCCAAATTGAAACACCCGAAAGAACTCGAAAAAATATTAAACACGTGTTTTTTCTTTTAATACCGCTCAGTACATTTTTTTCGAAATAACTCATCATCAAGTTGTCCTAAAAACCTCGTACGTTATGGTGAACCGACAACTACCCACTACACCCGCTTCTCTCTTATCAGTTAAGGTCATTGACACCCCGCCCCTCCCGCTGTTTGCAATCGCGTCACCAATTATGAACCCTATTGCAGCGAGATAAGACGCTTACCTACATAAGTTGCTAATTTTTCCTTCATACTTTAACGGGCTTAGAGCCGTCAAAATGCAAAGGCAACCCATTTTTTAATCTAAAATATTATTTCTGACTAATGATTATTAACAAAACGTCCGTGGCTTAAAAACAATGAGTAAAAACTAGGTCAGGAATCTTTGCATTAAGGCGTATTTAAAAAATTGAATCATCTTATGTACTTACATTTGATTAAAAGTCGACGCAATTAACGAAAGTCCCACGAGATGGTACTCTTGGATTCAATCCTTGTCTGCGAAGGCGTGGAACTGATTCCATTTCGTATAATCTTTGTGCACCACGTAAACACTCACCACTTAATAAATAACACCGTACCATTTCCTAATATTCCCGGTTCGAAAACATTTTTTTAAACCTTAGTACGCGCGCGATTATTATTTTAAGGTTGGCGAGTGACGAGTGACTAATCATTTATGCTAACCGTTATGTTTACCGCTAGCGCGGAATGGTTTAGACTACCCTCGAAATTGATAAACCTGCCTACCATCGCCAATACTAACTGGGTGGACCCTATTGCAACGATTATAAGGTTTAGTGAAGGTCAGATAAGGGTTTTGCTGATGTTGTTGTTAAAACCTACTATTAGGTTTGTTTACATTTGTGGTAATAGGGTGACCACGACTCGTGGAAAGTATTTAAAAATTGAAAAATGAAAATTAAAAAAAAATGTACTCTTTTTTTTCGCTAAATAGATTCCTTAAGTGTAAACTAGTGCCTGGAATGAATATGGCCAGTGATTTAAATTTCATCCTGTATATGTATCTTCTAATAATAATATATAAATGTAAAGCAACCTGGAATGTCATATACCCACGCAGGTACCAAATTTAGATCAGACAACAGATATAATTACTTTAAAAATGAATTATAAGATCTACCAATAATAATTAGTAAGATATAGGTAATGTACTATCCTACATTAATCATTTTATCGATTAAGTAATTTTAATAAGTTAACAACCAAACTAAATGTTGAGAATAGTCCATAATACGATGTTCTTAATGCCAACAGTAGTTGAGTAATAGTAAAACTTTTGGTATTGACGATATTTCAACCGAACTAGTGAAGTTAAGTAGGTTATTTTTAAGCAGACCTCTTGCTCATGTACATTTATCCTTCAGTCAAGGCTTTTTCCCAGAACAGCTTAAAGCTTCGTTTGACGATCTTAAAGTAACGATCCCAATAATTACAGATCGTAGTTTTACAGTGTAATTACAGCACAATAGTGATTGTCCCAATAATATCAAAATTAATAGAAAAGGCTTTTTATTAACAAAAGACAATAATAACTTCCTTACTAAACATGATATTTTACACCCTGACCAATTCGGGTTCCGTAAAGGACTAAATCCAGAATTGGCTTGTTTTGAATGTGTCAAATTTGTGACTCAAAACTTTAATATGTCACCGATTATGGAAATTTTCCTCGACATGACAAAAGTATTTGACTTAATTGATCATGCCGAGCATCTCAATAAATTATATGCTAATGAAATTTAGAGGCCAGGCAAATGATTGACTTAAATCTTACTTAGCCAACAGAATGCAGTGTACGCAAATCAGTAAATTTGTTAAAACTAACAACCAAATTAATTACTGATCACCTCTTTGTAACGATAGTTTCTAAAGTAGGTGCTACACTTATTTATTACTTAAGGGGGGAAGGGGATTTTTTTTCATTAATATAGTTTTCATAAAGTCTGGATTCGAAAGTGTGGTCATACGCGGCCCAGTCAATGGCCAAGGTCATGATAATCTAGATACTAATCGTTGAACAAAGATTTTGGAAATTGCTATTGAATTTAATTAGCCGGCCGCCCCGCCGCTACATAATGCAAGTCATTTAAAAATAGAAATATAATGCCCTGGAATGGTTCAAGGTTCTTGACCATTCATTCATCATTTAAGCCCACGTGGGTTAAACACATTTTAGAAAACGGTACCTTCCATGGACATAAAAACAAATGTTGGATGTATCCCGCCTCTAATGGTGCAGCATAAAAAATAGCTTTAAACTCCCTTAACTTTGCGTTGTCTACAGAAAAGACGTGAGCAAGTTAACCATAATATAAAATGTGTATGACCCACAATTGGTATGTTCATCAACTCATTGTCAGTCCAAATGAAAGAAAGCCTTTTTGGTATCAATCCAGATGACGACTGATAGATGATGACTCAGGCTTTAAAGATAAATATCCTAGATTCCCTAGACGATTTCATATCAGAACCTTTTCTTGAACCCTCGCACTTTTCGCAGTTGAAAGACTGTATTTACCTATTGATTCGGATCTACTTTCAAACCTAAAACCTGACCGTAGGTTAGGATTTTCCCTGGAAAATGTAAGCAGGCAAACTCGAGGGTTATTTCTATACCAATACTCATTAATTGGTGTGCTGTGAAATTTCTCACATTCATTACTTTGGCATTTGGCAACAATAACGTAGAATCTATTTACTTTACGAATGTTGCAAATATACCTAGGTGAAAATCAGTGAGCTCACTGGGATAACTAACATTAAATTTTATTTAAATCATTTTATTATAGACCATTGAACGATTTAAAGCTATGCAACGGCGCTATACCCCACGCAACAGTTTGAATTGATTCTAAAACTTGAAGTGATGTATCATTCGTTTTTCTTAAAAAACTGGAAAATACGAAGGCTGATTAATGCCAAATTAATATATAATACTGATTATTAATATCATTATACATGCAAACGAAGAACCTTACTATAACCTGTCAGGCAATAACATCTCCTTGTTAAGATAAGTAGTTAGGTTATGTCTATATATCTTGTACTTCCTTGAGCTTGCATCAAGTAGTGCAATTAATCCCGAAATAAGGTGCATTCGTGGACAAAGCTAGAACTACCAGCAAGCATGGCTATTACTTATATGTTTTAAACAATGCGAATTGTAATTTATTAAAACGCTTATTGAACGTAGATCTATCATCTACTCACGAGCCAAACCTAGGCTTAATAGGAACGCAAACATAGTAATATGTATGCAAAATACCAGACGATACAACAACAAGCGGGAGAGCATTCTCCGGACAGAATTATCAAGATTAAATTGTAACTGGTTAACAGAAATGGACGGGCTTTTATTACTAATGATACAGAACGTGCTTAAAATTCTGATTGCTTACTTAAGATTTTAATCGGTCACTTTATGTTAATAATTACCTAAACTAAAGGCCATGTAAAGTTTATTCAGATATAACGCCTTGATATAATGCTTGGCCATACATCTTGCTTGATGATACATAATTGCAATATAAAAGTAATGAGACCTTTACGAGAAACAATCCTAGTATTATTCTTGCTGTATTACAGCCGTTGAATTAGTAATGTCCAGATACTTACCATATTAGCCCTAATTATTATACCAACATGTTATAAAATAAAACCTCATCATAGGCTGGTTAAAGTATAGGCTCAGGCCCAAAAATATTTTAAGAATACTCTCTGGGGCGAGACTTTACTAACGTAGTGATTTCAGGGGAAAAAACTGTGATTGTTACAACATGATTAGATTTTTAATATTATAATTGAGGATTGTATATTTTACAAGGCCAATTACATTCTGAATGGCTGCGCACTGTACACAATTGACTGCAGAGAAATCGTATTTGGTAAAGGGTTGAACTCCTTAGATTTTTGAAAAGAAACAAGAGAGGCTCTGAGAAAATGTATAAAATCGTTTTTGTGTGCCTATAAGTTGAATTGTATCCTGCCTTATTAATACTAATATCTGGTAACCATATCTGGGTACAGGACACTGAGAAGTGTCAATAATCAAAGTTTATTTTCCTCGTTGCAAGATAAAATAAGTAAAGTATACCAGAATTATTTGTTAGTATGTGGACCTTGAAATAAATGGAAACACAAATGATGATCTGAATATAATTGTGGGATGGAGAAAATAAAAACATGATTGTTTGCAGAAATTATTTTAATAAACACAGTTTTCTATACACATGTCTTTTGCTTTTAACAACACTCCTTACCTATCCATAAATAATAATGTATAGTAAAATATGTCACTGCACACTTTAGACCATTAGTCTATTTCATTTTTTTTTTTTTTTTTTTAATTTATTTAGAAAACAAACAGCCTTTTACAAATAAGTCTTACAAAAATTATTAAAAATAGGCCTAAAGTTTCATATATTACTAGGTTGACTATTACAATAAAGATAGTAGGTTACTTAATTATAAATTACCCGAAGGTATAGTTGTGAATACTACACGCAAATAAAATAAGAAAACAATGCAAAATATAACTAAAAATATTATGTAAACCTGTGTTGTGTACAATAAAGTGATTACTACTACTACTACTATAGCTAAAAACAAATTTTTCAATTACTAGAAAACAAAATATGCCGAACTTTGTTCTTGAAAACGGACAAACTATGAATAAAAATGTCTATATCATTAAGCGATTCATTATACATATTACAAGTGCGCCTAAAAAAGGATTTTTAGCATACTGTGTGCCACAGGAAGAAATAGAAAAGGTAGGTTTAGAACGTGAGTGGTACCGAGAAATTTTGAAGGAAATGTTTTCTAATAGTGGGTTGGAATCTATATGATTTCTAATAATTTTAAATAAGAATAAAATATCTAGATATGCTCTTCTTTTTTCCAAAGGAGGAAGACTATGTCTAGCTTAGGGCTTCCAAATACCGGACTTCTTTCAATACCGGTATTAATACCGAAATTGTCTTCATCAATACCGGGATCCCGGGATCCCGGTATTGACTATGAATCGCTTAAAAAATTGTGAGTTTTATTAAAAATAAGCTCACTAACACCAGATATGTATGTCCTTAGCTTAGGATATTAAACAATAATCGCCATCCGCAATAATTTATCATTACATCCTCCAGGTTGGCAATACTTTTATACGCCTTGTTGACTTCACCAGTCACATTTTTAGTTCAACCTAATAAACCAGCCAACTATATTAAAATTTGCTACCAAAAATTCGTTTGCCATAAGTACTACAATTCCTTGCTCATTTTTTTCTACTTTTTGATATAATTTTAAGAACTAATTATATTAATATCATATCCTGAACATCAGTATTCATCACTAAATATCTATCTAACGCATATGCACAGATCTTTGAATAATTTTACGGTTTAGTATGTCTCACAACAGTTTAAATTCGATTATTGCACAGATCTTGTTACAAGTAAATGATCTTTTTTAATTAAATGACATAGACATAGACATTTATACATAATATTTTAAATATTACATGTCAGGCATTATTCAGTTCTTATATAACATTAAAATTTATTAAAATATTAGTATTAAATTATTTAATTCAATTACATAACATAGTATTATTAAATTCCCTTTATAAAAAAATCTTTGATGTCATAGAAAGAGTAGTCTAGACTCTAGAAGCCATTTTCATATTTTTTTTAGAAATATTTGGGTACTACCGACGTTCTTTATCTCCGCTGGGAGCTTATTGTAAATTCTAGGTCCTATATGTGACATGATTTTAGATGACTTGGTCAATCTGATAGGATAAGTGCGGAGTTGATTTTTTGAGCCGTGTCTTGTAATGGGCAAGTAATCTTCTTCATATAGCCGAATTTAATCATTTTAATGAATTTTAAACGTTATAATCGGCACATTTTCCTTGTTTTTGAAAATACCGGGATCCCGGTATTGCATTAAAAAATACCGGTATTGAAAAATGCGTTTAAACTGAAGGGATCCCGGTATTTCGGGATCCCGGGATCCCGGTATTGGAAGCCCTAGTCTAGCTGCTGACGAAAGATAGTCACAGTTATAGCGGCCGGTTCTATAATCAAGGGACTTACAAAAAAATTTCTGAATCCTTTCAAGTCGAGACTTATGAATACCGAAATGTGGGCTCCAAACAACACTGCCAAACTCCAAAATACTACGGACGAAAGAGTAATACAAGACTTTTAACGTGAACGTACTTTTGAATGGTTTACTTAAACGCAAGATCATGCCTAACTTTTTATATGCTCTCGTCACAATATTATCTATATGTTAATTAAAGGAGAGTTTAGCGTCCAGAGTAATCCCTAAATCTCGAATCGACGACACACGTGAGACACTGCTACCAGCTAGTTTATAATCAAAAGTGATAGGATTATGTTTACGGGAAAACGTGATAGTATAGCATTTCTCAGCGTTTAGAATTAAATGATTTCGCTGACAATAGTCCTCAAATTGTGACAAATCGGATTGTAACGCAACACAATCATCATAATTTCTAATAGTCTTATATATTTTAGTATCGTCTGCGTAAAGAATGTGGGAAGAAGACTGAAAAATAGTATCAATATCATTCACATACAAAACAAATAGAAAAGGTCCCAGGTGCGAGCCCTGGGGAACTCCTGAGGGAATGGGTAGAAACTTACTTACTAAACTAATAATATGGTCGGTATAAGTGACTAGGTTAGTGTCGACGCTTCTACCTTTGAAAAAACCATGTTGGTGCACAGAGATGTGTCGCGAGACTACAGAAGTAATTTCATTAGTCACAATTTTTTCAAAAATCTTAGCGAATACACAAAGTTTCGATATTGGTCGGTAAAGCTTAACATTATGTTTATCGCCGCCTTTGTGCACCGGTGTAATGATAGCCCGCTTCCAGATGCTAGGGACGATGCCTTCATTGAGAGACTTTCTGAAAAGCTTAGCCAAGGGAACCGCGAGCTCAGCGTAAAGTTTAGAAACTAAAAAAGGATGAATATCATCAAAACCTGCGCCCTTATTAACACATATGAGTTTTAGATGCTTATATACTAAATCATCAGTGTTAGAGTAGGTACTTGGTAACTCTAACATTTACTTGATGAATATCTTGATAGTAATTTGGAACACGAAAGACGATTTCTTGAGATAAACTTGATTTATTATAACTTGATAGGTGTGCACACTTATAGAATAGCGAACGTGAATATGTTTTTAATGAATAGGTACTTATTGACTAATTACGAAACTTTTATATAAAACTAAATGCTGATGGGGCAAATGAACAATATGATGCATGTGCAATTTACTTGTACATATTCCGGGGGGCGGTTGAGATGAGAGAAAGATGCTGTGTGAAAACTTGATCATACATTAAATCTAATTAAAAGTAACTACTTTAAACGAAGGGGATGTCGCTTTATCTGCGCGCGAAAGATTTGTCGTCTCGCTGTGATCTTCGTCGCTGTGTTGGCGAGTCTCGCTGACTACGGCGGAGCGCGGAGACGCCCGGGGCGGGGTCGGCGTGACGGCGGGTGGCTCCTCGACGCTGGCTCGGGACGGCGTTGACGGCACTCTCCATTGAACTCGTCGTATTATGATAATCAATGCCGTAGTTCCGATTAATCCGAGGATCACGTATATCATAGCGTAGTGATGAATATCGTGATATGATATGCTCTCGGAGTTAACTTCGGTGTTCTTCAACTGCTTGATCTTTTCTCCGAGATTGTTAGCTTCTCTTTGTAGATCTTCAGATTCGTTCTTGCGCTGTAGGTGAGGAATGGTGATGTTGATGACGTGATTTATCGGTGCCATAACTGGGTTGTATAAATCTGGTTTCATTTTGATTTCGGACCAGTGTGGTTTATGCGGGAATACCGAGAAATTATCGGTCTTAATAATGCAGCCATGACCTACATTTATAAGCCCGGCATTCGTCAGCTGGTGCGCGGTTACTTGATCCGCGCACAGTGTTCGAACTTGACACTGCTCACAACAAAAGTAGATATAGGTATTTAGTGCATTGCTCTCTATCCAGTCATTTACGCATGTTGTTGTGACAATCTTACATCCCGATTTGTCTGATTCACAAAAACTGTTGTCGCCTTTCAGTTGATAGACTGGTTTCTTGATGTAGCAAAAATAAGAGTCTGATGATATTGTACATGCTCTAATATCATTTTCTGAGATAGGAATATACATATCTTTTTTCATGTTTATGGAGACATAATCTGATACAGGTATTACAGCGGTTGTCCTGTTTCCAGCTTTTTTGGGTATCGGAATGACCTTTAGAAGTTCATAAACATCTCTGCTGACGAGAGGCAGCCTTATTTCGAAAATAAGGACGTCTTCCATCATCCTTGTCTTTACTTTCAGTAAGTTGTATATCTTGCGGAGATCGGTGTGTAAGTTGTCGATTGGCAGGGAAACATCTCTTGGTAGGGTGCTTGCTATGGTGCTTAACTCATTAATAAGTTGTTCTGGAGTCAGCATGTGTAAGTTAAAACGTCCTTGATAAATATCGGTGATGGTGTCTAATAACATGTCTTGCATTCCTTTTAGGTTGTGGAGCATATTACTTGCTATAGTGGCTCCTAAGTTGAAGTCGTTTATAATGTTGTTAGTTTCTGCTTTTTGTTGCAACTTCTTGAAAGCTTCATCCAAATAGTTCATATGTTGATGTATCATTTTATGTTGCTGATTCATAGTGTCTTCGGTACGTTTCAATAAATTATATTCCGCTTCAACTATGGATGTTTGATTTTTCCAAAGGGAGGCCATATGTTTTGCGTTGTCTTGTATAAGTGTAATATCTCTTTTGTATTGTTCGGCGAACCTTTCGTCCAATACGCCGAATAGACTATTAGCGACGTAACCGACACCGTCGACAAGGCCGCGTCGGGTTCGTAGTACTCGTAGTGAGGTTTGTCGCGTGCTCGAATGCTGACTGAGTAATATCTGATTATAGTACTCGAGTTCGGAGAATCCATGACGTAGTTGTAACGATATTATGTCACAATGGACTTGTGTCTTGATAGTTTCACAGGTATCTTTTAAGAATCGGGTGTATTTTTGTAATGCGTTCGTTGCGTCCCAATAAGGCTCCATGTTATAATATACGACTAGCTTCCATTCATCTCGAATTAGCATCATGTCTGCTAATTTATCGAAGTATAGCCCTTGTGTTTCGCGGAATGGTATTATGTTGACATCGCACTGACCGGTTGAGAGGCATGATAAAAATAATAACAGTGCTGCGAACATTGATGACAGCGAAAACCTGGCCTTGTTTGCCTTTGGTTTTTGAGGACTCCTTGTTGAGTTTTGCTTATCGAGTTCTTGATGCATCTTAGGTAGTTCTTCTTCGGGGTGTTCCAATAAAATAGAGAGCTTGAGGACTGGACGCTTTAATGTGCCGTTTTTCGTTTTAAGGGTCACTACCCTTACATATCCGTCTTGTCCCGGATGTAGCTCTATAACTCTGCCCATTGCCCATTTTCCCGGCGGCAGGTTATCATCATGAATGAGCACGACGTCATTAAGGCTGATGTTGGCTAGAGGCTTTTTCCATTTACTTCTAGAGTTTAATAGTGCTAGGTACTCAGAACGCCATCTTTTCCATAAGTCTTGAAATATTTTCTGAGTGAGTTGCCATCTTGTTCGCAAGTCTCTTTCTGTCTCTATCAATGTTAGAGTTGGTCCGCTGCTTAGAAAGTGAGAAGGAGTCAAATAGTTGATGTCATCAGGATCTTCTGATATAGCGCACAGTGGTCTCGAGTTCATACAGCCTTCGATCTGTGCTAATAAACTGCTGAATTCTTCATAAGTAAGTTTTTGATCTCCGATGACCCGTTTTAGATGGTATTTGAACGCTTTGACGCAGCTTTCCCACAAGCCTCCGGCTGTTGGCCATGCCGGTGCATTGAAGTGCCAGGAGATTCCCATGTCGGATATCGCACCTAGACACTCTGGATTCACGATGTTCTGGATTTCGAGGTATTCTTCCTGGAGTGTCTTGCTTGCTTTAAGGAAGTTTCTTCCATTATCGCTGTAAATATGTAAGGGAGTACCTCTTCGAGCCGCCATTCTGCGCAACGCCGCTAAGAAAGCTGATGCTGTCATGTCCGATACCAGTTTGATGCAGGTAAGTCGCCCATGATTTGATTTTTCATATTTTCTTTTTGTTTTTTGCAGGTCACGCAGCGCCGAATTAATTGCATAGTGAGTAGTGACGCTGTTGCCTCCGACGATCCAATATTTGTTTCTTATGAAATTTAGGGTTAGTCGCGTACCGCCATGAAGAGCCATTTTATGTGCGTTATCAATGATAAGGCTAGTCAAGCTATGCTTGTGTGGTAAAATGATTGGGTGTTTCATGTCATACGCAATGTACGCGTTTCTCAATCTCCCCTTGACTCGTAGTAGGGCTTGCATTCCGGAATTCCGGAATTTCGAAATTCCGGAATCTCGGACAAATTTTCCGATATTACAATTCCGGAATTGAGACCATTGAATATCGAAAATTCCGGAATTAGATTGAAGTACTTTTATTAGATTTATTATTGAAAATTTCCAATAAACTACTGTTGCGAACGCAACCTTTATTTGTATAATACAGTAACTAAACGCAGCCGTCGGGCTCGGCTAGTATTTGGAAGCTTTTTCTAAAGCACCAACAGGAGCGCTCCACATATTATGTATCGCGGCCAATTAGAGGCACCCAAATCTTAACCACTATTTTCGGACATTCAAATTATGCAAATCACTCTTTCATCAGCCTCCATACGATTACCACACCACTTTTACATTTAACCGTTTTAGTCAAGGAACCCTTGTAAAACCAGTACCTATTGAAATTATAATAGTTTACTTCAAATCGAAGCTTTTTATTTGAGTCGTCGAGATCCTGACCTGCACGGCGGCTACAACTACACTATGCTAGTGTTATTAGCCGTCGCTGACAAAAGTCTGAAGTCTATTAGCAGCATGCTGCATTAACATGCCGCATGCCTCATTAACTTAACCATCGAATTATTTACTTTTGATACTTGTTAAAGCAAAGCCATATATTTACTTGCCCAGAATCCTAACTACATGAAACCTTTGAATTAAAATTTATAAATATTTGGATATTTTATCCTCAATTCAACTCATTCAGCAACCTTAACTCAGGAACAAATATACGTTACATGTACCTTAACACAATAATTGCCCTTACCGAGATCAGGAGCTATCAGGACCTTCATCTTCGTAAACAGAGAGTCACTAGGTACGCTACGAAGCCGTTATATTTAGACATTATATAAAATTAGGCATCAAATGGTTTGCCAGCATTAGTAGTTTCCCCAAATAAATACGCCGTATTATTGAAGTGAATAAAATTAAGTGACCATAGTAATAAGGTGCTAATATAAGAGGTGCAGGACGGTACTACTCAATTTATTAATATTTTTCGATTAATAATACTCCAAATTAAATTCCACTAAAACAATACTTTCTTTAATAAACGTAAAGTATCAGAATTTCACATTGTTGTTGCTTTTTATAAAAAAATCTAATAAAAATATGATTAACCCTAATTCCGGAACCAGTTCCGGAATTCCGGAATTGGGACTCAATATCGAAAATCAGTTCCGGAATTGGAATCCGTCCGATATTGCAAGCCCTAACTCGTAGGATGCCCTCTTCATCTACGAATGGGCACAAATCTAATATGTTGCTTTTAGTCGAAATAGGTCGACCCTTCTTCAAATCTTGATATTCTTCTTGAAATTCTGTTTTTTGGACCCGCTTGATAATTAAGGCCTTCGATTCTCTTATTTCCGATAAATGAAGATAATTGTCAGTTTTTCTGTCTTGTTTCTTCGTGATGAATCTTCGGACCCAGGCTAGCACGTGCACTAATTTTGATAACGAACTATATTTGCCGATTAACTGGTCGATGATGTTGTCTTCTGGTTCAGGATTTACGGCGACGTTAGCTTGTATATTTTTTTGGTCTTCGTTCGTAGTGTAATGAATGGTTTTATCTTCACTTTCCGCTTGAAACGTCGGTAGCCAGGTGGGGCCTTGCCACCATAAAGTATTTTGTTTCAATTGTGACGCGGTAAGTCCTCTGCTTGCGCAATCTGATGGATTCTCTGCCGATTTAACGTAGCGCCAGCACTCGGGAGGGATGACTTCTGTGATTTGTCGCACCCTGTTGGCGACGAATGTATTCCAGCGGTTAGGATCACCTTGCAGCCACCCTAAGACGGCTGTCGAATCCACCCAACCATAGATCTTGATATTATGGTTGTTTAAACATTGTTTTACCTTGATCGTCAGTTTTGCAAGAAGATGGGCTCCACACAATTCTGCTCTTGGTAGCGAGATAGTTTTACTATTCGGCACCAATCTTGATTTTCCGGCTAGTAATACGATTTTCGGTTGGCCTTCTATATTTATTTTGCAATAGATAACGCACGCGTAAGCTCGCGGCGTCGCGTCGCTGAATGCATGTAACTCGATATCGCTGACAACGCCGGTGCCGATCCATCGTTGTATTTTAAATGTGTCTATATTATTTTTTATATCTTGTTTCATAATTGACCATTCCTTATGCATATCAGCTGGTATCTTGTCATCCCATTTCAGAGGGGTTTTCCACAAAAGTTGAAAAAGCAGCTTCAAGTTAGTGGATATGGGGGTGAGCCAACCCAAGGGGTCGAACAATTTGGAGATTTCGGACAATAGTTGACGTTTGGTAGTGTGTTGCGGGACGTCCGAAACTATTTCCATTTTTGATTCAAAATGAAATATATCTTGAGAAGGGTCCCATTGGAGTCCCAATGTTTTTCTTGATTCCATTTCTTTAAAGTTGTAGTTATTTTCATCAGAAGTATCTTGATTGTCAGTTCTGGCCAGTTCTTGTTGATTTGACATCCATTTTCTTAAATAAAAGCCTCCGGACTGTAGTAGCTTTTGCAATTCTTGCTGTAATTGCTTGGCTGCTGAAACGGAGTGGGAACCGTGGAGAAGGTCATCCATGTAGAAACATTCTTCGAGTGCTTGAGCTGCTTCAGGGTAGTTTGAACTTTCGTCATGGGCTAACTGCTTTAAGGTCATCATTGCGAGGAATGGTGCAGCTTTTTGACCGTAGGAAACTGTTGTTAGTTGGTATTCTTGTAACCTTTCCTGTGGCGAATCTCTCCAGATAATCTTCTGCAGACTTTGATCTTCTTGATGTACCCATATCTGCCGAAACATTTTCTCGACGTCGGCGATGTAAGCTACACGGTGCTGTCTCCACTTCAAGATTAGCGATAAAAGGTCCTTTTGGAGGTTAGGCCCTTTGTGCATGATATCATTGAGGCTGACTCCTGTAGATGTCTTCGCTGATCCATTGAATACGACACGAAGAGCTGAAGTGCTTGATTCTCTTAAAACGCAATGATGTGGTAAGAAGCACTCACTCGTCTCACGTGCCTCACGTGCCTTATTCCATTGTTTAGTCGGCGATATTGTCATATGACCCATAGATAGGTATTCGTGTATAAATGACTTGTACTGTTGCGCAATATGTTTATTGTTGTTGAATTTATATTCCAATTGCCGGAATTGCGCCACAGCTTTACTTTTTGAGTGGCCTAGTTTTTGTAGACCATCTTTTTTCAGAGGAATCCGTACTTGATATCTTCCGTCTGCCATAGGTCCATAGGTCATGGTATCCATAGGTCGCTGGTTCATATCCGGCTCGAAGGACCATTAATGTTAGAGTACTTGGTAACTCTAACATTTACTTGATGAATATCTTGATAGTAATTTGGAACACGAAAGACGATTTCTTGAGATAAACTTGATTTATTATAACTTGATAGGTGTGCACACTTATAGAATAGCGAACGTGAATATGTTTTTAATGAATAGGTACTTATTGACTAATTACGAAACTTTTATATAAAACTAAATGCTGATGGGGCAAATGAACAATATGATGCATGTGCAATTTACTTGTACATTCAGTAATATTAATACTAGAAATATCCACAGGGGTGGAAGAAGACTGAGGAGATGGAAGTCGTGATTGATTACAACCAGTAACAAAGACTGAACTGAAATAGTTGTTAAAAAGATCACAAATAACGTCACCTTCGGAGGTGGATCTATCATCATAATACATAGGTATTAGAAGGTATCTCATTTGCAGGAAATTTTGATTTGATGAAACTCCAAAAATATTTGGGCGAAAAAGTAATTTTCTTTTCACTGAGGGCAATATATTTAGTATAACAATCTTTACTAAGTTTCTTTTCTCTTTTCCTTAGTAATTTAAATTCAGCATAATCGATAGCGTTATTGTATTTTTTCCATCTAGCATGAGCATTCAATTTGTTTTTAATAATTTTAATTAAAGGCCTGTTATACCAGGGAGGATACTTAGAAGTCGAGTAAACCTTACGCTTTGGAACGAAATCATTAACTAACGTATTCAAAATTGTGTAAAAGTAACTTGTGGCACTTTCCGTGTCAATATCATCGATAATAGACCAGTCCACATCGGAAAGACCTTGCTTTATACTATCAAAGTTGGCTAAATGATAAAGATATTTATAATGCGCTGTGGAATTTAAGGACTTCATTAAATACAAACGAAAAGATATTACTAACGATTTATGATGTAAATCCTCTGGCGTAAGAGGCGATGAACAGGCTGATACTTCACAACCAACATTACTGATGACAAGGTCTAAGATACGATCATGAGCATTGACACACCCGTTATACTGCTGTAATCCAGAGAGAGAGAGAGAAAGTCAGAAAGTGCCATAGCTAAAGGATTGTTATTGTGATTCAGTGTTAGTATTGAGAAATTATCATAGCTCCAAATTGCATGAGAAATATTAAAATCACCTAAAAGCAAATAAGTATCACTTGGGTGACGGCATATAAGGTTATTGACATTATTAAAAAATAATTGCAACGAATCAGCATGATTGCGATTATGCGGGAAATAAGCACAAGCTATGCGTAAAGAGCTCGCTCGCTCAGCAGCAGGAGACGGCCCCGCTGCAGCCAGGGGCAGAGACAGCCATATTTCCTCGGAGTACGTCGCACTACAGAGGTCGTCGGTGCGGAGCGCGCGCAGGCCGCGCCGCACCGCTACCAGCACCCCGCCGCCGCGCGCGCCCGCCGACGACGGTCGATCACGACGATAAACAACATAATTATGATAGAAAAATTCCTCATCACTAAAGTCCTCTGTGAGCCAGGTTTCTGATAAGCATATGATATCATACTCACCCAATAATACATTTGCGAGAAAAGAATGAGATTTAGTTCTGAGTCCTCTCACGTTCTGATAATAAATGCTTAACTTATTAAGACTAAACATTAATACGTATAGTAGAAAATACGAATATAGAATAATAGCACGGCTCAAAGTATGCTAAAAATGTATGTATATGTTCATTAAGTATCGAAAGGTACCTAAGCATGTTTACGAACAAGACTGGATTATATGTTGTTATTATCATTACATAAAGGGCGCGAAAAAATATGTGAACCGAGAAATAAAAGTACAGTATTGAAATAATAGTACAATACAGATACATATTAACTTTAAATATACACAAATAGGCATTAAAGTTATACAGATGATGGCACAAATTAATTAGAATCAAAAGTCACTTAAGTTTTAACAGGTCGGATTCGGAGACGATACGTATTACCCTCGAGGTGTCACTTTTACGCAAAAAGATTTTACATTCTTTCACCCACACATAAGCATAGTTGAGCTCAGATTTTACTTCGCGTGCACGCTTTAACAACAACTTATTAGCGGGCGTAAGGTGCTCGTTCAAATAAACGTTGGTCGAAGGCCCGTCGATCCCGGCGTCAGCCGTGGTGATGCCACGGCGTGCGCGGGCCGCCGCCAGCAGCTCGTCCCTGCGCGCGCGCCTGCGCGATATTCATCCATGTACCCGGATTGTTAAGTGCACTTGTACTCGTTGATTCCACCAGTTTCATTTATCATTATAAATGGATCACATTGGCGTTTTCTGACCACCAGGCGATCACAGACACGTCTCAAATATTAAATAGGCTTCAAATAACGGTGCTGAAGCTTAATAGCAGCGTTTTACCTTACAATAAAACGCTTATTAAGCGAAATACCTTATTTGAAGCCTATGTTTTTAAATTCGCCTGTGGCTACTATATTGTTTGTTAAATTAGTAGTTATGTAACTATGTAACACCTAAACATAAACACCGGCTCGGCAATGCCCTCGTAAACACAATATAACTTCACTTCCACAACAGCACGTACAGCCCGCGGCCATCGTACCATAGACAGTGACAGTTACTTTTTTATGGCATTGCAGCCAACACAAGGACACACGAGACGGCGTATGTATGCTATTTAAGCTACTCGCATAATCGCATACACTACATCCCTCCCTTGAAGTTAAATTAGATAATTAACAACAAGAGTTTTATGACCACAACAAATATATTTCTAGGTACAATACTAGAATCAGTCTTCCAAATTAAACAGTAACGAAACATATTATATGTACTTTTGAAACAGATAAATCAGGTACATATTATATTTATAAAGTATGAAAGTACATACTAATTAACAACATTACAACCACAACCTTGGTTCCACAAACAAAATAACCAAATCATGGCACATTAAATCACAGCTACATTCGCTCATTATCACTATCATTGTGTTCTCTATAGGGCTTGCAATTCGAATATTCGAATATTCGAATTTGTCGAATATTCGGCCTGTTTTGATATTCGAATATTCGGCCGCTCAGGTTTCGAATATTCGAATATTTTTTATTACTATAAAAAATCTATTTAATCCGCTGCAGTTACAGTTTCTGTGTGTTTTCCGGGTATTTACAGTGAATGAGTAATGGTAGGTACCCAAATACGAAGGAAATAGAACCGTTTTTCCCCCGAAGGGTAAAAAACGGATATTTAGGTTCCTGCCGAAGCTTGAACCACATTATGAGATAACACCCTTGTAACTCAGCCCTAATCAAGCGAATTCATCAACTAGTAGCGCCATCTATCGCGCTACCCAAGTACTAATGTCGCCCGGTTGCCAGCGCGCGGCTGCTTTCTCTTCAGTACCACATAAGCCGGCAAGGCCCTTAGGTGTGGTTCAAGCTTCGGCAGGAACCTAAATATCCGTTTTTTACCCTTCGGGGGAAAAACGGTTCTATTTAGGTCTCCGTGCCTTCGCTTGAACCACATTATGAGACGTGTTTAAACCTCTGCCGGCGCTGGCCCGGGCGTACTGTGACTGATAATAATTAAATTTATGCAAAAATCACTTGATAAGAATATGGGCTTGAAATTTATTCCGTATTGATATATTAAAGGATTGTTTACGTCAAACCTTAACTAGATTTTCCTTATTTGTAATTACCGATAGACGAGACAATTGTTAGCACTGACTGGCAACATAAGTTATCCATTGCGACTATAAAACTACTTAACTTTTTATATAAAACAAAACTGTGTGACTATTAGTTGAAAGACTGTCCCTAAAATCATAATTAAAGACAAGAAGGTACTTGTAGGTCGTACCAATTTAAGTGTAACCACTATCTGAAGTAGTAGCTCTGATGCATGTAACGTGAACCTCATCGAGTGAGTTTTACATTAAACCCGTCCAAATTACCTGATTCTTTCATTACAATAGCCCACTAGGTGATAAAAAGGTTTTGTTGTATGATGTCATGATATTACTACAGCTTATCTACTGCTTAACACAAATAAAGCACTGCCGGCCCATCCACTGTTTAAAAATTTTTGTAACTAATTGGAAAAGCTTGGGTCCTCTCTGATTTATCGTATTTTCCAACAATTTAATGTCAATTGGTAAGTTGCATCATAGGCCAGATGTAATGTAATATGACTTTTAATGTGGACAAATAACCAAAGGTTTGTATAGGTGCCCACTGCAATACGATATTGACATTATTTAGATATTAATACATAGTTATTGACTAGGTATAGCAGGTTTATTTGTTAATGGGCTATCATTACATAAGGACAACTTATTCCGTAAATGTGTTAAAAATTATAAACATGATGTTCTTATTTGTGGAAGCAATTGAGATTTATTTCGAATCAAGTACTCCTCTGCCTGAAAGTAGCATCAGAAAGTGAAGAAGAAATTACAACACTTCATGATTTAATGTGTGCGTTACTAACAAGTAACAACTCTCAACAACCTAGCAGTAGTTTCAACTGAGGCGATAATACATCCTTCCTTACTGATTAGTTTTAGGTGAGGGTTGCTTTAAAAACAACCATATTAATAGTAAGCCATGAATAGATATTAATTCTTATATGAAATGGTAGGCTCCTACCTATTTTAAGTGTCAATTATGCTGCTAAATTTATTACTCCCCACAGATAACTGAAAACTTGCCAATTAGGCTGGTGCCGGGTCAACCAAGCTTATATTATATGCTTGTCAGTCATGCAAGCGAATGTAACGAATGAACAGAATCACTGACACGAAGGTGACAATCGTATGGAGGCGATGATTATGAATTTAAAGTGATGCTGACAACTCCAGTTATTGTGGATGGCATCTCACCATGATGTTGTGCGTAGACTGAAGATCCGTCTACCAAGTAGGATATTTTAGAAGATTTTTTAATCTTTGAATAATTCCAATGCCTTCACCCATAATTTTTAGGCTAATTATAATAAAGGCTTGTAATTGTAGGTTGTTTAATGTTCACTCTTTCTGGTGGCAAGCTGATTCCCAAACTGAAGATTTTATGGTTCGCGCTTGTGCTTGTGCGCTGGATTGTGCTTTATTGTTAGACTTAGCACGATTTGTGAGTTTTTAATGCTTTCGTATACATACGATCTTCTAATAAGAGTGTAAGAACCTCTTGACTGACGATGAAAGACTCTTTGAGTAAGAGTAGAGGAGGTGGACCTATCTACTTTAAATTGTAGTGCAACCTCTTCAAACCAATTGCGGAACTTTCGTAACACCCAGACAAATTAAAACATTATTATTTGTATATTGGTCCGAACCAGTAAGTTCTTGGCATTATACCATTGCAGTGGCACAAACCACGGGTGTCTCATGATGTCATCTAATCTCAAGTGCTGCGCCAGCACCGGCGCGCGCGGGCTATGCTGTGGCACAATTCCTGTCAAACCTTAACACGTGTAGACGCGTTCATTACCAAATATTAATTTGATTACTTAATTTGTACTTTGAAGCCCCAATCCGCATTAGGCCAGAGTGGGGACTATAGCCCAAGCCCTCTCGCGAGTGAGAAGAGGCCTGTGCCCAGTAGTGGGACGTATATAGGCTGAATTATTATTATTATTAATTTGTAGGTACTTTTGATTAGAAATTTAGCAATACAAGGACGTTGTATGTTGTTTATTGGCTTTCGTGCAATCAAGTCGTGTATCATTTGATGATCTTGAGGGAACCCTAGGGTTAATTAGGCATCATGATGCCCACAAATAAACAATTATTTGATGATCTAGGCCTTTCTGCGACATATTATATTCATGTCACTACCTTGACGTAACCATACAATAAATAATAGTATGTACTATTACGACAGATTATGACCGCAAGGTGGCGCAAGCGCGAGCAGGCGTCCGTTCCATAGCGGTGCGCGGCAACTACTAGTGCTAGACACCAAAATTGTTATGGGCCGCATGTACTTGTAGCGACGCGACGAAATCGCGGAGTGAGCTACGCCTGACGTAACGTTGATATATGTCTACTGACATCTCATATTTACTGTATATAATGATATAAGCATATTATCATGAATATATAAATATATGAATTGTAGTTGTCTTCACAACTAATGCTGTAATTCTATTAGCAGCGCATCTGCCCTATAACCAAGACACGATGATTTTGTAGGGTACTACACCTGGAACTCTAATTGATTGCATTGACGATGACGTTTCCAATTACATGCCCTACGAGACCTGTTACAACAGTATGCTGTAAACCCTGGACTACTACCTTTCAGCTAAGCTTATTGTACTTAGATCTGGCAATGACAGCAGAACTAGTGTTGATTTTCAGAGTAAATTGCAGGCTCTATTTAACCGGCAAACATATTTGTAGTCATGAGTCACTACTGGGATCATATTTCACTTAGATCTTGCATTTTTTCCTGAACCACCGTATGTTGTTGTTCTTTTATAAAATCACGTGAGTACTTCCTTATCTGCAAAGGAAACCTCTCATCTGGAAATCGAAAGAAGGATATTTCTGATCCGTGTTCTTTCAGAATCCGGTATCTGCTATCGGTGACTGCCTGCAAATATTTTCTACATATTACGCATGTGTGTACATTTACGTACGTTGTACGTTTGTATGTACGTTGGCTTGCCCCGCAGTCCACATGGTTTCAAAGTTTCTGAAGTGACTTCATTTTAATTTGTCTATTTGGAGAAATTAAACAATCATCGTTTAGATGTAAAGCCGTGGACCGTGGCTATTGGTTCGACAGCTTAGTTCTCTTAGGCGGCTTCACCTCTAATTCAATTCGCGATTTTTCGAAACAGAATCAGTAACTCCACTCTAACTAAACTACCGAAAAATCTTTTCATTAATTCTTTATTTATTTACATAACTTGAAGGGGAGCTTCATCTTCTACATAGGCATAACATTTACCACTAAAGAAACCGATGTTTCACCTATTGAACAATCATGGGTAACTATGCGGATTGCCATACTAATTTAATATTTTACTAGTTGGTCCTTTTAGACATTCTGTGAAAGCACCTCCTACAAATACCGTCTGTTTCTGATAGTTAGATTACCAGTAAGAGTTCATTTCCTTTGAAATTGAACTATGTAACGTTTATGGTCAACGTTTTATGATGTATGATTGTTATACCAACGGCAGGTCGATTGACAACCCGCTGCTTAGATAATCTTCCGAAGTGGAGCTTGTTACTTGAATTTTGAACCTAATTTCACACGTTTCTACCTGACTGATGTGAATAGAGCACTAATTACATTATAAATGCCTTTGTCAGTTCGGTCTATTGGACGGAATGCGATGGAAGGTACTTGCTGTTTTCTACGTGTTACTCTTAGTTCAGTGGTCTCTGTTTCACAGCTACATAGTAGACGATTTAAAGTAAGTAAAAGATTTCTCTTTGTAACAGGCCGCAATTTTTTAGCTAATGGTCAATATTTAGCGAGTATACAGGAGATGCTTCAGTATTCCCAAAGACACTATCAACCTGACTAGTCATTCATCATTCAAAAGAGGGATTTAGTGCGATGATTTTTCACTAATATATATGAGTATCATAAACTCTATTCTTTTCAGGTTTAGAGCCGCAATATAGAGATATCTCTTGTTAGCCTATGACAGAGCCGTTAATGAATTGGCATTCCTATTCAGAAGAGAGAGTTTTAGTTTTCTTTCCTTCTTTAAGGCTAACGTCCATTTTTCTTGCCTCCCCCTCTCTCTTTTTGGTATAGGATCTAGTTGGGCAAAGTATAACACAAGGTTTTTCACTTTGTACTTTTCCCTTTTCACAGTTTCTTAACTGCTATTTTTCATGCCGGTTAGTCATACAGTTTAGGATCCTCAGAATGTATATTTTTGATTTGTTTGGTATCTCACGGCAATTGTTTGTTATCGACCCAGACCAACATTTGTACACGACCAAGACGGAAACCTTCCTTTTTTCCTGGCAGGTTGAGACAATAACTGTAACTGCATTTCGTTATCAATTTCGCGCCAAACCCGCTAATAGAAATTCTGCTGCTCGTCGTTCTAAAAGGTGACACACCATTTGGTCGGCTACAATGATGATGACGCCACTAGCTAAGTCGTGCATTGGTTCATGACCATGCAGATCTTAAATGCGAGGCCCACCGTGCAGACATCGAACGATAAAGCGACCAATAAGACGTCCGCTACCGTATTAATGGTAGACCATGAGACAACGGTTTTTGTTTAACAAGACAACGTCATTTCAATGTCATTTCATAGGACGATGCGATATCATCTCATAGGACGACGCATTAATGTCTCACGATACGACAAAATGTAGTCTTATGGAACAATGCAATGTAGTCCTATGGGACGCAATATCCTCTCACGGGACGATACCACAGGATGGCGCAATGTCTTCTTACATGATGACGTAACTCATCGCGATGCCTGTCGTATCACAGGATGACGCCTTATCGTTTTACAGGACGACGCCTGATGTCCCACAGGACGATGTCATGTCATCTCACGGGACTACGCTATGTCGTCTCACGCAACGACGCTTGTCGTCCAACGGGACGACGCCGTGTGCCATTTATACCCGTAGGTATTCTATTTATGGTGATGGCTATAAGAGCTCACTTAGTCTCATCGCTGGGCCACGGGCACTGAGCGGAATGTCACAAGGTCTTTTAACGAGACGATGCTCGTCGTCTTACAAGACGCTGCCATGTCGTCAGTCAGGACAATACCATGTCGTCTGTCAGGACGATACCACAGGACGACGCCATGTCGTGTCACGGGACGACGCCTTGTCGTCTCACGGGTCGACGCCATGTCGTCTCATGGGACGACGCCATGTCATTTCACGGGACGACGCTTGTCGTCTCACGGGACGACGCCATGTCGTCTCACACGACGACGCCATGTCGTCTCACGCGACGACGCCATGTCGTCTCACGGGACGACGCCATGTCGTCTCACGGGACGACGCCATGTCGTCTCACGGGACGACGCCATGTCGTCTCACGGGACGACGCCATGTCGTCTCACGGGACGACCCCATATCGTCTCACGGGACGACGCTTGTTGTCCCACAGGACGAGGCCATGAGGCGTAAGTACCCGTGTACTTTTTGTGACGGTGCCTGTAGGAAGGTCACTGCGTCTCGTCGCTGGGCCATGGGCACCGAGCGGAATGTCACGAAGTCGGAGGTTTTCAAAATATTTTTACGGTTTAAATTTCTTGATCTTTTTAAACTTGCTTTGTAAACGTGTTGCTCGGCTGAGTTACAAAAGCGTACTGAAGAGAAAGCAGCCGCGCGCTGGCAACCGGGCGACATTAGTACTTGGGTAGCGCGATAGATGGCGCTACTAGTTGATGAATTCGCTTGATTAGGGCTGAGTTACAAGGGTGTTATCTCATAATGTGGTTCAAGCGAAGGCACGGAGACCTAAATAATATTTTTACTGTATTCCTCTCGATAGACTTCGTGAATACAGTGAAACCTAACTCAATTTGAAAGAAAACGAAATCAAAAAGTATGTTATTTTTACGGTGCATAAGTTTTAAGTTAAAGGGTCATTCTGTTTATTAAGACTAAACCTTGCCCGCACTTATCGCAATTCTCAAATTTGATCATACCAAACCTGCCCAGTGCCCAACTAGGTAATCTAACTATGCACCTTTAGCTGACAAATAATCCAGTAGTCAACTAACTTTTTCCCTTAAATATTCCAATATTATATAATTAAGCCGACCATTAATTAAGGCCTCTGAGTGACTACAAGTTAATTTAAATCAGAAAATAATTACCTACTAAAAAAAATATCTTACATACCTAGGTTTGGTTTAGATGATTAAAGTTATATTATTACACTCAACGGCGCATTTATAATAAAAGTTTTATCTAGAAATATTGAATACGTCTTATTTTGGCGTTTTACTTGTTTTTTATAAATGTGGGCATCTCATAGTAGGATGATAAAATCTAGTCAATTAAGTGGATTTCTGCAAAATATCATTAGTTTTAGCAATATGTGAAATAAGCTTTTGAATAAAACGATAATAAACCGATTTCTCGTTCTTTTTCTTATTTTTTATAATATTCGAATAATTATTCGAATATTCGAATATGTCGTCAGAAAAAGTCGAATATTCGAATACCTGAAAGTTTCGAATATTTGCAAGCCCTAGTTCTCTATCAGTTCCTTCTTCCTGATCCTTCCTCTGAACATCTTCCCACTTTTCAGATGAACCATGTTCCTTCTGAGTATTTGCCCTGTTACATAATTCTCCACAGATACATCACCTCTATTAAAACTCTGTACAGTATGAGGTGTTGGGTTGTAGTTCGATCTGAATTTATTTCCTTTATCCATATTCTTAACATATATACTCTATCTCTTTCAGCTAGACTCATACTCTTCCCCCTTTTCTTTTTTTTTCTGTGGATGAATGAGGCTGTACCTACATACATTAATACGCTAATATAATATAATGTATACCTTAATAGGTGCATTAGGTACTCCATCAGACTTTCTTGAAAGTCCATTGTCTCCATCCTAAATGACTAAATTTGAAACATTTCACTCATTCATATAGGGCCAATATAAGTACTAAACAATGATATTACACTCTACACAGAACGATCAAAACTCCTCCCTTACAACCTGCTAGAGCTGTCTGAATTCAAACTTCAACATTTATTCAGCAAATAGGCCACAAGGGCACTTTTACACGTGAACATTGAATTTACATACAAGCAAAAATAACAATACATCAACAATTTTATAAAATACAACTAACTGCAACTACCTACTTCTACCTACTTGGGATGGACATTTGGTTAATTGCTCTAGCTTCTAAACTATTCAAGGCATTCAAGGTTTCCAATTTTTCTACAGTAATAAGGTTCTGTTTACAACCAGAATTAACCAGCAATATTTGTCAATCAATACATATTAAAAAATGTAACCTACTTCATCTCTAGCTTTTTTGTTTCCTATTGTGTTCATATTTGTCTGCCTTTTCATACCACAGAATTGGCGAAAATGTCCCATTTTTCCACATATAAAACAAGTTTTTCCTAGTGCAGGGCAATCTTTGTAATGCATTTGATGATTTTTATTTCCACAACGTCCACAAGATTTTATATTATTATTGATGTGTGTCCCTTCCCTTTTAGTTCTGTAAGTACCATATATTTTATTATTTCTATTGACTCTATTGTAAATAGCATTAACTTCTTCGTCTTCTTGTTTCTAATCTAGGTTTCCTTGTTTTTATCCTCATATATGTATTTCTAATTTATCAGTGACATCCGCCGCGTTCAGATATATGAACAATGACCTCTTCCATCTCTCCCATTTGCTGCCGATGGAACTTCGGTCGCCTTCAAAATCTAACCCCTCCAGGGTCAGCGATGGTTGTTGATCATGATATTTATGTAATCACTTTAATGCAACCTGAAATATCAAATTTGTTGGTAACCAATAGGTGACCCATCAGACTGTTTTCAATTTAATGAAGGTTGTCAACCCGTTCCAATTTAATGGAGGTATGCATTTGAACTACCAGACATTTTCCAATTTAATGGGGGCTGTCAACCAATTCCAATTTAATGGAGGCATTCATTTGAACTACCGGACATTTTCCAATTTAATGGAGGCTGTCAACCAATTCCAATTTAATTGAGGCATTCATTTGAACTACCAGACATTTTCCAATTTAATGGCGGCTGTCAACCCATTCCAATTTAATGGAGGCATTCATTTGAACTACCAGACATTTTCCAAATTAATGGCGGCTGTCAACCCATTCCAATTTAATGGAGGCATCCATTTGAACTACCAGACATTTTCCAATTTAATGGCGGCTGTCAACCCATTCCAATTTAATGGAGGCATTCATTTGAACTACCAGACATTTTCCAATTTAATGGCGGCTGTCAACCCATTTCAATTTAATGGAGGCATTCATTTGAACTACCAGACATTTTCCAATTTAATGGCGGCTGTCAACCCATTCCAATTTAATGGAGGCATTCATTTGAACTACCAGACATTTTCCAATTTAATGGAGGCATTCATTTGAACTACCAGACATTTTCCAATTTAATGGCGGCTGTCAACCCATTCCAATTTAATGGAGGCATTCATTTGAACTACCAGACATTTTCCAATTTAATGGCGGCTGTCACCCCATTCCAATTTAATGGAGGCATTAATTTGAACTACCAGACATTTTCCAATTTAATGGCGGCTGTCAACCCATTCCAATTTAATGGAGGCATTAATTTGAACTACCAGACATTTTCCAATTTAATGGAGGCATTAATTTGAACTACCAAACATTTTCCAATTTAATGGAGGCATTCATTTGAACTACCAGACATTTTCCAATTTAATGGCGGCTGTCAACCCATTCCAATTTAATGGAGGAATTCATTTGAACTACCAGACATTTCCCAATTTAATGGAGGCTGTCAACCAATTCCAATTTAATGGAGATATTCATTTGAACTACCAAACATTTCCTAAGTTAATGGGGGTTATGTTAACCAATTCCAATTTAATGGAGGCATTCATTTGAACTACCAGATATTTCCTAATTTAATGGGGGTTATGTTAACCAATTCCAATTTAATGGAGGCATTCATTTGAACTACCAGATATTTCCTAATTTAATGGAGGTTATGTTAATCAATTCCAATTTAATGGAGGCATTCATTTGAACTACCAGATATTTCCTAATTTAATGGAGGTTATGTTAATCAATTCCAATTTAATGGAGGCATTCATTTGAACTACCAGATATTTCCTTATTTAATGGGGGTTATGTTGGGGGAAGGGGGTTCTTTCTTTATTTCAAGACGAGGTAACAAAATATAAATTGGATACATGCGCGTATATATGTGTATTGTATACCTTACCTTGCAAGTTAAATAAAACTGAAATAAATATGTTTACTTATTATTTGAGACAAACTCATTCCAACCAAAATAGAACATTTGAACCTTGATTACTATTTCACCATCATTATCATCATAGGCCTTTTCACTTTAAGGTGTCACCAGTGAAACACCGTTTTTTTTTTTGGGTGGCTGAATAGACCGATGCGAGACCAACATGGTCTACCACATGTCCGACAAGAGAAGTTTGCGGAAACCGGTACTGAGACACCTTGTCGTCGTTTTTACCTCTTGTCAGCGAGTGCGGCGAACCAGGTTTCATTACAAAACTAGCGACCCTCCACAACACGTTTGCGCCATTCCGTCCGCTGTTCACCGTCAGTTAAGTTGAAATTTAATAAAGTATGCAATACATGTTTCTTATGGTGTGATTATTTAGAGGCTCACTGTGTAATTATAATTTATCAGATAATAGATATTTGTGCAACTCACAGAAAGTATTGTTTCTTACACCCATATGGTTTGACCCATCTACAGTTAATGAAATGATTTGCCTTAATTAGACTAGTGTTTTAAATACTATATTCTTATAATATAATTACCATTAAAATAAATGTGTTTATAACAACCCAGGAATCATTTTGTATCTGTAGGTACTAGCAGTACTTGTCATTATGAGTGAATATGGACAACTTATTTTTTAAGTACTTAATAGCAGGAGGAAAGTAAAAACCACAAGTTAAATGCAATGTTAACATATAAATGTAATAAGATTGCAGAAATCCCAGAAAGAAACACTATCTGGTATTTGTAAATACTAAATAAACTAAGTAAACGCTCGCCAGGCGGCTTAGCACGGTCGCGCTTCTATCCCTTGTCACCATGCCTGTCACGTTCTAACAAGTATGTAAGTGCGAAAGGGACGCGCATAGTGATAGTCGATAAAAATGGAACCGTGCTGAGCCCGCAGGTTCCTTACTTTGTTTATATACGAGCCGGGTAAACAAACCTTGTATTTGCATTAAAAATCCCAATTACATCATAATGTATGGAATTTAATGTTAGAAACGATCGAGTATATTGTAAAACAGTGTTTTGTATACGATGCTACGCAAAATAACGAAAAGATCTTGATTTTGGAATGCAATTATAACCTTAATTTTGTATCTAGACCGGTCATCCCCTTCCTTGAAATTTTAGCCTTAAAGCTTACCTTTTTCTCGTCGCCACTTATATTGTTTGTTAAATTAGTAGTTATGTAACTATGTAACACCTAAACATAAACACCGGCTCGGCAATGCCCTCGCAAACACAATATAACTTCACTTCCACAACAGCACGTACAGCCCGCGGCCATCGTACCATAGACAGTGACAGTTACTTTTTTATGGCATTGCAGCCAACACAAGGACACACGAGACGGCGTATGTATGCTATTTAAGCTACTCGCATAATCGCATACACTACAGCTACAACACTCAGTTGCAATAAACCACATCACTTTTATTAAGGCCGTTGAGGGTACGTTTGGCTTGCTGTTTTTTCTCCCACCATGCAGGATGCAATGAGTAACATCTATAGTCTATACAGCCCAATGTACTGGTACGTCTATGTTTTATTTCACATTGGAAAATTTAATAATAATAATATTATATGCAACCCTTTGGTAAGTGGTATTATTGCAACTTCGTTTTATTTATAATTGTTTGAGATCCAATGAAGGCAAGCTCCGTGGCATCTAGCCACGGTGCCTGGTGGTGGATGGAGGGGAGTAAAACGGCAAACGTAACTTGAAGGTGGGGGTAGGTATGAGGGTAGGTGTGACGATTACACAATAAACAGTACGACGCAACTACCCGCTAGCTTCACTCCGTGGAGAAGTGTCATGGCAGGCGGGTGGCTGGCGGAGTGCACGAGCAATAACAGTTGTTTCATTTGATCACCCAGTACACAACGGAGCCTGGACGTCACAGATGGCGACGAGGGTAAAATACTACAAAAAAAAAAAAATTAAGGAAAGGAAAGGTAACGGTGGCGGAAAAAAAAAACAAATCCTAACCTAATAGCTACCGTATTTGTCCATTTCCTCCCGACCTGCCGATTGTATTCAGGTAATACAAAATTTTGGGCGAGGTGATATTCAGTGTAACGAGTGACGTACGGTTGTACATAATGCGAAAATATTAAAACCGCAACAATTTTGTTGGGCGGTACTTACGTAAGTAGGTTATGAAATTCCAAACTCACGTAAGAGGAGTATTAAAGGAACTAATGCAGAATTTAAATATTACTGTAAAAACGTAGATCTAGTACCTATACCTAATTTTATAGTTTTGTTTACAATCAATGTTAATAAAAACAATTATGTATATGCACAGTTGATTTTGTCGACTGTTTACATAAGAACAGTGGTTAACTTTACAACTATTATTGAGTAAATAATTGATGGTATGTAGCTCGGGAGGAATGTTTACTAAGCAAAGAAGAAATATACGCGTGCTTATTACACTAACTCTTTGACAATGGCTACTGTGCGTGAGCCTGGTTGCCAAATGTAAATCCAAAAGTGTAATCAATGCAAGATAGATCAATAATTGGGGTCACTACAAAAAATAATGTACTCATGTTACATTATTCCTATGATGTGGCACCGACGTATTAGCCATGAAATGACAGAAACGAATATGCTGATGGTTTGCGTGTTACAAATACAGATGGTACATGGTTTATTTTCTGACTCAAAATCGTATATTAGAATTCATATGATATAAAGGGTAAATAATCAAACTACCTTCGCGGAAATCATGATTATTATGAGTTGTGTATTTACCGTTCATACTTAAAATATACCGACCTATTTAGTCGTGTAATTAAATACTAAGATATTTTTACATGAGGGAACGTATAGAGAAACCTGCATATTAAGTCGGTATAGTTGTATACATTTTATGGACCTTATGTCCTAAAAGAAATATTGTTCGGTTAAAATAACCAGTTATAATCAATTGAAATGCTATTTATAGCACGATATGGGTATGAATCGATGTTAATTTAGTGTCGACTTAACATGTATTTATATATTCATAGGTATGTGCTGTTTATGATAATAAACAATGCTAGCAGGTAACGGACCAGTTAAATTATCAAGGACCGTTACGATGTCAAGTGAGTCAAGAACTATAGATAGCGTACTTAGACTGATGAATGCCGAGGGCTTTGTTATTGTTTTACTGTAGGAGTAGACACGTAAACTCAGCATCAAATGAATTGAGTAGTAAGTCGGAGTCGGACTAACAAGAAAATAAATTGCAAGAAGTAAACTGTACATCACATCTATGCTGCAGTAAGTAATAATTAGTAGGTTGAAACGTTCAACCGGTACTAGCAAACAAATAATTAGTAGGTTGAAACTTTCAACCGGTACTAGCAAAACAAATAATTAGTAGGTTGAAACTTTCAACCGGTACTAGCAAAACAAATAATTAGTAGGTTGAAACGTTCAACTGGTACTAGCAAAACAAATAATTAGTAGGTTGAAACGTTCAACTGGTACTAGCAAAACAAATAATTAGTAGGTTGCAACTTTCAACCGGTACTAGCAAAACAAATAATTAGTAGGTTGAAATGTTCAACTGGTACTAGCAAAACAAATAATTAGTAGGTTGAAACTTTCAACCAGTACTAGCAAAACAAATAATTAGTAGGTTGAAACGTTCAACTGGTACTAGCAAAACAAATAATGAGTAGGTTGAAACGTTCAACTGGTACTAGCAAAACAAATAAGTAGTAGGTTGAATCTTTCAACCGGTACTAGCAAAACAAATAATTAGTAGGTTGAAACGTTCAACTGGTACTAGCAAAACAAATAATTAGTAGGTTGAAATGTTCAACTGGTACTAGCAAAACAAATAATTAGTAGGTTGATTGTTCAACTGGTACTAGCAAAACAAATAATTAGTAGGTTGATTGTTCAACTGTTGCTAGCAAATCAAATAATTAGTAGGTTGGAACTTTCAACTGGTACTAGCAAAACAAATAATAAGTAGGTTGGAACTTTCAACTGGTACTAGCAAAACAAATAATTAGTAGGTTGGAACTTTCAACTGGTACTAGCAAAACAAATAATTAGTGGGTTGGAACGTTCAACTGGTACTAGCAAAACAAATAATCAGTAGGTTGGAACTTTCAACTGGTACTAGCAAAATAAATAAGTAGTAGGTTGAATGTTCAACTAGTACTAGCAAAACAAAAGAAATTATAAGCGAAATCATAACACTTACCTACGATACAAACAGAGAATAATTAGTAAGTTGAATGTTCAACTGGTACTAACAAACCAAAAGAGTCAAATGTACCTAGTAACTAGTCTAGTAGACGCGATAGTGGTGGTTGGTACTAACGATAGGACCTTTTGTTATAGGTCGTCCAAATTAGTACAACATAGTACTTAAAAGTAAACTGACGCGATATAGTGTTGGTTGGTACTAACGATAGTATCTTGTTTTAGGTCATCCAAAATGTTCTAGATACCACCATTAGACGGATTCTTTAGCCCACCAAAACTTAATAGGGAGGCAAAATAGTCATAAATTGACATTATGTTAGTATAGAGTGACCTCCTATTATGTAATGTATTTATTGAATTCGAAATTATATAATAAGCAGTTTAGTGCCTCTGCCTACTGTTCCAGTTAACTTAAGGCGTAGGTATAGATGGATGGCCTCGGGAATAGGCATATCTACTAATGTAGATTCAGGATAGATTTCAATTATACAAAAAAAAAATACGCCGGTTGGAAAACATTTCCTGTAAAGTATTACAATTTAATCTTCTTCTAACCTATACCCGTATCATAAATTTACTGCACTTTGCAGATGTTCGTATGGGTAAGAACTTACTGTATCAGCTTAAATAAAAACGAACAAAGTATATATAAAAATATATTATACGACGACTTAGACACGGTATTCCGGTTAAAGATTGTTGTAGCAATCCTGTTGGAACAGTTAGAAGACATGCATAATGCATTCTGCGTAAGTAGCCGTGGAAATTGTGGAACACAGAGGCATGCCTAAACTGCCCAAATAAAACCTATAAATAGATGAGGATATACAATTCTTCAAAATCGTATATGACCCAGATTTCATATAATAAATCCCAATTCCTATCTATTTTAGAGCCGGAATACATGATTCTATAGAATAATAATCAGGGCAAAGCTCAATTACAAACCCAAGTACAACAGGTACGTAAATAGATGCTGGGCCTGTCATAATACATCATGTCATGTAGTACCTAAAGTCAATGCTGAAAAAACTGAAGTGGCGATGCGGGGAGCCTTACACGGTGAGGAAGCACTGCTTACTTAACTAAACTACGAAACTATACCCAAGGCAACCATGACTAAGGTACTAACAGAAAAAACTCTAGTGACCAGCAGTTAACATAATGTCTTGTAAATAGACATACGACTTTTGTCGGTTAACAGTGTAGATGACGAAGTCCCTTTTTAACTACCTAGGTAGTAGGTACACCTACTCAGATGAAGACGAGTGATGTGTGTGATGTGATGACTAATTATAATTAAGTGTAATTAAAAAGGCATTTTACCGGAAAATTTATTTCCTTATTTCAGTCACATGCATAAACTTACAATAATTAAGGATGCCAAAACGCTTAGGTATGCGGTTGAGACAATACATACATTAGAAATTATACATAGTCTCAGAACCGATACATTAAATCAAAACAGAAACAAATAACTAAATACTGTGTGTAGGTACCTACACATTATAAAATAAAAACAATAAGTATTCGAATTAACCGTGATTTTGATCGCTCTCAATGACAGTTTGCCTGATGTTTAATTTGTGAGGCTAACAAATTAAGTAAAACTAGTAGATTAAAGTTGTAGCTTGAACCACTTCATTGATCTACCCAAGAGTACACATTTATTGTACTAATTGAGCACTAAGACTCAAAAGACCAAAAACCTAGGTCTTATCATTTAGAAACGTTAAACGTAACGATAAAATGGTAAAGGACCTAAACATTCGAACTGTACTCTGATGTACTCAGTATTTCATGGGATCATGGTTAGAATAATGGAATTCCATTGGTTCGTTGGAAGATGTTTATTGAAATTAAATGACATACTTACCAATGGCAGGATATAGGAAGCAGACATACAAGGTGTATACCTATGTTTCAGGTTTATAAAATATGTTGCAAGTAATTGAAATAAACCGAAGAAAAAGTGTATAAGTACAAATAATAATATTTATGTGACAGTCTGACAGTAATTATTGTGGAAATAATAATACAATACTTACTGGTCACAATTCAATTGAAAAATCAGCTTTCAATTAGTAAAGTGTTACGTTATTTTCATAACATAAATTGTAATTATGATTCTTCGCATAAGTAAGTTGCTAGAATAATATTACATTCGATATTATATTTGCTGTGTTACTTTTTGAGCAATAAAATGAATAAAATAAATATTTGGATTAATTGATGTCAAGATTATATTATTCAAGTATTATAATTAAAGAACGATAATTAGATATGTATGCAATGCAATTAATAATAATAATGGTCAAATAGGCAGGTAAATCTTAGTAGGTACCTAACAAATTAATAATATATAAATCTATTTGTCGAATAGCGATGGTCCTAAAAGGCGGTGGGCGCGTGGGGTAGTACGATAATGTATTACTTCACAGCTAAACCAGTATGCTACCATGCTACCAGTGCATGAAATAAACCTTAGGACTCGTTAACCATACTAGTGCCTACTATACTTCAGTACTAAATGTTTAAAAGAACTAATTGCTATGTTTAACTCAAGGGAGCGATATGAAAGTAAAAAGAAACCGTTTAAATCTTTATTCAAGTCAAACTAGGCCGGCTCCAACCCTACGCCTCTAACATGAGAAGATTTAGCCCTATATGGGACCGGCAACAAACTCAGAGGGACAAATCTTTTCAAAACAAGTTAAAACAACACATAACACATCATTTCTTTATTTCACAAAAGTAAGCTTCTAATGAAACATAAGAAATCAAAATAACACTTGAAATAAAACACTTAGCTAAATGGTTAAAGAACGCGGGATTCTATAAGCTATCAGAATAATCCTTCAGGTATAAACCTTCAGGAACGTAGCGAGTTAGGCACGAGGTTGGCTAACGAGTACGTCCGATCTCTAGCGCGGTCCGATCAAGAAGAACTACCAGCGGCGGAGCCTCTCCGCTCCCGCCTCAGTCAAGTTGGCAAACCTGCTCGACCAGTCTACCAACATACCGACAAAAACGCCAACTCGTGCCTACGCTCACTCGAGAGAAACCTCTCGACGTTCCAAAGCCTTCTACCTGTTATCTCAGTACAACAACACGCGAATAGATGGCGTTACTCTCTACGCAACTTTATTTCAACAATGCGCCAATAGACGGAGTTAGAGTTACTCTCTACACAACTTTATTTATTTCGTTACAACCAAATAATACGTAGCTCAACATTGCTAATCGATTTTATACAGGCGTCTAAAATAATGAATTATAACGCTGCAATACGTCTTTCTGGTGTCAGGTTCCGACACGGCCGTCCTGCGCTACACACGTCCTCGTGTGTGGGTGTATGCATTTGATTCTGTAACAAAATACTCGGCACAGTATCTCATCGCTCGGTCATTCCTGACCCACAATTTGGGTCTGTCTCAAATTACTATTAAAAATCAAACTTTGTTATCAATCCAACCAGAAAAAAATGATTGTTCAAAATTACTTTAACAATCCTCAATTCACTAGTCAAAAATAGTCCATCGAGCAACGACTTAATAAAAATAATCAGTAATCATCGCCGCTATCTAGCGGATACACTCCATTAATCATCGCCTCCATCTGGCGGATACTCTCAAATTTATGTGAAAACAGAACAATCTCAAACATCAAAAACACAAATCACAACAGCTCTAATTCATTGCTCGACAGTATCACTACTATTGTCATCAATATCAATTTACGGGGAAATTATCTGGCATTAAAAAAAAAATCTTTGGTCATATGTGATCTAAATTTTTGTAAGACATCTTAAAACAAATAACATTCTGATTTGATAATGCCAATTTTACTCATATGAACACAGTACATAAACAAAACAACACCAGTCCTTCGGTGCATTGCCAGTCCTTCGGCAGATACCAGACCCTCGTCAGAAGTAACCATCTCAGCGGCGTAAGTGCTACTCCTTGCAAAGAGCATTCTGCACATAAAAAAACAGACCACGTGCACCTCTTACATGCTCTGGCACTTCTGATGCGGTCACTAAACAATACCCAGTCCATCTAAAGCAAAACATTAGTGCCCAGTCCATCGGGCGTGCCTTCAGTCCATCGAAAGCAAAACAGTAGTGCCCAGTCCATCGGGCGTGCCTACAGTCCATCGAAAGCAAAACAGAAGTGCCCAGTCCATCGGGCTTGCCTTCAGTCCATCGAAAGCAAAACAGTAGTGCCCAGTCCATCGGGCTTGCCTTCAGTCCATCGAAAGCAAAACAGTAGTGCCCAGTCCATCGGGCTTGCCTTCAGTCCATCGAAAGCATGACAGTATTGCCCAGTCCATCGGGCGTACTTTCAGTCCTTCGAAAGTACAAGCTTTCAGTCCATCGAAAGCAAAAACAATGTTAAGAGTGAATTCCAAAAAGAAAATAAAAACAGGTCTTTAAATCATGTTACTCAGAACCATTGGTACTATCAGCGTCAACTGACCGACTGAAACTGAACATTACTGATCAAAATCACTAAAGATAGCTTTCTACTTTAGCTTTAACAACAGAAACTCAGCTTTCTACTTTAGCTTTAACAACAGAAACTCGCTCAAAACTTCTATGCAGAAGTAAATCCTCTCAAAATAATCCCAACAAAATGGGAACTGCTCACCAGATTAATAAAGCATGATGCACGCGTCGCGACCAAGTCAAAGGTGGTAGTGGTGAAGTCCGACCCAAGCACGAAGGCTGATGCTTTCCGACTTGCAGTTGCCGTTGCTGCGGCAGATGGCGAGATGCACGATGTGGTTCATCATAGCTGGCTATTACTGAAATCATCATTTGCACGGTATCAGGTTTATCATGTAAGCAGGATAAACTCAAAGGTTTATTAAATGCAATGTAGCAGACACAAAAAAACATGTTTCCAATGTATACGGGACTTCAAAAATCTCAGAATAAAATTTAAACTTCAATGAGTGCGTTTTATTTCATTCTATGAACAAACAAACATGTGTTCCAAAAATAAGTAACACGGTAAAATGGGCCAATACGAAAAGTGACAGCTAATTAGTTACGTTAGACTGTTATGCTTCGCCATTACACTGAAAATAAAATTCACTAATAAACAATTGGAACGAAACCTTTCCTTTTATTTCCAAATATCCAGCACAGATGATACTGCACAGCTGCTTCTGTGTCACGGGCGTAATGGTGTCTGCAAGTTCGCTCGGCTCTGGCTGCAGGACACTGTAACATTAATTTTCATATGCGTAGCTCATGTTTCCATAGTATGCACGTTTTGTGATCTATCACGGCATTACGGGCAATAATTTGTAGCAATTTTACTAATTACTAAACGCATAGCATTGGCAAATCAGCAGGATCAATTTCTAACGGTGCATTGTATTTTCATGAAAAAAAAATATTTTTGAGGGTAGAAGCACAAGTGAGCGATGAAATAATATCACGTCGTGATAGCCGATATTTGGTTGTAATTAACAACATGGATTTCACTTCAAAATAATTCAAGATCACTTAGATTTAAATGGATTATAAAAATTAATTGTATCTTCATAAAAAATCAATTATTGAGGGTAGATTCACAAGTGAGCGATAAAATAATATCACGTCGTGATAGCCGATATTTGATTGTAATTAACAAGATGGATTTCACATCAAAATAATTCAAGATCACTTAGATTTAAATGGATTATAAAAATGAATTTTATTTTCATGAAAAATCAATTATTGAGGGTAAATTCACAAGTAAGCGATGAAATAATATCACGTTGTAATAGCTAATACTCGGTTTTAATTAACAGTATGGATTTCAAATCAAAATAACTCAAGATCGCTTCGATTTAAATGGATTACAAAAATTAATTACTTACAAAGAAACGTAACGATCCCAGAGATGACGTCACGTAACGACCGCTATGCTCGACTGCCTCAATCACAATTTTATTCACAATTTCACAATCATTCTCACCAAATAACAATGAATTACACTCACCTTTCAATCAAGGTTAGACACGTGAGCTTACCATTACCACGTGTCCAGATTATGGAATGTAGGTCACCAAAACACACGGAAATACACCACGCTCCCAGGTGGCTGTGTAAGCAATACATGAAACTCCGCATTCATCCCACTTGCTGATGTCGAATAGCGATGGTCCTAAAAGGCGGTGGGCGCGTGGGGTAGTACGATAATGTATTACTTCACAGCTAAACCAGTATGCTACCATGCTACCAGTGCATGAAATAAACCTTAGGACTCGTTAACCATACTAGTGCCTACTATACTTCAGTACTAAATGTTTAAAAGAACTAATTGCTATGTTTAACTCAAGGGAGCGATATGAAAGTAAAAAGAAACCGTTTAAATCTTTATTCAAGTCAAACTAGGCCGGCTCCAACCCTACGCCTCTAACATGAGAAGATTTAGCCCTATATGGGACCGGCAACAAACTCAGAGGGACAAATCTTTTCAAAACAAGTTAAAACAACACATAACACATCATTTCTTTATTTCACAAAAGTAAGCTTCTAATGAAACATAAGAAATCAAAATAACACTTGAAATAAAACACTTAGCTAAATGGTTAAAGAACGCGGGATTCTATAAGCTATCAGAATAATCCTTCAGGTATAAACCTTCAGGAACGTAGCGAGTTAGGCACGAGGTTGGCTAACGAGTACGTCCGATCTCTAGCGCGGTCCGATCAAGAAGAACTACCAGCGGCGGAGCCTCTCCGCTCCCGCCTCAGTCAAGTTGGCAAACCTGCTCGACCAGTCTACCAACATACCGACAAAAACGCCAACTCGTGCCTACGCTCACTCGAGAGAAACCTCTCGACGTTCCAAAGCCTTCTACCTGTTATCTCAGTACAACAACACGCGAATAGATGGCGTTACTCTCTACGCAACTTTATTTCAACAATGCGCCAATAGACGGAGTTAGAGTTACTCTCTACACAACTTTATTTATTTCGTTACAACCAAATAATACGTAGCTCAACATTGCTAATCGATTTTATACAGGCGTCTAAAATAATGAATTATAACGCTGCAATACGTCTTTCTGGTGTCAGGTTCCGACATATTTATATAGATTATTGTTTGCTTAACCTATTCACAAGTAAAACTAATCATACTTGACGTGGTACCTCTACAACGAATGTAACATTCCTACTTTATTTGACCTTGGATTATCTTCAAGTATTTTAAATTGCATTATAATTATATATTAACATCATACAAGACTAGTAAAACAGAGTCAATCAGTTATTGCCAATAAGTAACTAATGTCCAAGACGCTTGGCAAGCTTACAATGTTATTGTACTTACCTAAATCATGAAATAGGTATTAATTAGGCAAATATTATATTGTATGCTAATGAAAATACCTGGAAATATGGAAGCATCAAAAGGAAAATGTAGTAATTAAGGCTTTTAAAGTAAATCTTTGAGTTATAAGCAATTGAATAAAAAACTCAAAACTGCAAATAGGAGATGGAGAGGGACTGACACCTAAGAAGAAATTGTAAAAGTAAAATAATAGTTTTACAGATTTAAAGGCTTGCTAGTGTTGGAAAATAGAACCGTTTTTCCCCCGAAGGGTAAAAAACGGATATTTAGGTTCCTGCCGAAGCTTGAACCACATTATGAGATAACACCCTTGTAACTCAGCCCTAATCTAGTGAATTCATCAACTAGTAGCGCCATCTATCGCGCTACCCGAGTACTAATGTTGCCCGGTTGCCAGCGCTCGGCTGCTTTCTCTTCAGTACCACATAAGCCGGCAAGGCCCTTAGGTGTGGTTCAAGCTTCGGCAGGAACCTAAATATCCGTTTTTTACCCTTCGGGGGAAAAACGGTTCTATTTAGGTGTCCGTGCCTTCGCTTGAACCACATTATGAGACGTGTTTAAAAATCTGCCGGCGCTGGCCCGGGCGTACTGTGACTGATAATATTTAAATTTATGCAAAAATCACATGATAAGAATATGGGCTTCAAATTTATTCCGTATTGATATACTAAAGGATTGTTTGCGTCAAACCTTAACTAGATTTTCCTTATTTGTAATTACCGATAGAAGAGACCATTGTTAGCACTGACTGGCAACATAAGTTATCCATTGCGACTATAAAACTACTTAACTTTTTATATGAAACACAACTGTGTGACTATTAGTTGAAAGACTGTCCCTAAAATCATAATTAAAGACATAAGTAGGTACTTGTAGGTCGTACAAATTTAAGTGTAACCACTATCTGAAGTAGTAGCTCTGATGCGTGTAACGTGAACCTCCTCGAGTGAGTTTACATTAAACCCATCCAAACTACCTGATGCTTTCCTTACAATAGCCCACTAGGTGATAAAAAGGTTTTGTTATATGATGTAATGATATTACTACTATACTTATTTACTGCTTAACACAAATATAGCACTACCGGCCCATACACTGTTAAAAATTTGTAACTAATTGGAAAAGCTTGGGTCCTCTCTGATTTATTGTATTTTCCAACAACTTAATGTAAATTGGTAAGTTACATCATAGGCCAGATGTAATGTAATATGACTTTTAATGTGGACATATAACCAAATGTTTGTATAGGTACCCACTAGAATACGATATTGACATTATTTAGATATTAATAGTTCTTGACTAGGTATACCAGGTTTATTTGTTAATGAGCTATCATTACATAAGGACAACATGTTCCGTAAAAAAAAGTCCTAAAAATTATAAACATGATGTTCTTATTTGTGGAAGCAATTGAGATGTATTTCGAATCGAGTACTCCTCTGCCTGAAAGTAGCGTCAGAAAGTGAAGAAGAAAATACAACACTTCATGATTTAATGTATGCGTTACTAACTAGTAACAACTCTCAACAACCTAGCAGTAGTTTCAACTGAGCCGATAATACATCTTTCCTTACTGATTAGTTTTAGGTGAGGGTTGCTTTAAAAACAACCATATTATACTATTAATATGTCCTGAATAGATATTTAATTTATTCTTATATGAAATGGTAGGCTCCTACCTATCTTAAGTGTCAATTATTCTGCTAAATTTACTACTCCCCACAGATAACTGAAACCTTGCCAATTAAGCTGGTGCCGGGTCAACCAAGCTTATATTATATGCTTGTCAGTCATGCAAGCGAATGTAACGAATGAACAGAATCACTGACACGCAGGTGACAATCGTATGGAGGCGATGATTATGAATTTAAAGTGATGCTGACAACTCCAGTTGTTGTGGATGGCATCTCACCATGATGTTGTGCGTAGACTAAAAATCCGTCTACCAAGTAGGATATTTTAGAAGATTTTTAATCTTTGAATAATTAAAATGCCTTCACCTATAATTTTTAGGCTAATTATAATAAAGGTTTGTAATTGTAGGTTGTTTAATGTTCACTCTTTCTGGTGGCAAGCTGATTCCCAAACTGAAGATTTTATGGTTCGCGCGCTGGTAATGGATTGTGCTTTATTGTTAGACTTAGCACGATTTGTGAGTTTTTAATGCTTTCGTACTTATACACACGATCTTCTAATAAGAGTGTAAAAACCTCTTGACTGACGATGAAAGACTCTTTGAGTAAGAGTAGAGGAGGTGGACCTATCCACTTTAAATTGTAGTGCAACCTTTTGAAACCAATTGCGGAACTTTCGTAACACCCAGACAAATTAAAACATTATTATTATTTGTATATGGTCCGAACCAGTAAGTTCTTGGCATTATACCATTGCAGTGGCACAAACCACATCATCTCATGATGTCATCTAATCTCAAGTGCTGCGCCAGCACCGCCACGCGCGGGCGATGCTGTGGCACAATTCCTGTCAATCCTTAACACGTGTAGACGCGTTCATTACCAAATATTAATTTGATTACTTAATTTGTACTTTAAAGCCCCAATCCGCATTAGGCCAGCGTGGAGACTATAGCCCAAGCCCTCTCGCGAGTCAGAAGAGGCCTGTGCCCAGTAGTGGAACGTATATGAGCTGAATTATTATTATTATTATTAATTTGTAGGTACTTTTGATTAGAAATTTAGCAATACAAGGACGTTGTATGTTGTTTATTGGCTTTCGTGCAATTAAGTTGTGTATCATTAGATTATCTTGAGGGAACCCTAGGGTTAATTAGGCATCATGATGCCCACAAATAAACAATTATTTGATGATCTAGGCCTTTCTGCGACATATTATATTTATGTCACTACCTTGACGTAATCATAGAATAAATAATAGTATGTACTATTACGACAGAATATGACCGCAAGGTGGCGCAAGCGCGAGCAGGCGACCGTTCCAATGCGGTGCGCGGCAACTACTAGTGCTAGACACCAAAATTGGTGTGGGCCGCATGTACTTGTAGCGACGCGACGAAATCGCGGAGTGAGCTACGCCTGACCTAAAGTAACGTTGATATACGTCTACTGACATCTCATATTTACTGTATTTAATGATATAAGCATTAATATGCTTATAATAATTCATGAATATATAAATATATGAATTGTAGTTGTCTTCACAACTAATGCTGTAATTCGATTAGCAGCGCATCTGCCCTATAACGATGATTTTGTAGGGTACTACACCTGGAACTCTAATTGATTGCATTGACGATGATGTTTCCGATTACATACCCTACGAGACCTGTTACAACAGTATGCTGTAAACCCTGGACTACTACCTTTCAGCTAAGCTTATAGTATATATCAGGCAATGACAGCAGAACTAGTGTTGATTTTCAGACTAAATTGCAGGCTCTATTTAACCGGCGAACATATTTGTAGTCATGAGTCACTACTAGGATCATATTTAGCTTAGATCTTGCATTTTGCCTGAACCACCGCATGTTGTTATTCTTTTATAAAATCACGTGAGTGCTTCCTATCTGCAAAGGAAACCTCTCATCTGGAAATCGAAAGAAGGATATTTCAGATCCGTGTTCTTTTTGAATCCGGTATCTGCTATCGGTGACTGCCTGCAAATATTTTCTACATATTACGCATGTGTGTACGTTTACGTACGTTGTACGTTTGTATGTACGTTGGCTTGCCCCGCAGTCCACACGGTTTCAAAGGGTCTGAAGTGACTTCATTAAGTGAAGTTCATTTTAATTTGTCTATTTTGAAAAATTTAACAAACATCGTTTAGATGTAAAGCCGTGGACCGTGGCTGTTGGTTCGACAGCTTAGTTCCCTTAGTCGGCTTCACCTCTAATTCAATTCGCGATTTTTCGAAACAGAATCAGTAACTCCACTCTAACTAAACTACCGAAAAATCTTTTCATAAATTCTTTATTTATTTACATAACTTGAAGGGGCGCTTCATCTTCTACATAGGCATAACATTTACCACTAAAGAAACCGATGTTTCACCTATTGAACAATCATGGCTAACTATGCGGATTGCCATACTAAATTAATATTTTACTAGTTGGTCCTTTTAGACATTCTGTGAAAGCACCTACTTACAAATACCGTCTGTCTCCGATAGTTATATTACCAGTAGGAGTTCATTTCCTTTGAAATTGAACTATGTGACATTTACGGTCAACGTTTTATGATGCATGATGCGTTATACCAACGGCAGGTCGATTGACAACTCGCTGCTTAGATAATCTTCCGAAGTGGAGCTTGTTACTTACAGCATTTGAACCTAATTTCTCAATTTTCTACCTGACTGATGTGAATGGAGCACTAATTACATTATAAATGCCTTTGTCAGTTCGGTCTCTTGGACGGAATGCGATGGAAGGTACTTGCTGTTTTCTACGTGTTACTCTTAGTTCAGTGGTCTCTGTTTCACAGCTACATAGTAGACGATTTAAAGTAAGTAAAAGATTTATCTTTGTGACAGGCCGCAATTTTTAGCTAATGGTCAATATTTAGAGATAATACAGGAGATGCTTCAGTATTCCCAAAGACACTATCAACCTGACTAGTCATTTACGATGCAAAAGAGGGATTAAGTGCGATGATTTTTCACTCATATATATCATAAACTCTTTATTCTTTTCAGGTTTAGAGCCGCAATAAAGAGATATCTTTTGTTAGCCTATGACAGAGCCGTAAATGAATTGGTATTATACGTGTATTGGTATTCCTTTTCAGAAGAGAGAGTTTTAATCTTCTTTCCTTCTTTAAAGCTAACGTCAATTTTCTCGCCTCCCCCTCTTTCTTTTTGGTATAGGATCTAGTTGGGTAAAGTATAACACAAGGTTTTCTACTTTGTACTTTTCCCTTCTCACCGTTTCTGAACTGCTATTTTTCATTGCCAGTTAGTCATACAGTTTAGAATCCTCAGAATGTATATTTTTGGTTTGTTTGGTATCTCACGGTAATTGTTTGTTATCGACCAAGACCAACATTTGTACACGCCCAAGACGGAAACCTTCCTTTTTTTTCCCCGGCAGGTTGAGACAATTACTGTAACTGCATTTCGTTATCAATTTCGCGCCAAACCCGCTAATATAAATTCTGCTGCTCGTCGTTCTAAAAGGTGACACACCATTTGGTCGGCTACAATGATGATGACGCCCACTAACTGGGTCGCACATTGGTTCATGACCATGCAGATCTTAAATGCGAGTCCGACCGTGCAGACATCGAACGATAAAGCGACCAATAAGACGTCCGCTACCGTATTAATGGTAGGCCATGAGCATGAGACAACGGTTTTTGTTTAACAAGACAACATCATTTCAGTGTCATTTCAGAGGACGATGCGATATCGTATCATAGGGCGACGCATTAATGTCTCACGATACGACAAAATGTAGTCTTGTGGAACAACGCAATTTAGTCATATGGGACGCAATATCCTCTCACGACGATACCACAGGATGGCGCAATGTCTTCTCACATGATGACGTAACTCATCGTGATGTCTGTCGTATCACACGATGACGCCTTATCGTTTCACAGGACGACGCTTGATGTCCCACAGGACGATGTCATGTCATCTCACGGGACTACGCTATGTCGTCTCACGCAACGACGCTTGTCGTCCAACGGGACGACGCCGTGTGCCATTTATACCCCTCTTCTTTTTATGATGATGGCTATAGGAGCTCTCTTAGTCTCATCGCTGGGCCACGGGCACTGAGCAGAATGTCACAAAGTCTTAACGAGACGATGCTCGTCGTCTCACAAGACGCTGCCATGTCGTCTGTCAGGACAATACCATGCCGTCTGTCAGGACGATACCACGGGACGACGCATGTCGTCTTACGGGACGACGCCATCTCGGCTTACGGGACGACGCCATGTCGTCCCACGGGACGACGCCGTGTCGTCTCACGGGACGACGCCATGTCGTCTCACGGGACGACGCCATGTCGTCTCACGGGACGACGCTTGTTGTCCCACAGGACGAGGCCATGAGGCCTAAGTACCCGTGTACTTTTTATGACGGTGCCTGTAGGAAGGTCACTGCGTCTCGTCGCTGGGCCATGGGCACCGAGCGGAATGTCACGAAGTCGGAAGTTTTCAAAATATTTTTACGATTTAATTTCTCGATCTTTTTAAACTTGCTTTGTAAACGTGTTGCTCGGCTGAGTTACAAAAGCGTACTGAAGAGAAAGCAGCCGAGCGCTGGCAACCGGGCAACATTAGTACTCGGGTAGCGCGATAGATGGCGCTACTAGTTGATGAATTCACTAGATTAGGGCTGAGTTACAAGGGTGTTATCTCATAATGTGGTTCAAGCGAAGGCACGGACACCTAAATATTTATTATTTAACTGTTGTAAAATGAATACATCCACACCTCGCCGAGTTTCTTACGCCGGTTCTTCTCGGGTCTGAGGTTAACCTTTCCGAACCGGTGGTAGTATACCTAGATTGGAAAAATAAATTAACCTAGCGAGTATAAGATAATACGATAAACTGAACTATTGTTGCATGATAAATATATAAGTAAAATAAATAAATCATTATAAAAAGGGAGAGATGTGACGATTACACAATAAACAGTACGACGCAACTACCCGCTAGCTTCACTCCGTGGAGAAGTGTCATGGCAGGCGGGTGGCTGGCGGAGTGCACGAGCAATAACAGTTGTTTCATTTGATCACCCAGTACACAACGGAGCCTGGACGTCACAGTAGGTGTCAGCCAATTGTGAACCGCTACGTCATCTGTCAACAGTAACGCTCTCTCAAATATTAAATAGGCTTCAAATAAGGTATTTCGCTTAATAAGCGTTTTATTGTAAGGTAAAACGCTGCTATTGTCATCCCCATTACTAAATTATTCATTGAAATATCAGCTTTATTGTGCAGACAAACGATGCAAGTTGTAATGACCTTACTGTATAAGATGTAACGTTAGTCTACCATACATTTCTATATTGATTATTAGCATTTTATATTCTGTACTAGTTTTATATTATATAGTATTATTCCAAGCTTAACAACGTAACGGCTTAATAAAACAATATGGCTAATACAGTGTACCAACATAAGATGATTGTAATATTAGTTCTAATGACAGTTATTGACAGCCCGCCAAAAGTATACTTTTTGAGCGTGTAGGGCTGATATATGTTATCTGTGACTTTTAACTTTGCCTGTCAACTTGTGAAGGATTACCGCTAAAATGAGAAACCAGCTTTGTAAAACTAATATTAATTATAAACCTGTCAAGAAGAACATCGTCTTTATATTTGAAAGCAGTATATGAATCCCCAGAACGAGGCTCACAGGGTGGGCTATCAATTCAGAAGCCGGGATAAGTTGGAGAAGCTTGCTTTGAAACCGACGCCCGCGAGTTGGAAAAGACGCTATTTTTATAAATTGGGAGCCAGAGGTCTGATAATTCCAGTTATTTTCATCTGTTTTCACCGTAATTTGGCAGTCAGAGAAGTGATTGCTCACTAACAAATCTGGGAGTTGGAGAAAGTGATATCCGTGTAAGGAAAACGAACCTATCTGAACAAACTACGTAATAAAAGAATAAAATAACATAGCGCGTTTTGTGTCGTAAATCTACTAACAAGAGCATGTTTCATGTGTTTAGCGTTTGTTCGTGTGCGTAATTTCTTTTTTTTTGGTGATTGAAATGCTTACAGTAACTCAAATAGCTGTAATAGTACCAAGTGATTAATAGTATGTGTTAGGCTTCTCGTGACTGTATTGATTGTGAATGGAAATCAATTTTAAGGAAATTCTAGTTCATAATTGTTACTTTTGAATTTCACTCTGAATTACTGGTTGTAACTATTATGTTATGTTATGTGTAAGTATGTGGATTTGTTTTCATATTGTCAGTTTTAACAGTAAAAGTGAAAAATGAGAAGATTCCATGGTTGTAGTAGAAAGTGTGACAGAAGAAGTAAGGAAAAGTCAAGTGCAAGGCAGCATTATATCAAATATCAGTATACACCATAATATAGCCAACTGAGTAGGTCTCTTGATATGGATTGTTGTAATGGTCATTCATGCCATTCACATAGATGGTACCGAGGCCTGCCATCAGTTATTTTCACATGGCATATAAAATTATTATCACGATAAAATGGCATTAGTTAATAAGTGAGATATCCAGTAAAAAGGCTGGTTCAGGTAACGGGTAGTTAAAAAATAGGCAATAATTTCAAGTTAATTTATATCAGCAGGGTACAATACTAGGCATATCCTCGTAAGGCCCAACGTCCTATTTTTAGGACTGAGAAATGTAGTCCTTCCGGCCCAAGCAACTATATTAATTTATCAATTAGCGGCCCAGAGTCCTAAAATTAGGTCATTCACTTCTGACACGTACCGATCCTAAATCTTTGCGTGTAAAGAAACCTTTATTTCTTAAATATGGCGGTACTGAACGCAGCTATTATGATTACCTGTCAGTTTAACGTTTGACAATCAAATGACAGTCTTTTGGCACGCGGATGTTGGGAAGATGGCGTCCTCGCGAAAACGATGTAAGTAAATCCGTTTTTTTCACCAGAATCTTAAATTATTTTAACCTAAATTTAATCAAAAATACTTATTTGAGCTTTGTTTTATGACGATCACTAAAAATTTTTTTCCGTTATGATTTATTTCGAGCAGGAGATGCGAGCAAATTTCGATGTCCTAAAATTAGGTCGATGGAATGTTATTGCATTAGTACAATATAATTGTTTTGTCATAAATTTGGGACATCGGGCGTTTATTCCGAGTGTTGCATTGTTACAGGCTTGAGGGATGCAGAATTAGAAAATTATTTAAATCTAAACGAATCCGACTTAGAAATAAGTGATTACGATGATGACATATTTGATGCGGATTTTCAACCCCCGAGACGTGATCAGCCTTCTTACTCCTCAACATCTTCGTCATCTGAAGATGAAAATGAACTAGTTCCTCCAGAGACCCAGATGGTTACTGCTTCGGTTGGAAATAAAAATGTCACGCCTGCAGAATCTCACATTTCACGCCGTTCTCGTGGAAATTCAAGGACTCGAAGCTGCTCACGTGCTCGTGGTCGGGGAAGGTCATCGCGTGGACGTGGAAGGTCTCAAAGCATGTCCCAAGACAATCATTCTGTTGTTATCCAAGATATTTCAACTAATGAGTGGACAGAAGGAGAATTCATTCCCAAGTGTATTCCATTTACACAACCAGCATATTTACCAATAAATCCAGAGCATTTGTTCGAGAAATACGATTATCTGCGGCAGTATATAAATGACAGCTTATTGCAAATTATTGTGGACAAATCCAATGAGATGTATTTTGCAAGAAATGGTCGGTTACTGAATTCTACTTTAATAGAGTGGAACAACTATATAGCAATAACATTAGTTATGTCATGCATCGGATATCCACAGCTCAGAATGTATTGGGATACGAGTTTTAGAGTGGCACTCGTTGCTGATCATATGTCAAGAAACAGGTTTTTTACGCTAAGAAATGCCCTGAAAATTGTAAATGACAATGACATCCCAGATGAACTTAAAAAAAATGACAGGCTATGGAAAGTACGCCCTTTAATTGAAGACATATTGAAAGGATGTCGAACTGTTCCAAAATCACGTGAGCTTTCAATTGACGAAATGATTATCCCATTCACAGGATCATGTGGCATGAAACAGTATTGCCCTGGAAAACCGAACCCAGTCGGGTTGAAAGCTTTTGTCCTTGCTAACCCTGATGGGACAGTATGCGATTTTCATATTTATCAAGGATCTGACACGTACCCTACTTATGCTAATACAGTATTTGGCCTAGGAGAGAAGGCTGTACTTACTTTGACTGAAACACTGATACCTGGTCATATCATTTATTGCGATAGATATTTTACCAGTGAAAAACTAATTCTTGAAATGCGAAGAAGACACTTGATGGTTGCTGGAACCGTAATGAAGAACCGGATTCCTAAAACCGCGAAACCGAATATAATAGACGACAAAGATCTCAAAAAGGCAAAAAGAGGCGAATGGCAAGTTTTAGTGAACGCAGATAAAGAATATGCTATAACAAAATGGCTTGACAACAAACCTGTCACATTTATGTCAAATATACATGCTGCACAGATTGTGTTTTCATAAATTGTGTTTTCTGAGCTTAATAAGAAGCTTATTAATTTCCTATCCAATATTTATTATCAGATAAGGCATTATAAATATCTGTTTTATACATACTTTGATCTTGACCACTAACTGAAATTATAGTTGTATCGCCATCTGAATATCATTAATGAAAAAAAATCCCCAGAATTACCGTAGTATGGAACTCCTATACTAGTTACCAGCACACGTGTCTGTGTAGGGCGCTCCACGGGTTAATTTGGTTGTTAGTTTTAACAAATTTACTGATTTGCGTACACTGCATTCTGTTAGCTAAGTAAGATTTAAGTCAATCATTTGCCTGGCCTCTAAATTTAATTAGCATATAATTTATTGAGATGCTCGGCATGATCAATTAAGTCAAATACTTTTGTCATGTCGAGGAAAATTTCCATAATCGGTGACTTATTAAAGCTTTGAGTCACAAATTTGACACATTCAAAACAAGCCAATTCTGGATTTAGTCCTTTACGGAACCCAAATTGGTCAGGGTGTAAAATATCATGTTTAGTAAGTCTTTTGTTAATAAAAAGCTTTTTCTATTAATTTTGATATTATTGGGACAATCACTATTGTGCTGTAATTACACTGTAAAACTACGATCTTTAAATTTTGGGATCGTTACTTTAAGATCGCCAAACGAAGCTTTAAGCTGTTCTGGGAAAAAGCCTTGACTGAAGGATAAATGTACATGAGCAAGAGGTCTGCTTAAAAATAACCTACTTAACTTCACTAGTTCGGTTGAAATATCGTCAATACCAAAAGTTTTACTATTACTCAATTACTGTTGGCATTAAGAACATCGTATTATGGACTATTCTCAACATTTAGTTTGGTTGTTAACTTATTAAAATTACTTAATCGATAAAATGATTAATGTAGGATAGTACATTACCTATATCTTACTAATTATTATTGGTAGATCTTATAATTCATTTTTAAAGTAATTATATCTGTTGTCTGATCTAAATTTGGTACCTGCGTGGGTATATGACATTCCAGGTTGCTTTACATTTATATATTATTATTAGAAGATACATATATATTTGCTATTGCAATTTGTGTATACATTTTTTTAATATCTTACCATATTTTTGAAGAGTTTATTGTTTGGCAGATAACCTCTTAATTCCCTTTTGTCGATGATGATGATGATGATGATGACAATGATGGGAAAACACAGATCGAAAAAAGTCTGAATAAGACACAGGATAATTAAACGCTTCCTGGGCGTTGTTCGAGCTAATAACTTCACAAAAAAAGAAGAGAGCCTCAGAGCCTTTATACTATCATGAAACTTTCGAATGTTAAATCAACAATAAATCCTTTTCAGTTCAATCCAGTTCGTACCAGTCTTGATTTCATTAATGTTTAAGGTGACAGGTCATAATCTGATAATTCAAGTTGGTGGGTGTCAGTTAGCATTACGCACACATAAATCCTAGTTGGTGCTTTTATGTGCATTGCCATGTTAAAACTTCTCATTATACTTGTCTTGATAGCTCCTTTGTAGATGAATTATCTTTTAGAGTGTCTATATTCCGATCACCATAAACAACAATATTTCTCTATTTGAGTGTTAAAAATTGAAGTAAATTATTATCAAGCTTGTGAGGAAAAACACAGTCATGGGACTGAGTTTTTATGGTATTCTATAAATTGTAATTGTTATGCAGTAAATGCTAGTCGTTTCAATGCCGCAACATTTACAAATGAAAATGAAAAAGGTTTAGTGAGGCAAATTAAAGTAGAAGTTTGACGCTAAATGTGGAATCATAACCTTGTCCTCATTTTATTGTTCGGTATGAAATAATTCTTTACTTTTGAGTGGAGAAGTGACGAAAAAGAAATTGTTAGTAGTCTGCTACTAATTGTATTACCAGTTGTAACTGACATGAGTTTATTTTCAGTGTTTGGAGTGTGTCCTCACGTCTACGGCGACGTGTACACATAAGACGGAATGTGTGATCTCGTCTACGGTGACGTGAGTAAGAAGGAATATGTGATCTTTTCTACGGTGACGGATACACATTAAAAAAAAAGAAGGTATGTGTGATCTTGTCTACGGTGACGGACACACATTAAAAAAAAAGAAAGTATGTGTAATCTTGTCTACGGTGACGGATACACATTAAAAGCAAAGAAGGTATGTGTGATCTTGTCTACGGTGACGGACACACATAAAAAAAAAGTATGTGTAATCTTGTCTACGGTGACGGATACACATTAAAAACAAAGAAGGTATGTGTGATCTTGTCTACGGTGACGGATACACATGAGATAAGGAGTGTGTGATCTCGTCTACGGTGACGTGTACACATAAGAAGGAGTGTGTGATCTCGTCTACGGTGACGTGTACACATAAGGAGTGTGTGATCTCGTCTACGGTGACGTGTACACATAAGAAGGAGTGCGTGATCTCGTCGACGGTGACGTGCACACTCGCAAAGAAGCGACGTCTACGCTGAAGAATTGTGTGATTAAATCGACGATGATGAGTGCAATTTCTGAAATAATTGCTTGCATAATGAATATTAATGATGTATTGTATAAGATTAAAGTTACATTTTGGAATACTAGTTTTGTTAATGTGTTTATTGTAAATAAATTCTTGACTGTTAAGAGATATAAAATAATTGTATGAGGCCATACGCCTTGTGTAGAATGGCCGAGCATTAACCGGAATGGGGACATTCCTACAACAGAATGGCCGTCTGTTAGCAACACTGGCGATCTTTAAAAATAAAACAAATAAAATGTGGGTAAGAATTGATTTTTAATAAAAAAGTAACAGGCGGGTATTCCAGAGAGGCAAGATGATCGAGATGTAACGGCTGGTTCTTTGTTAAAATAATATAAGTTTAATTAATTGGAAAAGCAGAATACATTGATTTACAAATCAAAGGCAGTATATATTTCTGGAAGCAGATGACCTTTAATATGATTGACTGACAAATTGGTTTGACTAACTATATAAATCTATAATTTAAAGCTGAATTATAATTGAAAATTTGAAAAATGATAAGCTTCAAAACAACACCTACAGGATTTTCTACTAGTCATTGTCCGGACTTAGTCTAAAAGTATAGAAACTTGATTTCTTTGACAACCTTGCAATGAAGAATAATCTCCTTTACCCAAATTAATAAGCTGTGTATAGAAAAGGGTATTTATTGTTGTTTTGGATATTAATTGCAAAGTGTCATAAAGTTTTATTTTTATTCTACTTGTCAATACTTAAAAAGACATGCATTCATAGTTAAATCATAACGCATAAAATAAGTACATCCAGTGAGTGGTTGATAAAATCTAAATGATACAAAACGGCTTATTTATATAGTGTTTGACAGAAAACAAAGCCTAAACCGTCGAAGTTATTATAATCTTAAAAATAAAAACAATGTATATCTTAGTAACATTTAAATTGAATTACCAATAATATAATGGGTATAAAGTGCTGTAAAAATTGGTTCAGAGCTAACTAGAGATTGAACACACCTTTCAACGGCGTCATGGTTTACATCAGCAATGGCAAAATTACATAAACAACAGTTATAACCATAATCTTAAGAGTTTGTATTAAAGTTTATCAATAGGTATTACAATAAAGTCAAAGAAAGTTTAATACTTTTTTTATTTTTTTACTTTCATCAAAAAGGAATATCAAAGGTACCTAATTTTACCCGTTAATTAATGACGCTTATCATCATAATATACAATGTTATACTTATATAAAATTACATTTGTAGGTAGATACCTACATCCTTACTAAATTTTGATGATTAATATCAGTTACGGTATACGTAACTTACTGATTTGATATCAATATTTCATTTTATTTTCGGATCTGTATGTAACATCTCCCACCTCTCTCCTCAACTAACCCTAATTTACCCTACTTAGCTAAACCTAGACTTGCCTAAAATACTAAAAATTCCAATAAGAAAATCTAAAATTCTAAATAATCTTTAAAATACCGCAAACCGTAATTACCTTTACTAGTTATCATAAAATAATGCAAATAACTTGAATACATTATAATTAAATAAGTTAATATCTTGAATTGGATCAGTAAATTGGCCAAATGATCGTTTAGTGTTTATGTAGGACCCTTCGTCGTAACCGTTAATAGTAACCGAAATCCTTTTCGCATAATAGGAAAGAGTTATGAATAAAACACCTATAAATCCTAATAATGTTAAATAATTATTAAACCGTGAATTATGTCAGAGTATTAAGAAATATCATTGCAGGTTATAGTAATGTTTGACTTAATCAGATTAAGTCTGTAATAAGATGTAATCAATAAGTCAATAGTAAGTATGTCATAATCAAGTAAGTCTGTAGAATGTCATAGTTAAATTGTCAGTAAAGTATGTCATAGTAAGTAAAGTCTGTCAAATGTAATAGTCAGTTGGTCAAAGTACAAATAGTAATAAATGTCACAATATTTTGTTTTTGGGGTATAGATATCGCCCCGCCTCCGCGACACCCGTGATCATCATCCAGTTGCAGGTCAGAATCCCCGCCCCAGTTCTGAAGGAACTATATTGTGGTCCAGAAGGGACATCTTTTAATAATGACTGGCCATCACCATCATTCGACCATGTCATTATTTGTGACATTTTTCGTCATAAATGAGAGGACATCAAAGGGACAATTTAAGATAACAAAATACTGGTAGTAGAGCAGCTGTATTTGATCCACTCCAATTCTCCAGAATACTGTAATTTTGTAGTATACGTATTTTAATATTCAATGAAATGATATTATCCAAACTTTAATTGTAGTCATTTTGAATCACACTTTCGGACCAAAATAATCTACGATCGTGCATCTGCCTTGATCTGAGCCCGGATAAATCACTCATTGAAATAAGGTTTTATGATAATATATGACCTTATATTTTTAAAGGTCAAGTGTGAAAATCACAGATAATCTGTAGAAAACAGAATGTAATCGTCATACAAACTGCTAAGGGACAGGCAAAACAAATATTTCTTTGTAAGCAAACTGATTCTACAATACTACATTATATTGTGGTTATTAACTTTAGTTTTTCCCACAATATATTTCTACCAGTAGCGTTGCAAGGGACCAAATATATACAGTCATGTCATAAGTAAGTCAAGTTTGTCAATAAGTCATAAATAAATATATGTAATAAACTCCTAACAAACCCTAACCCCAAACTACATCCTAGCTAACGCTAAACTGAAGTTAACCCATAAACCCATAATAATTAACAACAAATGCAATAAAATAGCCATAAATGTATCGAAAAGGAACCTAGCTACCTACTATCTAATGGCTTTGGTATATTAGAATTATAAATCTAGATCAATCCTACAAAAGCCTGTTTTATAAATCTAGATCAATCCTACAAAGACCTGATAAATAAAAATCCTAACCTAACAGCTAATCTATCCAACTATTCTACCGATATATTTGAAAACTAGCATCCCGGGATGCACATTTAATTTACTCGCGTAATTACTCGATGTGCAATGAGTAATTTCTATGCTATAGCTAACTTAACTAAGACGAGTGAGGAAGCTCGATTTAGTCTAGACCCTATTCCTCGTGTGCTAGCCATACTTCCACTCAGTGGATTGGGACAGCAGAAGTAAGGCCGGAAAGGGTAATATAAAAGTGAATATATAAGTATATAGATACGGGATAATTGGTCTAGAACCTGGCTTTTTTAAGAAGTCTAGATGACAACCCAAATCTTCCAGATCCTAAGGGGTAACCCTGTCTTAATAAATGCAGGAACTGTCAGGTCCCCACCTGATATTATCAAAAAACACCGCAAGTTAGTAATTTGGACTATAGTTGACACCGTGAGGTTACCCGTCCAACTCACTAACCCCCCAACAATATGTTGGATCGGAACTAGTTCTCTCTTCTAACCCATAAATGTGGTATTATCTATGAAAAGGGACCTTATTGTCGATGGCGCTTACGACTATAACTTCGATGAATAAAATACGTAGTAGGTTTAAATTGAACATTCTGGCTCATTTCGGTTCGCTCGTTCCCAATTTAGCAATTAAGTTTCTGTGAATACTGGAACATTCAATTTTCTTGTCTATCCATTGTGGAGGTCAATTTTATGTTATGTAACGCTGATGAACTGATCAGTCATCGAGTTTAAAGGTCCCTTTTTATTGTTTTTTTTAATAACTCGTAAACGGTAGCCTGTAGCAAAAAATGTTCTGATACATAAGTAATCTACATACAATTTTCTACATTAAACATTCTATAAACTTTTTCGCTACCTTCAATATTTAAGGGAGAAAGTAAATTATACTCAATACATAAATAAATATTATAGGACATTTTAACATAAATTGACTACTAAATATTCCTGCAAGGAGTAATAAGGTCTGTTTAATAAATAACATTTTAGCCTTTTTGTGAATTCATTTGAATTATTGAACTGCTTAATTAAATTAAATTATTTATATCAGAAATTAAATTTCCGTAATATATTAGTAGCTTATTATTACTCTTAACCTATGTTAGTGACTACCTATGTTATGTACTTTATTTAGATTTAATAGACATGTGGGCTACTCCAGTACTCCCAGAAAGCGCCATCTATCCTGTCTGCTACAGTGGCTAGGAGACTGTTGGCGCTGCCGCGTACGCGCCGCACCAGCGACGCCACCCGCTTGCGCATGATGGCGTGGAAGCCGTCGGTGCGCGTCTCCGCGAACATACCGCTAGCGCTGCAATAGCGCGGCAGCCCCAACAGCATCCTAAAAGCGTTATTATATTGGACGCGTAGGGCGCTGTAAGTTTTTTGAGTAAAGTTGATCCATAGGCTGCAGGTGTAAAATGACTGGCAGTACGCCTTAAAAAGGGTGATTTTATTGCTAGTGCACCTTGCGAACCTACGAATCAACATATTACTTCTTACTGTCAGCACCCTACGCTCCCTTTCCCATCTACGTCATCTTTTAGCGATGCGGTTACCCAGTGTCCCAAGTACTTAAATTCTCTTACTACTTTAAGAGGAGTGCCATTCAGTCTCACTGGAGGTAACATTTGGTCGTTTAATTGGACTATTCTTCCTCTGAAAACTAGCAGCTCGATTTTAGAGACATTGTACTTGAGACCCGGGCCCGGGGCCTCCGCATACCGCTCACAAACACCTACTAGCGTCCTAAGGGCGTCGATCGATGGGCTTAGCAACACCATGTCGTCCGCGTAACTGATGTTATTTACGAACGTTCCATCTATTGAACATCCGACCATAGTGTTGCTAAGCTCCTCGATCAGCCGATTGACATATAGGCTGAAGAGTCTGGGCGACGCAAGCCCCCCCTGCCTGACCCCGCAATCCAACCTATGCTCATCGGATAGCGAACCCGCCCACTTAACGACATTGGTTTGGTGGCCGTACCAAAACCTGAACAATTCCACCAATTCCCCGGGTAAAGACGTCTCCTCGTACAGTTTTTGCCAAAGTCTGTTATAGGACACCAGATCGAAGGCTTTCGAGAGATCAAGAAAACACGCCAAAACTGGTTTTTTCCTGTCTGAGTAGTATCGGACAGTGTGCTTAAGACAAAGGACTGCCGTCTCGGTGGATAAGCCCGGCCGAAATCCAAATTGTGCGTCATAAAGCACCGTGTGTTTTTCCAACTGTTTGTCAAGCACACTGTCCAACACCTTTGCTACAATCGTAGCCAACGAAATGGGCCTATAATTTTTAATGTCCGAGGTGTCTCCTGTACGGTTTTTAATAATTGGTACTACCACGGTTCGGTTCTCATCATGTCGCTCGGTATATAAGTATGGCTGACACAGAAGCTGAAGAACATGGCGAGTACTCTAGGTAAGTGTACCCCTGCATGCTGCAGGTGCTCAATGCTAAGGGAGTGGTGTCCTGGCGACTTCCCTCGCGTCATGTTCTTCACCACTGACTGACCGAAGGCACACACCTCGTTGGAGGTGGGCCCCCGCAGGGCCCCAAGGGAGACTCAACCTTGAAATGCTTCTGAAACAAATCAGCCATCTCCTTAGGCTCGCTAACACCCTCTACACTCACAGGGAGGCCCGCCCTCGGTCTCAATTTATTAGTTTGCTTCCAGAAAATTTTAAAGTCATTAATCAAATAAATTTTTAATGTCATTACTTAAAAATTATAGATGTTGGTTCCATTGTACTCAATACTTCTTTTAAAATGTATATAATTATTTGATTGCCTACATGTACCCTACCTTATTCTTACAGGGTCAACTTGGGAATAACTCCTTAGGGGTCATCCATTAATTACGTCACACGTTTAGGGGGAGGGAGGGGGTCAAGAAAATGTGACATATTGTGATATGGGGGAGGGGGGAGACACAAACTTTGTGACGTCACTTTAACTTCATCAGTAACCGAAAATTTATTTAAATTATTTAGTTCGCTGTACATTTAAATAACAAGTTTTTAAAACGAAAATAGTTTTTAATCGTTTAATTTTCTTTCCTAAGCAGTTTTGGGTTATAAAATTACTAATATTTATATCGTCAAAAATATTTTGATAAAATATTAATAATACTTAGGTACATACTTACTTAATTCGATTTGTCGATTTCGTAGAAAATAAAAACCGGGCAAGTGCGAGTCGGACTCGCGCACGAAGGGTTCCGTACCATAATGCAAAAAAGGCAAAAAAAAACGGTCACCCATCCAAGTACTGACCCCGCCCGACGTTGCTTAACTTCGGTCAAAAATCACGTTTGTTGTATGGGAGCCCCACTTAAATCTTTATTTTATTCTGTTTTTAGTATTTGTTGTTATAGCGGCAACAGAAATACATCATCTGTGAAAATTTCAACTGTCTAGCTGTCACGGTTCATGAGATACAGCCTGGTGACAGACGGACGGACGGACGGACGGACAGCAGAGTCTTAGTAATAGGGTCCCGTTTTACCCTTTGGGTACGGAACCCTAAAAATGTGACGTCACACTAGGGGGGGAGGGGTTTGCCAAATGTGACCAAGTGTGACAAGGGGGGGGAGGGGTCAAAAAACCTAGAAATTGGTGTGACGTAATTAATGGATGACCCCTTACAGTTACAAAGGTCACTCTCTTTATCCAAATTTTAATTGGCAGTTTTAGAAATAAAATTGATAGTATAAAACTTGTCGAAGTCAGGGGTGCGAAATCTTGACTTCTTGACCTTGAATCTTGACTTGATCTTGACGGTCAAACTCGGCTCCGCTTGGCTTAGAATTGCTCCGAGCAATTATTAGGGTTGGCACCACTTGACTTCCTTTTGCGTGCACAACCACAGATAAGATAAACACTTGATTTTTGACAACCCTAAATAGCCGAAACAGATAGTGCCATATATTAGAAAGAGACAGCATCATTCGACCCTGAACCGCTGTCAAACTTCGTATTTGTAGGAAGTTTCCTTTATGTACGGTAGTACTATTAATTATTCTATGTCGAAGTCTGCGTGCGCCTGTTTATACTTTATACGCTGCTAGCGGGAGGCCGAGCGCGCACGCAGGCGCATGCGCAGGCGCCGGTCACGCGCACGCACGCGCTACTCAACTCCCTGCTCAAGTCGCAGCCACAGCGCGATTTTGCGAGTGACAAATTGACAATGGAATGCAAGAGGATATTAGAAAGAGAGATGCCTAAGAGTACCATGCCATAATGAATACCTGTGTTTTAGCTGTATATTGTGTTATTGCTTTATAGTGTTAATGCATTATGATGTTAATGTGTTCCAATTTGTGCCGCTTTGGCATTAGCTATAAGGTGCAATTTGTTTTGTTGTAATAATAATAATAAATAAATATGTCAGTGTCTCACGGAAGTTTTGTTATAAAAGGGACCCACTTCCAGATGACCTACAAACTTTATATTTGGTGGCAAATGTATATAGAGGAAAAAATCTGAGCAAGTGAAGGTCAATGACAATGTGGAACTCTTGGGTTAGCTAATTTAATTTAAATAAGCACCACTAGCACAAACTGAGCGCTTAGCCCGAAACACGACAATATCGTTACCTGCCTCTTTATCACTCTTTCATATTTGAACTTTGAACAAATAACAAAATTTAAATTTTCGCGTATCGAGGTAGGCTCTCTGTAAACAAATAGCCTTTATGAATAAATGTCATAGACGTAATAGTGAAAAACTGTTAACAGTACATCAGGTGCTACATTACGACACCCGGATATAATAAGCACATTGGGTGATGATAATAATAACAAACTAGATAACTACGTCAAAAATTTAAAGGGCCATATGTACTGTAAAACGTAATGTATCGTAATACATAGTACATTACTATATAGGCCTGGAAACGAAGAGTTGTAGGTCATGTAGATATACACCGAAAACACCGTTTCTCGCCGATATTTGTATAGTGCATTTCTCAAACTTGCAATGAAATATCTATAAGCTACGGTGAGGTGACCAAAATTGAGAAAAAATTGTCTAAAAATTTAATTTAGAAAGGAGCAAGTACCAGGGCCTCATGAGTTACGAGGTATCGTTGACCAACCTGCCGGGCCCCAGCGGCCGGGGCGCGTACGAGTAATCGTGGGCCGCGGCTGCTGTTAGAAACAAAAGAAGGTTGCTTTTGCTTGTGTGGGAAGGCTATATGAAATTCCTTAACATATCATCTTCACTCATCGCACCGTATGTGTAGTATTTCCGGACCAAATTTGAAGTAAGTAGGGTCAACATTTCATTGCAAGGTTGAGAAAATAACTATTAATTCATACGAGTAGACGTATAAGCTACTCTAAGGTAAGTAGGTTAGATTTTTTTTATTTACTAGCGACCCGCCCCGGCTTTGCACGGGCAGTAAAGCGTAATTATATTATACAACTATCTACAAGACAAAAAAAATGCACCACAAACTTTAACTTTACGCCTTCCACAGCAGGGGTACGGCGAACGATGTCATCGCCATATAATTTATAACCATAAAACGCAAAATCTCGCAAAGTAGTACTGAGATGATGATATCTTTCAGCGTACCCATGCTGTTTGAAAAATACCCCGGTGGAATTTTACGTGCGAAATTTTCAGTTTACGATAATGATTAATACTGTAATCTTTTCAAATATAACAATCAAATACGACATTATAATGTTATTTAAAGCGAAGATTTTTCATTTAAAGCTCAAGCAAACGTCGTATTTAACAAATTTACACAAAGCCTAAATTATACACCCAAACCTTCCTCAAGAATCACTCTTTCGAGGTGAAAACCACATTAAAAATCCATTCAGTAGTTTTCGAGTTTATCGCGACCATACAAATACAAACCCACAAACACAGACAGATGCGACGGGGGACTTTGTTTTATAAGGTGTAGTGATAGTTATAGTCATAACGTTGTCACTTTTAGATATTAAAGTACCTTTTCAAAATGTACCTATCTCGTATTTTCTTGTTCCCTCCCCCTCTGCCGTATATTTTTCTAATTATTTATTTTAAACCAAAAATATGTAAAGTAAGCGTAAATAACAAAAATAAATTTGACTACCTACGTTGTTCTACACGTATCACTGTGGAGCGGTCGGTACATCGGGTTTATAGACTTCTCTGCTACCCGCCCGCCACCGTCTAGTCGGCGCGTGACTGCAGCGTAGGGCTTGCAATTCGAATATTCGAATATTCGAATTTGTCGAATATTCGGCCTGTTTTGATATTCGAATATTCGGCCGCTCAGGTTTCGAATATTCGAATATTTTTTATTACTATAAAAAATCTATTTAATCCGCTGCAGTTACAGTTTCTGTGTGTTTTCCGGGTATTTACAGTGAATGAGTAATGGTAGGTACCCAAATACGAAGGAAATAGAACCGTTTTTCCCCCGAAGGGTAAAAAACGGATATTTAGGTTCCTGCCGAAGCTTGAACCACATTATGAGATAACACCCTTGTAACTCAGCCCTAATCAAGCGAATTCATCAACTAGTAGCGCCATCTATCGCGCTACCCAAGTACTAATGTCGCCCGGTTGCCAGCGCGCGGCTGCTTTCTCTTCAGTACCACATAAGCCGGCAAGGCCCTTAGGTGTGGTTCAAGCTTCGGCAGGAACCTAAATATCCGTTTTTTACCCTTCGGGGGAAAAACGGTTCTATTTAGGTCTCCGTGCCTTCGCTTGAACCACATTATGAGACGTGTTTAAACCTCTGCCGGCGCTGGCCCGGGCGTACTGTGACTGATAATAATTAAATTTATGCAAAAATCACTTGATAAGAATATGGGCTTGAAATTTATTCCGTATTGATATATTAAAGGATTGTTTACGTCAAACCTTAACTAGATTTTCCTTATTTGTAATTACCGATAGACGAGACAATTGTTAGCACTGACTGGCAACATAAGTTATCCATTGCGACTATAAAACTACTTAACTTTTTATATAAAACAAAACTGTGTGACTATTAGTTGAAAGACTGTCCCTAAAATCATAATTAAAGACAAGAAGGTACTTGTAGGTCGTACCAATTTAAGTGTAACCACTATCTGAAGTAGTAGCTCTGATGCATGTAACGTGAACCTCATCGAGTGAGTTTTACATTAAACCCGTCCAAATTACCTGATTCTTTCATTACAATAGCCCACTAGGTGATAAAAAGGTTTTGTTGTATGATGTCATGATATTACTACAGCTTATCTACTGCTTAACACAAATAAAGCACTGCCGGCCCATCCACTGTTTAAAAATTTTTGTAACTAATTGGAAAAGCTTGGGTCCTCTCTGATTTATCGTATTTTCCAACAATTTAATGTCAATTGGTAAGTTGCATCATAGGCCAGATGTAATGTAATATGACTTTTAATGTGGACAAATAACCAAAGGTTTGTATAGGTGCCCACTGCAATACGATATTGACATTATTTAGATATTAATACATAGTTATTGACTAGGTATAGCAGGTTTATTTGTTAATGGGCTATCATTACATAAGGACAACTTATTCCGTAAATGTGTTAAAAATTATAAACATGATGTTCTTATTTGTGGAAGCAATTGAGATTTATTTCGAATCAAGTACTCCTCTGCCTGAAAGTAGCATCAGAAAGTGAAGAAGAAATTACAACACTTCATGATTTAATGTGTGCGTTACTAACAAGTAACAACTCTCAACAACCTAGCAGTAGTTTCAACTGAGGCGATAATACATCCTTCCTTACTGATTAGTTTTAGGTGAGGGTTGCTTTAAAAACAACCATATTAATAGTAAGCCATGAATAGATATTAATTCTTATATGAAATGGTAGGCTCCTACCTATTTTAAGTGTCAATTATGCTGCTAAATTTATTACTCCCCACAGATAACTGAAAACTTGCCAATTAGGCTGGTGCCGGGTCAACCAAGCTTATATTATATGCTTGTCAGTCATGCAAGCGAATGTAACGAATGAACAGAATCACTGACACGAAGGTGACAATCGTATGGAGGCGATGATTATGAATTTAAAGTGATGCTGACAACTCCAGTTATTGTGGATGGCATCTCACCATGATGTTGTGCGTAGACTGAAGATCCGTCTACCAAGTAGGATATTTTAGAAGATTTTTTAATCTTTGAATAATTCCAATGCCTTCACCCATAATTTTTAGGCTAATTATAATAAAGGCTTGTAATTGTAGGTTGTTTAATGTTCACTCTTTCTGGTGGCAAGCTGATTCCCAAACTGAAGATTTTATGGTTCGCGCTTGTGCTTGTGCGCTGGATTGTGCTTTATTGTTAGACTTAGCACGATTTGTGAGTTTTTAATGCTTTCGTATACATACGATCTTCTAATAAGAGTGTAAGAACCTCTTGACTGACGATGAAAGACTCTTTGAGTAAGAGTAGAGGAGGTGGACCTATCTACTTTAAATTGTAGTGCAACCTCTTCAAACCAATTGCGGAACTTTCGTAACACCCAGACAAATTAAAACATTATTATTTGTATATTGGTCCGAACCAGTAAGTTCTTGGCATTATACCATTGCAGTGGCACAAACCACGGGTGTCTCATGATGTCATCTAATCTCAAGTGCTGCGCCAGCACCGGCGCGCGCGGGCTATGCTGTGGCACAATTCCTGTCAAACCTTAACACGTGTAGACGCGTTCATTACCAAATATTAATTTGATTACTTAATTTGTACTTTGAAGCCCCAATCCGCATTAGGCCAGAGTGGGGACTATAGCCCAAGCCCTCTCGCGAGTGAGAAGAGGCCTGTGCCCAGTAGTGGGACGTATATAGGCTGAATTATTATTATTATTAATTTGTAGGTACTTTTGATTAGAAATTTAGCAATACAAGGACGTTGTATGTTGTTTATTGGCTTTCGTGCAATCAAGTCGTGTATCATTTGATGATCTTGAGGGAACCCTAGGGTTAATTAGGCATCATGATGCCCACAAATAAACAATTATTTGATGATCTAGGCCTTTCTGCGACATATTATATTCATGTCACTACCTTGACGTAACCATACAATAAATAATAGTATGTACTATTACGACAGATTATGACCGCAAGGTGGCGCAAGCGCGAGCAGGCGTCCGTTCCATAGCGGTGCGCGGCAACTACTAGTGCTAGACACCAAAATTGTTATGGGCCGCATGTACTTGTAGCGACGCGACGAAATCGCGGAGTGAGCTACGCCTGACGTAACGTTGATATATGTCTACTGACATCTCATATTTACTGTATATAATGATATAAGCATATTATCATGAATATATAAATATATGAATTGTAGTTGTCTTCACAACTAATGCTGTAATTCTATTAGCAGCGCATCTGCCCTATAACCAAGACACGATGATTTTGTAGGGTACTACACCTGGAACTCTAATTGATTGCATTGACGATGACGTTTCCAATTACATGCCCTACGAGACCTGTTACAACAGTATGCTGTAAACCCTGGACTACTACCTTTCAGCTAAGCTTATTGTACTTAGATCTGGCAATGACAGCAGAACTAGTGTTGATTTTCAGAGTAAATTGCAGGCTCTATTTAACCGGCAAACATATTTGTAGTCATGAGTCACTACTGGGATCATATTTCACTTAGATCTTGCATTTTTTCCTGAACCACCGTATGTTGTTGTTCTTTTATAAAATCACGTGAGTACTTCCTTATCTGCAAAGGAAACCTCTCATCTGGAAATCGAAAGAAGGATATTTCTGATCCGTGTTCTTTCAGAATCCGGTATCTGCTATCGGTGACTGCCTGCAAATATTTTCTACATATTACGCATGTGTGTACATTTACGTACGTTGTACGTTTGTATGTACGTTGGCTTGCCCCGCAGTCCACATGGTTTCAAAGTTTCTGAAGTGACTTCATTTTAATTTGTCTATTTGGAGAAATTAAACAATCATCGTTTAGATGTAAAGCCGTGGACCGTGGCTATTGGTTCGACAGCTTAGTTCTCTTAGGCGGCTTCACCTCTAATTCAATTCGCGATTTTTCGAAACAGAATCAGTAACTCCACTCTAACTAAACTACCGAAAAATCTTTTCATTAATTCTTTATTTATTTACATAACTTGAAGGGGAGCTTCATCTTCTACATAGGCATAACATTTACCACTAAAGAAACCGATGTTTCACCTATTGAACAATCATGGGTAACTATGCGGATTGCCATACTAATTTAATATTTTACTAGTTGGTCCTTTTAGACATTCTGTGAAAGCACCTCCTACAAATACCGTCTGTTTCTGATAGTTAGATTACCAGTAAGAGTTCATTTCCTTTGAAATTGAACTATGTAACGTTTATGGTCAACGTTTTATGATGTATGATTGTTATACCAACGGCAGGTCGATTGACAACCCGCTGCTTAGATAATCTTCCGAAGTGGAGCTTGTTACTTGAATTTTGAACCTAATTTCACACGTTTCTACCTGACTGATGTGAATAGAGCACTAATTACATTATAAATGCCTTTGTCAGTTCGGTCTATTGGACGGAATGCGATGGAAGGTACTTGCTGTTTTCTACGTGTTACTCTTAGTTCAGTGGTCTCTGTTTCACAGCTACATAGTAGACGATTTAAAGTAAGTAAAAGATTTCTCTTTGTAACAGGCCGCAATTTTTTAGCTAATGGTCAATATTTAGCGAGTATACAGGAGATGCTTCAGTATTCCCAAAGACACTATCAACCTGACTAGTCATTCATCATTCAAAAGAGGGATTTAGTGCGATGATTTTTCACTAATATATATGAGTATCATAAACTCTATTCTTTTCAGGTTTAGAGCCGCAATATAGAGATATCTCTTGTTAGCCTATGACAGAGCCGTTAATGAATTGGCATTCCTATTCAGAAGAGAGAGTTTTAGTTTTCTTTCCTTCTTTAAGGCTAACGTCCATTTTTCTTGCCTCCCCCTCTCTCTTTTTGGTATAGGATCTAGTTGGGCAAAGTATAACACAAGGTTTTTCACTTTGTACTTTTCCCTTTTCACAGTTTCTTAACTGCTATTTTTCATGCCGGTTAGTCATACAGTTTAGGATCCTCAGAATGTATATTTTTGATTTGTTTGGTATCTCACGGCAATTGTTTGTTATCGACCCAGACCAACATTTGTACACGACCAAGACGGAAACCTTCCTTTTTTCCTGGCAGGTTGAGACAATAACTGTAACTGCATTTCGTTATCAATTTCGCGCCAAACCCGCTAATAGAAATTCTGCTGCTCGTCGTTCTAAAAGGTGACACACCATTTGGTCGGCTACAATGATGATGACGCCACTAGCTAAGTCGTGCATTGGTTCATGACCATGCAGATCTTAAATGCGAGGCCCACCGTGCAGACATCGAACGATAAAGCGACCAATAAGACGTCCGCTACCGTATTAATGGTAGACCATGAGACAACGGTTTTTGTTTAACAAGACAACGTCATTTCAATGTCATTTCATAGGACGATGCGATATCATCTCATAGGACGACGCATTAATGTCTCACGATACGACAAAATGTAGTCTTATGGAACAATGCAATGTAGTCCTATGGGACGCAATATCCTCTCACGGGACGATACCACAGGATGGCGCAATGTCTTCTTACATGATGACGTAACTCATCGCGATGCCTGTCGTATCACAGGATGACGCCTTATCGTTTTACAGGACGACGCCTGATGTCCCACAGGACGATGTCATGTCATCTCACGGGACTACGCTATGTCGTCTCACGCAACGACGCTTGTCGTCCAACGGGACGACGCCGTGTGCCATTTATACCCGTAGGTATTCTATTTATGGTGATGGCTATAAGAGCTCACTTAGTCTCATCGCTGGGCCACGGGCACTGAGCGGAATGTCACAAGGTCTTTTAACGAGACGATGCTCGTCGTCTTACAAGACGCTGCCATGTCGTCAGTCAGGACAATACCATGTCGTCTGTCAGGACGATACCACAGGACGACGCCATGTCGTGTCACGGGACGACGCCTTGTCGTCTCACGGGTCGACGCCATGTCGTCTCATGGGACGACGCCATGTCATTTCACGGGACGACGCTTGTCGTCTCACGGGACGACGCCATGTCGTCTCACACGACGACGCCATGTCGTCTCACGCGACGACGCCATGTCGTCTCACGGGACGACGCCATGTCGTCTCACGGGACGACGCCATGTCGTCTCACGGGACGACGCCATGTCGTCTCACGGGACGACCCCATATCGTCTCACGGGACGACGCTTGTTGTCCCACAGGACGAGGCCATGAGGCGTAAGTACCCGTGTACTTTTTGTGACGGTGCCTGTAGGAAGGTCACTGCGTCTCGTCGCTGGGCCATGGGCACCGAGCGGAATGTCACGAAGTCGGAGGTTTTCAAAATATTTTTACGGTTTAAATTTCTTGATCTTTTTAAACTTGCTTTGTAAACGTGTTGCTCGGCTGAGTTACAAAAGCGTACTGAAGAGAAAGCAGCCGCGCGCTGGCAACCGGGCGACATTAGTACTTGGGTAGCGCGATAGATGGCGCTACTAGTTGATGAATTCGCTTGATTAGGGCTGAGTTACAAGGGTGTTATCTCATAATGTGGTTCAAGCGAAGGCACGGAGACCTAAATAATATTTTTACTGTATTCCTCTCGATAGACTTCGTGAATACAGTGAAACCTAACTCAATTTGAAAGAAAACGAAATCAAAAAGTATGTTATTTTTACGGTGCATAAGTTTTAAGTTAAAGGGTCATTCTGTTTATTAAGACTAAACCTTGCCCGCACTTATCGCAATTCTCAAATTTGATCATACCAAACCTGCCCAGTGCCCAACTAGGTAATCTAACTATGCACCTTTAGCTGACAAATAATCCAGTAGTCAACTAACTTTTTCCCTTAAATATTCCAATATTATATAATTAAGCCGACCATTAATTAAGGCCTCTGAGTGACTACAAGTTAATTTAAATCAGAAAATAATTACCTACTAAAAAAAATATCTTACATACCTAGGTTTGGTTTAGATGATTAAAGTTATATTATTACACTCAACGGCGCATTTATAATAAAAGTTTTATCTAGAAATATTGAATACGTCTTATTTTGGCGTTTTACTTGTTTTTTATAAATGTGGGCATCTCATAGTAGGATGATAAAATCTAGTCAATTAAGTGGATTTCTGCAAAATATCATTAGTTTTAGCAATATGTGAAATAAGCTTTTGAATAAAACGATAATAAACCGATTTCTCGTTCTTTTTCTTATTTTTTATAATATTCGAATAATTATTCGAATATTCGAATATGTCGTCAGAAAAAGTCGAATATTCGAATACCTGAAAGTTTCGAATATTTGCAAGCCCTACTGCAGCGACACAACATCGAAGGATTCTCTTTCCCTCTTTCGCTTGTGGCATCAACTCGCTTTGCTCACTCACACGCGGGCCTCGCGGCGCAATCGCATGTTCATTCGTTTCGTCCGTCAGTTTCTGATCGGACTGCTGTGTGTTTACGCGTGCGCAATGTGCTAAATTTGTGCGTTTCGGTTGTAATTATTCACAACAGATATACGAGTATCGAAAAGATTAATAGTATGGACTTTTCACATAACACGGGTGAGTAGAAAATGTTATCATTACCTAGATATTGTAAAATTACAATTTGTTTCATTTAATTTTCATATGACTGGCGTACCTACTGTAAAGAATTGTACCTATTTTAATAGATTTTGATACCTGCACGGCACATTAATTTTAAAATTTTTGGCTATCACTAGGTAATTGTTTAAGGCATTAGCGAAGTCTCTGTTTTAACTCGAGCAAATTGCCTTCGTATGTCCGGATATTTTCCTCTACAGGTTGCCAATCTCAACCGATTCTCGTGAAATTTTATGACTAGATTCTATGATGAAGTAAAATATGGTGATTCAATATTTATCACATTTACAATGACATATTCTAAGCTTAACGCGACATCTAGAGCTCACAGAACGACTAGTTTTTAGATAAATACCTATTATCAACTGTAGATTTTCGACGTAATAAGTTTGACCGCTATGTGTGTGTCTATGCATGCAGTTTTTACAAGCTTTTATTTAACTTGCCCTGTTAGTATGTATGTATGTTAGTGCGGGTCAAATTTTGCCAGCTACATTAGACCCACATCCCATTATTCGATTGAGTTAAAATTTCGCATACATATGTAACTTGGGTGACAATGCAATAGTATGGTACCATCGAGCTGATCTGATGATGGAGACAAGATGTGGCCATAGGAACTCTGATAAATAAAACAACGCAACCTAATTGTGTTTGGGTTTGTTAGAATTGTCTCGATCATGGTATAATAATATACTCCGCCTGGTACTCCATTCCCGTCTTTTCTAGGTCACCTAACTGACACGGGCTTACGTCATCACGCGACAGCGCTATATGATAATATGCGATAGCGCTATATATAGCGGCCATGTTGTTGTGACGTAGCTCCGTGTCACTCTGGGAATGGAAGACCATGTTTTATTAGACTATGGTCTCGATGAGTATTAGTTGTCTGTTGAAAGAAAAGTAAAGTCAGCAATAAAATATTTTACCAAAAATGTTTTTTTTTGTACAAGAACTTATTTACATTCCTATTTGAAATCTGGATTTCTAGTGACTTAGATTAAAAATTGGCTCATTCGTTTCAAGATCACGAGTTGTGCTCTAGTTGCGTTGGTTTTCTTTTTTTCATTAGTTGATTCTATTGATTAACATTTTTTTTAAATGTTTAGACCCCGATGGCGGTGGGCGTCAATATGTATTCGTGCCTGATTCTGAATTACACAATGACAACATTACACAATGCGCCACAGAGCAGTCCACAGACCTTTTTCGTTCTGACAAATCAGGTAAATTATGTTATCCAATATATTTATACTACCGTTTGTTAATTTTTATTCAACATTTTAGGAGGCCTTTTCGTTCTATGCACATTTTTTTGTTGTAAAGCACATTGAATTAATAAAAATCTGATTCCGAATCCGCCGAGAATTGTGACATGAAGGATTGGACAGATACACAAGTGGTGAATTATGATTTCAATAGTTATGAGTCAACTAAGTAACTGCATATAGTTGTGACGTTCCACGGCAAAAGGTACCTTATGGCGGCTGGCGCTTACGTTGCATAGCGCCGCAATAATATTGGAGTGGCGTTACTAATAGCGTAAGCGCCAACCGCCATAAGGTACATTTATCCGTGGGACTTCACAATTAATCTTAAACTTAAAAATAAAAATACTCTGTCTTTAGTTTAAAATTTCGAAACAGCATGTGTTTCCGTAAAAACTCGTTTTAAGTGAACACTAGTTCTTCGTAATGCCCTGGCGAAAACGTATTTTAAATAGTTTTCTGAAACGCCTTTGTGAATTGGTGATTTTTCAATAAAAACTCGTTGTCGCAAAGTGCCTTAGTGCCATTAGTTTTTAGATAAATAGGGTAAATCGTCAATTACTACCACTGTTTAATAACTAGCCACCTTATACTAAAAATGTATTATATTCACCTACAAATTTTATTATAAGTTATTAAAGGGTGGCCAGTTATTGACACCTTATACTAAAATGAATTCTGTTTATAGGTGAATAGAATTGAGGGCAGTTAGGTAACACTAGTGATGAGACACATCTTTAAAATGTCTTCTCAGGTACGATAAAATAACAAATTAATACCTATTACTTACGTGCATCGTTTTAACATACATAAGTCATAACTGTGGGTGTGATCGGTATTAAAAAAAACATCAATGTCAATAGTACGACATTGTCATTGATTCAGTAATTATTACGAGATATTTCGCGATTGTCGCGAACCTTAGAATTTAGAATTTGAAATCAAAGAGAACGCCAATAACGCTGCAGCATTACAGAAGAATGCTTGTTTTACCGATCACGTCATCACGTCAGTCGAAGTCGAAATATTTTTTCTTACACTACGTAGATTTTCTCATATAGAAGACGCAAGACAACTTCTAAACATTTAGAAAAAATATTAATTGTCTATCACGAATTGTTATTATATACCTATTAAATGATTCCTTTGCTCGACTCGTACAGAACGACATGGTCTCATCACTAGTCTGTCAAAAACGTCAAATGGCACCTTAATGCCATGCGCCACCGATGTTTGGTTATTAAACAGCGGCCAGTAATTAACGATTTGCCCTACCTATTACGACTAGATTTTCTACTTCGTTTTTAATTCCGAGGCAAAAAGAAGAGTGTTATAATTATACATTTGACCGCTATGTGTGTGTCTTTAGCATGCGGTATTTATTTAACTTGCTCTGTTAGTATGTATGTATGTTAGTGTGTGTCAAACCTTGCAAGCTAAATTAGACCCACTTCCCATTATTTAATTGAGCTGAAACTTCACATACATAATTATGTAAGTTGGATATGGATATGTAACTTGGGTGACAATGCAATATTATGATACCATCGAGCTGATCTGATTATGGAGACAGGAGGTGGCTATAGGAACTCTGATAAATAAAACAACGCAACCTAATTGTATTTGGGTTTGTTATAATTGTGTCGATGAGTAGGTATTATTTGCCTGTTGAAAGAAAAGTGTCAGTGATAAAAACTTGTACCAAAAATGAATTTGAAAAAAAAACTTACTTATTTGAAATCATGATTTCTAGTGATAGTTTTTACACATATTTCAGCAAAATTGGTTTATACATTTCAAGGTCATGTGTTGTTTTGTAGTTGCGTTGATTTTTTTATTAAATAATTCGTTTATATTCCAAAGATTAACATTTTTATTTATATCTAGACCCCGGTGGGCGTCCATATGTATTCGTGCCTGATACTGAATCGGACAACATTACACAATGCGACACAGAGAAGTCAACCGACCTTTTTCGTTCTGACAAATCAGGTAATATATGTTATTCAATAACTTCGTACAACTGTATTTTTATTCAATATTTTAGGTATTTTCGCCCTACGTACATTTTTTGTGTTTGTTGTAGAGCCCATCGAATCAAAAACAAAAACTGATTCTGACTCCGTGGAGAGTTGTGAAATGAAGAATTGGACAGATGCACAAGTGGTGAATTATGATTCCGATAGTTATGAGTCAAGTAAGTACACCTACTTTAAAATCTTAAACTTAAACATAAAACATTCTCTCGTGTATTTAAAGCTTGAACATTTTGAAACAGTATGTTACCGTAAATCTCCGTTTTAAGTGAAAACTATTTTTATGGTAATTTTATTTCTAATTTAATGTGTCCTTACTAACATTTGCATATTAAGTTTAATGGTATTATATTACTAACAGCTAACTGTAATTTAGACCCCATAGATTAAGATAGGTTTAGTTTCTTTTTAATTTGTATAAATAATATGGGCTTATAAGATTGACTAGATGAAAACCCGGCTTCGCTCGGGTAAAATAAATAATAGTAATAGGTAATACTCATTTTGAATTAAGTAATTATTTACTTTTAGACTTCATACCTTCATCAAGGCGGTTACAAACCTATCTCATCTCAGAAAACTTTAAATCCGTAACATACAATCATAACTCGAAAAATTTACTATTCCGATAATTATATCTAAAAACAAATATGTAATTAAAAAAACCTAATCCGCTTTTCTGGTAGCAGTTCGGTTCTGTAAGGATCACAGTTCTAACCTGACCCACTTTTCTGGTCGCAGATCGGTTCTGTGAAGGCCGCATTTATAACCTAGCCCACTTTCCAATCTCAAAAGAGGGAACCCTTTTGTACCTACCCTTCATGGCACTAAAGTATAAGTATGGAAATTATCACTACTATTTCATTCCTTAATATTAATGCCTATCCGTTAATATTAAATTCGTTTACAAAAAAAAACTGAATAAGTGCGAGTCGGACTCACCCATCAAGAACGGAACACTTTTTAATATTTGTTGTTATAGCGGCAACAGAAATACATCATGTGTGAAAATTTCAACTGTCTAGCTATCACGGTTCATGAGATACAGCCTGGTGACAGAGGGACAGTGGAGTAAACTGAAATAAAGGTTCCGTCACACCGGCGCGATTTCAGAGCCGGGCCTGAGCGTTTTATATGAAAAAGCGGCGCGCCCCGCTCACGCGCCGCACGCGAAACGCGCCTGTGTGACGGAGCCTGAAATGTCAAACCGGGCAAGTGCTCGCGCACGAAGGGTTCCATACTTTTTAGTATTTGTTGTTATAGCGGTAACAGAAATACATCATCTGTGAAAATTTCAACTGCCTAGGCCTATCACGGTTCATGAGATACAGCCTGGTGACAGACAGACAGACAGACAGACAGACGGACAATGAAGTATAAATTCCAATATAAATTGGAAAGCGCACGTAAAAAAGATTGCAACTAAAATGTCAAAATTCACCTATGCATTAAGAGAATTAAAAAAAACCACTAACCTAAAATCTGCCCTTGCAGCTTACTATGCGTATGCCTATTCATGGTTAAAATATTCTATCATCCTATGGGGGAATAGCACGGATGCAAACGAGTTGTTTATTCTCCAAAAAACATGCGTAAGAATATTAGCAAATATCTATTGCCCTGACAGCTGCCAACCTTACTTCATCAAATTTAAAATCCTAACCTTAACTTCAATTTATATATTTGAAATTTGCAAATTTGTACGTAAATACCCCGATCTATTTAAAAAAATTGCTGACCAACCTAGACGATACGAATCGAGAAATAAAAACAACCTTATACAGACAACAAACTCAAAACTAAAACTACATAGCACAAGCCCACAAAACATGGCCATCAAAATTTATAACAAATTACCTAATGATATAAAAGATATTGAACTGGAAAAAATATTTAATAAAACTTTAAAACAACACTTAATCAAAAAATGTTATTATAGCTTACAGGATTATTTAATGAAAATGAGTAAACAGCCAAATAAATGTATACGCTGGTCAAACTTTTAAATACCTACCTACTTGTAAGTAAATAGCTGATTCAGTTTATCTATTCGTATTTGTTTGTGTACAACGGTCTCGGTGTGAAAGTAACAAGGTACCGACCTACCTAATTGTATAATGCTAGAATATGAAATTATGCGGGCATATATAATGATAAGTATTGTTTACATATCTAACTACATTGCTGCGCCCATCAGGGTTTCATGTGTCATTTGTGTACCTACCCATACTCTTAAGTACTTGTAAAACCTTTAATGTACATGTGAATTGCAATAAATAAATACAATACAATACAGTAAAACTGAAATAAATGTCATATACCTACTAAGAAAAACCGGCCAAGTGCGAGTCGGAATCGCTAATAGGTTCCCGTTTTTTAGTTACCCTTCAGGTACGGAACCCTAGTATGAGTGTAATAGATTTGTAACCGGTCAGCAATGTGAGTCCCTTGGAGAAGCAGAGGTCTAGTCTAAACCCCCACTTACCATCGGCATTAACAGCCTTGTATTCTTGTTTGCCACCAACATGTCATATTAAAACATATTAATAAAAATTTACTCGGTCAACAATGTGAGTCCCTTGGAGAAGCAGAGGTCTAATCTAAACTCCCACTTACCATCGGCATTAACAGCCTTGTATTCTTGTTTGCCACCAACATGTCATATTAAAACATATTAATAAAAATTTACTCGGTCAACAATGTGAGTCCCTTGGAGAATCAGAGGTCTAGTCTAAACTCCCACTTACCATCGGCATTAACAGCCTTGTATGAGTTGTATGCTTGTTTGCCACCAACATGCCATCCCAAGTAGCACAGATAGCTCTATAACTACTCACTTTTAGTTCTATCTAACGCTCTGTGCGTATTAAGACACTTATAAGAGCACACTCGTGGTCCTACAGCTGTATAATAGATCTCAGTAATATTTATATAGCTTAGGGCTGATTAAAAGCTGCATTACGGCTCTGAAAACTACCATTAATATGCAAAGAGTGATATAAAGGTATATTTGCTACGACCCTATACAGCTTTAAGGGTTATCAAATGCTTTAACCGTTATAAGGTCTGTTTAGTGGATAAAATTACGCCATGTGCTGTATAAGGAGGTAATTGTGGACTTTTATTACGTTGACTTATTAAGGGAGCACAAGTGAACTATTATGAAGCTAATAGACGTATAATGGAACACATGTGGCACATAATACAGCTTGTCGCTTAACATGATTACCGCTAAGCAGCTTTTATTACACTGACTTTTAAGGGGCCATGAGTGAACTAATATGAAGCCAATAGACGTATAATGGAACACAAGTGGCGCATAATACAGCTCATCGCTGAACGTGTTTACCGCTAAGCAGCTTTTATTGCGCTGACTTTTTAAGGAAGCACGAATGAACTATTATGAAGCCAATAGACGTTTAATGGAACACACGTGGCGCATAATACAGCTTATCGCTGAACATGTTTACCGCTAAGCAGCTTTTATTACGCTGACTTTTAAGGGAGCACGAGTGAACTAATATGAAGCTAATAGACGTATAAATGGAACACACGGGGCATGGGCATAATACAGCTTATAGCTGAACATGTTTACCGCTAAGCAGCTTTTATTATTCTGACTTTTTAAGGAAGCACGAATGAACTATTATGAAGCCAATAGACGTATAATGGAACACATGAGGCGCATAATACAGCTTATCGCTGAACATGTTTACCGCTAAAGCAGCTTTTATTTCGCTGACTTATTATAAGGGAGAACGAGTGAACTATTATGGAACCAATAGACGTATAATCGAACACATGTGGCGCATAATACGGCTTAGCGCTGAACATGTTTACCGCTAAGCAGCCTATTATACTACGATTGGGACTGTCTGCATAGCGGCTGTTTAAACGTCCACAAGATGCCTTATAATTGTTTAGAGGTTCACTCGTGTATCGAAATAACGACTTGGACTGTATAGTGGTTCACTTAAGTATCTTTGTCAGATATATAACAGTCCTATGCTGCATATTAGAATTTTAAAGGTTCACGTTGCTTTTTAACATTGACCGCCATTTTATTGTATATAACCTACAAAATTGAAATTGCTTTTCCAACTTTTAAGGGTAACAATAAGGTTTTGGGCCTGAGTTCTTAACCTAAATCATTAGTTTAGTACTTTCTATAACGTATTATTAACTTTTTATGTCATAATTCTGTCCAAACCACTGAAATAGTTTTTACACATAGCTTATTTATATCATTTATTTAAATAAATACTGATTATTTTCGTGGCGCACTGAAATTTTCTTAGATAATGTATATATATAATGTCAATAAACTTGCATTCCCAAACATCTTTTTCGCATTAATATATAAAAGATCATGTACAAACATTTAACTAAACACTTTAACAAAATGACTTATGGTGTCGTTGCGCTTAACGTTTTTGATTCAATATAAATATGTTCACCTCTGCGTTCGTCGTCACTATACGAAATATAATAGCTGATTTTTAAGGCAGAGGTGTAAAAGTATGTTATTAATTATCTTTTATTCAGCCCAACGTCAATCTTTCCCGGTATTAGGGCGCACATGTGACATATTAGCTGAATAAAGGGTAACTGGTGGTCTCTTACCCAGTCAATATACATCTCTTATAACTCCTGTTACCCCTTATAATTCCGTTAAATTGCTGCTACAATGCTCTTAAGTAGCTATGTGAACTTAAGGCTGCCTAATTTGTGCCCATTTAAGAGTTATAAAAGCTGAAAAGACGCTTATACAGCTCTTATGCAGCTTTTATATTCCAGCTTCAAGCGTATTCGTACTTCATTATGCGGCTGCTATACAGCTAATCTGTGCTACTTGGGATGTTAAAACATATTAATCAAAATTTACTCGGTCAGCAATGTGAGTCCCTTGGAGAAGCAGAGGTCTAGTCTAAACTCCCACTTACCATCGGCATTAACAGCCTTGTATGCTTGTTTGCCACCAACATGTCATATTAAAACATATTAATAAAAATTTACTCGGTCAGCAATGTGAGTCCCTTGGAGAAGCAGAGGTCTAGTCTAAACTCCCACTTACCATTGGCATTAACAGCCTTGTATGCTTGTTTGCCACCAACATGTCATATTAAAACATATTAATAAAAATTTACTCGGTCAGCAATGTGAGTCCCTTGGAGAAGCAGAGGTCTAGTCTAAACTCCCACTTACCATCGGCATTAACAGCCTTGTATGCTTGTTTGCCACCAACATGTCATATTAAAACATATTAATAAAAATTTACTCATTTCATCAGTCATATCCAGCCTAGCATTGCATTGGCCCCGCTTAAATATTTCTTTAATTTGTTTTTAGTATTTGTTGTTATAGCGGCAACAGAAATACATCATTTGTGAAAATTTAAACTGTCTAGTTAATCTAGTTATCACGGTTCATGAGATCTTGAGATACAGCCTGGTGACAGACAGACGGACAGCAGAGTCTTAATATTTAATAGGGTCCCGTTTTTACCCTATGGGTACGCAACCCTAAAAAGTGACCAAGGCCTCCAGTGCCCTAGGCTGGAATCAAAGCAGCGTCCTCTGCTATTGCAGCAGGTGCCTGTGCCATTCTGCCACCGGGCCACCCACGGCGGCATAGGTCGATTTTTTCCAAGGATACTTATGCACTACTTACTGAAGGTTTATGGAGCCTCGCCATCCCTAAGCCTAAATTAAATATTTTCTGAAAATAATTTGTTTTGATCTAATAACATATTGGAGTCCTCGTAATAGGGGTCCCGTTTTTACCCTTTGGCTACAGAACCCTAAAAATCAACCTTGTTTTGGTACTATGTACTATGCTTCACTATGACTCTGAAATTTTAGCAGGAATTAATATTTTTTTTGTTGTCACCTGTCAAATTAGAATAGAATAGAATAGAATAGCCTTTATTGACCAAAAAATTAAATTTCAGCACATATTACATTTAAATAAATTCACATTTCATTTATATCAATTAGTTTCAATATTTTTTCCTTAGTAACTTTATTAAATAATTTTTATGTCATTGCTTTTTAATAATTATTTCAGTCTGCCTTCTTGGCATAGGCCTCCCCCAGCTCTCTCCACAGCTCTCTATCCCTTGCCGTCCCTATCCAATTAGGTCCCGCATGCTTCTTTATGTCATCCGACCACCTCATTATTGGTCTCCCTTCTCTCCTTTTTCCATCTCTAGGATACCATTCCGCTTCCTCTCTATCCCACTTATCTTTACCTTCCCTTGCCATATGTCCAGCCCAACCTGTTGCAGTCAAAAGTGTGAACTGGCCAAAGAACTTTTAACCGACAAAAACAGGCAAAACTGCTTTGACTGAGCATGTTGGTCAAAAGTAGTTTTACCTGAAAATCATACCTATTTCTGGCAGCAGTTTCGTTTTTAGGGCGTAGCAAAAAAAAAATAACCCTAACCTACCTATCTCTGGGAACAGTTTAGTTTTTTGGGCGTAGCAAAAAAATAACCCTAACCTACCTATCTCTGCGAGTACTTTTGACTGATAGTAACAGTCACAACACAATTACTATTAACCAATGATTTTCAGGTATAACTACTTTTGACCAACATGCTCAGTCAAAAGCAGTTTTGCCTGTTTTTGTCGGTTAAAAGTTCTTTTGACCAGTTCACACTTTTGACTGCGACATATATACTATCTATATATCTTATTATATTTAATCTTATATTCAACTTACATTGACTCCGGAGATAACTTATTAGCTTTATGCAGTTGACTTTCCAATTCACCGATACACCTCAAATTTGATTCATAGTCTAAAGCACAGTTATTAAATATGTCCACAATACACTGTAGCTTTTTGCACTTTTTCACACTGGCAATGTACTTAATTAGAGTGTGTTACAGTCAGCTGGCACTTAACTCAAAGTTTCTTTGAACAACGTCATTTTCATCTCGCTCACTTATTAGTTTATCACAGCTGCTTCAAGGTTGCTTTCACTTGCATTTCCAGGTAGCTAGTAGTGCCTTGACATGTAAGAATATTTGGAATCATTCTGAAATATTAAAATACAACTAAGAGACCGATGTTTATACTAAACACAATACACCCATGGAACGCTTTGAAGTTCAAATCTCGTTACGTTACGATGGCGTTTGCACTTTGCACTATGTTCGGTGACTATTTTTTATTGTTAACACACACAATACACTATTTAACAGGTTTTTATCACGTCTGGAGTACCGGATAAAGTATTTTCGAATAACAGCCGTCGTTGACGTCTAGGCAGTGTTGCTATCGTCTTAAAAGCCGTAACAGACTATCGCACGTTCTGGCTTAAAAACAAATTTATGTAATAATTATACCGGTATACATATCCATATGAAACGAAACTTAATGCAAATAATAACCATTATACATACCGGAAAGTCATCAAATAAACAGTAATATTCGTCTTGCTTTTTATTAAAAAAAATACGACCAACCTAACTTGTAAGCATGTTTGCAGTTTCTAAACGCAACGCATAGCTGTCAAATGTCAACCAACAAATTGAGCCTTTAGTATTGTTTGTCGAAATTTTTTCACTTTTAAATGCAAAATACGCGACAATACGAATTTTGCGGATATATGTTCTCGATTCAAAAGTGTTATTTTTTTACGCTCTTTTGTTTGAGCATAATTTAATTTGTTTCTACCGTCAAAGCCGCTCGCGTTTATATATAAAGATAATAGTTTTGAATGATTCACGGTTAGTTTCACTAGACTTATATCAACCGGGATATGAATCGTGATTACCTTTTATATTATTTTTGAGCCCCCGATATTTCGACACAGTTACATGCATCTTGTACACGGGTAACTGATGGATTTATATGGGCAAATAAAAGGCGCAAAATTCAAATTTTCTATGAGACGACATTTGAGCCTACATTTTTTAATTTTCCGCTCTTTTCTCCTGACGGCAATTGTTTGACAGAGTAAAGTTTTAACCAGAGATGGGCATCATTCGAATAAACTTTTATCTAAATAATGATCATTCGACCACTTTTCAAATTAAGAATGATTAATTCCTTATTTCATTCGAATAAATCCACGAAAAATATTAAAGTTTTTTGGCTTATTCTTTTCAAATAAACAACACGTTTCATATGACTTGCTTTTACTGTGTGTTTGTTCTGAAGTTAAAGATTGTTAACGGTTAAAGGATAAGCCCAGGTAGTATAATGAACAAAGGATTAGCGTGAACAATGAATTACTCACACACAAAGTTAGTAACTTTCTAGCCTGACTTAGAAAGAGATAGCTATATAATAAAAGAGTGAGAAAACCAAATTATCTTAGCAGTTGTTTGCTTCAGAGCGAATCTTAAAGCGTATCAGTAACTATTTAAGTAGTTGCTGGTTGTTGAATTGCACATCACACTTGCCAAATCTATCTAAACCGTGAAAAGTTACTAACGTATTTCAATAAAAAAATTATTCGTGGCAATTCATTCGACGAATAAATTATTCGCGGACAAATTATTCGCCGAATAATTTATTAGAATAAGAATAATCATCCGACATTTTTATTCGTCATTTGCGATACATTTTGTTATTTTTATTCGTCATTCGTCATTCGAATGAAATTTGCCCATCTCTGGTTTTAACAAGGAAAACACGTTTTCAAAGTTTTGTACGGCAACAAATATATAGATGAATACTGAAAGGCTCTTGCGCAGATTATAAGCATCGTGTGAAAAAGAGTGTAAAAGCTGTAATTGACGGGCGTACTCTTTCTTGCTCACTAATACGGACCACCTTCCACTCAATCGAACAGGCATATAATCCGCACCTGTATTTTAATTTCTCATGTAGCCCGCACTTCAGGCACAAATTAAATAACCATTTAGTGCCGATTTTGTGGATGGTCCAATGTTAGGGACCTTGCCAATCATTTTTATGTTTATAATATCTAATAGCCCTTACACTTCTCAATGTACTAAGTATTCAATTTGTTGTTTAAGGTCCAAAAAAATTTCGTCATTAACTTGAAACTAATAGCTTTGATCAAGAAAAGCCTAGAATGAGCGGGACTTCAACCGCAGTGCAAGTAGGTGAGTTTGTAACAGTCAAAGGGTAGGTGAAGGTTACTTGTTTCTTGGATAATTATTAACCCTACCTAAATGCTTTTATGTTATAGATTCTTCAGACATACGATTAAGGAATTTACGTGATGATACCGACACCGCTGATCTTTTTGGCAAATTAGTTTCAAAGGAAATATCAAAATTGAACACTATAGATTTATACGATTGCATGAGAGATATTCTAGACGTTGATGATATCCTGTTATCCCTCATCAGGGACATAGGGCTCTCAGAAGGGATTTCCATTCTTCGCGGTCCAGCGCGGCCTCTTCCAGCTCCGCCCAGCCGAGGCCAACTGATGCCGCCTCTTTTTCCACTGTGCGCCTCCAGGTGGTACGTGGGCGACCTTGTCCTCTTTTTCCGGGAATTTTCCAGGTCAGCCCTTGCTTGGATAGGTGATTGTTTGGCCTTCGTAAAACATGTCCTATCCAGCGCCATTTCCGCAGAAGTATCTCCTTAGCTAAAGGGTTTTGGCCAGTCAGTTCCCATAGTTTAACATTGGAGATGGTCCGTGGCCAGTAGACTCCTACGATTCGCCGCAAACACTTGTTTACAAACACCTGGAGTCTACTGGTTATGTCTTGCTTGACGGGCCATGTCTCGCATCCATATAGGAGGACCGACTTTACGTTCGAGTTGAAAACCCTTAGCTTGGTGCGGCGAGTGATGACTGTGGAAGTACGGGTTTCAACTGCGCATATGCGGCGCGGGCTTTATTGATGCGAGCTTCAACATCCGCTTCGCACCTCCCAGGGGGTTCATAACACTTCCCAGATATGTAAATTTTGTTACTTCTTCAACTGGCTCCCCGTTTACTAGAATAGGCGTTGCATTCTGGGCGTTATTAAAAGATATCGCCAAAAAATTAATTAAGTAAAATTATCATTTCAGACGAATATGTATGTACCTGTAGTAGAGAAGTAAAAGAATTTATGAATGAATATTATCACGGCGATATCGAGAAACAAAATAACAATAGTGACATTGATTTTGAAAATTGTATACCCGAATTAATAATTGAAAAGGAAATAATACAATCATATGAAAATTAAGACTTTTTAGAAAACAAAGAAATAGAAGAATGCAAGATATTACCTGACGAAGAATTGTTTCTTTCTACAGGGTGTGGATGTCAAAATAATTGTACTGATTTGTTTTCTCGTGACGTAATATTGAAATGTAGGCTTGATTGTTTAGAATTAGATTTCAATTGTGAACATCATTTCAATCATCTTAACATCCTACTTTTGGGCGAATTAGATGTACTAACGAAAATAGGACCTGAAACGTCACAAAAAGCACATAAACCAAAAAGCAGGCAAAGAGCTCGTGCTGATTTTTTGTTTAGAGGGTTTCCAGTGTGTCGAAATTTCTTCCTATTTGTTCACGGAATAGGAATCAAAAAGTTCAAACATGTTTTGAATCAGTTCAAAGCAAATGGTGTGGCAGCTAGGGCTTGCAATTCGAATATTCGAATATTCGAATTTGTCGAATATTCGGCCTGTTTTGATATTCGAATATTCGGCCGCTCAGGTTTCGAATATTCGAATATTTTTTATTACTATAAAAAATCTATTTAATCCGCTGCAGTTACAGTTTCTGTGTGTTTTCCGGGTATTTACAGTGAATGAGTAATGGTAGGTACCCAAATACGAAGGAAATAATATTTTTACTGTATTCCTCTCGATAGACTTCGTGAATACAGTGAAACCTAACTCAATTTGAAAGAAAACGAAATCAAAAAGTATGTTATTTTTACGGTGCATAAGTTTTAAGTTAAAGGGTCATTCTGTTTATTAAGACTAAACCTTGCCCGCACTTATCGCAATTCTCAAATTTGATCATACCAAACCTGCCCAGTGCCCAACTAGGTAATCTAACTATGCACCTTTAGCTGACAAATAATCCAGTAGTCAACTAACTTTTTCCCTTAAATATTCCAATATTATATAATTAAGCCGACCATTCATTAAGGCCTCTGAGTGACTACAAGTTAATTTAAATCAGAAAATAATTACCTACTAAAAAAAATTTCTTACATACCTAGGTTTGGTTTAGATGATTAAAGTTATATTATTTCACTCAACGGCGCATTTATAATAAAAGTTTTATCTAGAAATATTGAATACGTCTTATTTTGGCGTTTTACTTGTTTTTATAAATGTGGGCATCTCATAGTAGGATGATAAAATCTAGTCAATTAAGTGGATTTCTGCAAAATATCATTAGTTTTAGCAATATGTGAAATAAGCTTTTGAATAAAACGATAATAAACCGATTTCTCGTTCTTTTTCTTATTTTTTATAATATTCGAATAATTATTCGAATATTCGAATATGTCGTCAGAAAAAGTCGAATATTCGAATACCTGAAAGTTTCGAATATTTGCAAGCCCTAGTGGCAGCACAGCAACATGGGTCCAGTAAAAAAATTTTACGCCATTTAACATTAGAACAAAGATCCGAAGTGGTTAAGTTTATAAATAACTTTTCGGAACAAAACTCCCTCGTGCTGCCTGGGCGATTGCCTTATTTTCGCAACACAGACCTGCATATTTTACCTAGCAGCATGACCAAGTTAGTATGTTTATGAAAAATATGCTAAAGCTGCCGAAGAAAACGGTAAACAACCGGTAAGCCAGGCGTCATGGTATAGATGTTGGAGTGATTTTTGTGGACATATAGTTGTACAGAAACCTCGAACCGATTTATGTAGTACATGTCAAAGTCTTGTGACTACTCTAGGGAAAATGCAGGCTTTAAACGAAAATGTTAAAACTCAACGCATACAGGAGTCGTTAGATCACTTAAATCAAGTTCAATCTCAAAGAGCCTACTACAAAAATGTTATAGCAGATATTGCACCACTACTAAAAGGCAAAACACTAGGTTTACATAGCCCTTGTACTTATAATGGACTGGTACATTACTCGTTCGATTTTGCCCAGCAGATTCACCTGCCGCATGATTCCCAACAAGTCGGTCCACTGTATTTTTTGACTGGATATAAAGTGGCACTATTCGGAGTTGCGGTTGAACCGCTACAAAAATTCGTGCTATACATTATACCGGAGTCGTGTGTTGTTGGCAAAGGTTCTAATGTAGTAATATCACTACTCCACCACTTTTTTGACAATTTCGGTTTGGGGGAAACGGATGTGATTTGTCACGCTGAAAACTGCACAGGCCAAAACAAAAATAACTATATGATGCAGTATGCAGTTTGGCGTGTTTTGACCGACAAACACAAAAGTTTTCAGCTCTCATTCTTGCCGGTAGTCCACACGAAATTCGCACCGGATCTTTATTTTGGCCTATTTAAGAAGAAATTTCGACACACTGTAGCTAACTCAATAAAAGATGTATGTGAAATCGCGGTAACAGCATGTAGGATGTCTAATTCTATTACTGCCGTAATGGTTGGTAATGAGACGGGTGACGATGTCCACGTTCAGACCTATGACTGGAAAACTTATTTCAAAGGTAATAAACCTGTTCCTGTAGCCGATCTTCTATCGTGTATGCATTTTAAAACCGAATCATCTAATCCTGGTGTCTTAAAATGCTCAAAATCATCGCCAATTGAGTATTCAAGGGAGATAAACATTTTCAAGGACACATCGTTCAACGATACATTACCTAACATTGTCTTGCCGGAAGGCCTTTCCTTTCAAAGGCAAAAATATTTATATGAAAAAATTCGCAACTTTGTTTCGGAAGAATCAAAAGACGTTCTTTGCCCTTTGCCGAAAAATCAGGTAATCTCGCCATCCGAACCACCACAAGATCCTCGAGTGTGTGACGAAACTAACGAAGGTAATACTCTATCCAATGACGACGAGCGAAGAGAGTCCCATATAATTCCTTCAAATGCAGAACAAGGAACTTCTCTTCCAAATCCTAAAAGAAAAACACCTACATGCTCTTACTGCGGTCAGTCAGGTCACCGAAATCAAGTTAGAAATGGAAAATATTATTGTAAAAAACGTCAATCAGATAGTTTAGTATAACCATAAAATGAGACTGCAAAATATTTAGCTTACTCCCATTAATTTGATTACTTAGTGGCTCTGATTTAAACTTTCACGATTATTAAACATTATCAAACTGCACAACGGGACTTAATCGCGTATTTAAGTTTTAACAAGTCTGCGGTGGCTGAGCATTTGCTGGAGTCAGGACCAAACCACTGGATTGAGCTGCATAACCCTAAAATCCTCTCCACGGATCGCCATTTCTACAGTAGAAAAGTGCGGGAAGCCATTGAAATCAAAAAACATTGCAATTTTAATCGGGACGAGGGTTTTAAGATCTCATCCACATGGAATCCAGTCATTAGTAAATGTAAGCGGAAACGAATATCGACAGTCGATAAATCGAATATCGTTAGTGTTGTGTGTCGACAGAGTGACATCCCTAGTGCGCAAAACGTTCAAACTGATAAACAAGACCAAGTGCGGGTAGTTCGAAAAACTCGCGCGGCTAGAAGATGTTGATGTCAACTTGAGCCAGTCTTCTCCGAGACCACGGGGACAACGCCGTCCTCGAAACGTCGGAGGTAAATCTTAAAACTTAAATACGCGATTAAGTCCCGTTGTGCAGTTTGATAATACTTAGTGGCTAACAGTTTTCTTGGAGCAGTACTCAGGTTTTATATTTGTTAACGTATTTGATTTTGTTGTGATACGGCCTTAACACCTTAACTTATATATTACTTCGTAAAGACGGTCCTTATGGATGGCATGAGTGGGCCAGTAAATTGGTGCGCATATTGCGTCATGGGCACCAATGTGAGCCAGTCGTGCACTCTAACGGAACTAGAAACAAATGAACTTTTATATGTGAGCTCTAAATAAAGGTTTTTTGTTCCTAGTTGCGTTAGATTGCACCACTGTCATTTAGTGCACATGGTGCAATTTGTGCACCAATTAACTGGCCCACTTCGTGCCGTCCTTAAGGCGATATGATTCGACTCATCAACGAATCTGAGGGGGTGAGGTGCGCGGCAAACCGTGAAGCCCCGCCCGCGCGTCCCGCGACCCTCTCGCCGAGCTCGTGAGCGCGCGCCGCGCACGGTAAACATTGCAGACGGGTCACAGTATAATGATCTTATGATGGCAGTATTTTAACTAGACCGGGAAATGGTCACGTTTTAGAGTTTTTATTGTATATGTACGTATGTATTTTTTGCATTACGTATTTCTGATCATTTCATGTAGAATTATTATTTTTATATAGACATGTGTACTTATTATTGATCAGTAAGAACGTTTTAATTTCATGGCAGCGTGTTCGAGTTAAAGTACCTAAAGGAAAGTAACAATTTTAAAGGAGACGGTCAATTAAGGGTTCTATTTATAAAGGTTATTAACCTTAATCAACAATTTTACTTTACAGATTCCTTTAACTCAATAACGCTGCCGTGAAATTAAAACGTTGTTACTGATCAGTAGTACTTATTTATAAGCTCTAAAAACAAAAAAAAAAACAGTTTCAAAGTAAATTTCTGATAACTTTTTGGTCAGTGCAAGCCTTATGGTTTCGTCTTGGCAACATTTTACATGAAAATGTTTTTGGTGGGTCTCATTATCACAATTTCCAATAACCTAACTTAATAAATTATTGTTTACAATACCTATCGACTTTATACCTACTTTAATGATCACACAATTTTAACGAAACAATGTTTTCAAGAAAATAATTCAATTAAGTGCGAGTCAAACTCGCGCACCGATGGTACCTACATTTTATTAAGTACATTATATATATATTTTTTTTATTAAGTTGTAACTGACTCATCATCATCATCTCAGCCATAAGACGTCCACTGCTGAACATAGGCCTTCCCCTTGGACCTCCATTCCGGTCGGAAGCGACCCGCATCCAGCGTCTTCCGACGGCCTTAACAAGGTCGTCTGTCCATCTTGTGGGTGGACGTCCTACGCTGCGCTTGCTAGTCCGTGGTCTCCACTCGAGCACTTTTCGACACCATCGGCCATCTTCTCTGCGCGCAATGTGGCCTGCCCATATATATATATATATATATATATATATATATATATATATATATATATACACGCTGAAATTTTTATCGTTTTGTTCCCGAAGCATAGAGGTTAGGTATCGATTATACAGTCAAATAAAATTGTCAAAAAAAATCTAGCTCTTCAAATGAAAAAAATAAGCAAGTGAAAAATCAGTTTCACGAAATGAGTAAAACACGTAGTAACACCGCTGACGTCACGTCGAAAAAGTCATAACCACCGCGTTGCCGCCTGCGCTAGGAACCGGCTATGTACCTAATCGTGGCGCCGCCGTACGAATGTTTAGTGGTATGTACGTAAGATTAAGGGTTACTGTTAGACTTGCTTTCAATCTTTCCTTCATACTTTTATGGGCTTAGGACCATCATAACCTAACCTACTTACCCTGTTGTATCGGTATTTTAACGTTTTAATAAAATAATACAATTAGAATCGGCTAGGCAGGTATAAGGTATTATGGCGTATTTAAAAGATTGAAATCAACGCGTATTTACAATAATTTTAATAATCAAGTACCTTCTTGGATTCGGTCGGTGAGTACCCTTAGTTTTTAGCTATGTACACAAATCACACTTCACGGTAACGCAATAATTGTTCAAAATGTTGTCCATTACGCTGAATGCAAATGTGTGCACGTCTTACTAAATTGTCTTTAAGCTTACGTAAAGTGTCTCTGTCACGTTTCACAGTCTCGAAAGCACGAATTATTTTTTGTCTCAGTTCATCGCGAGTTTGAGCTTCCTCGGTAAAAACCAGTCTTTGCACTTGCGACCACAAAAAAAAATCCATTGGCGTTAAATCCGGACTACGTGGAGGCCAGGCCACTGGTCCGCCGCGCCCAATCCAATGGTCTCCAAACTCTTCGTCCAGGTGCCTCCGCACTTCCAGCCGATAATGGGCCGGGCATCCATCGTGCTGATAAAAAATATCGCGTAAATAAGCGATGGGCACATCCTCCATTAGATTTGGATTATTTGGAATCACCTCCCTCAGCATTTCCAAATAATTGAGGCCATTCAAATTACCTTCAATGAAATAGGGTCCGATGATTGAATCGTTAATTATCCCAGCCCATACGTTAACACTGAATCTCACTTGATGGCACGATTCACGAATGCAGTGCGGATTATTAAACGCCCAAAAGTGTTCATTGTGTTGATTGTAGAGCCCCACACGTGTAAACGTAGATTCGTCCGTCCACAATACGTTTACGTTTTGATGCTCTAAAATCCACTGACAAAACGCTATCCTAGCAGACCCGTCTTTCTCGTACAAAGCATGCACTTTGCGAAAGTGAAACGGGTGCAGCCCTTCGGAGTTTAATATCTTCCAGACATAATACTGACTGACAGCAAATCTCCGAGCGGCCATACGTGTGCTTCTCATAGGGTGCCGCTCGAAGTATTCAATTATGTCTTCCTCGAGCTCCGCCGCGTAGTGTGGTCGACCGCGTGCCTGCGCGTGTGCAGGAGTACGGAGTTGGCCATGGTTCAGGAGCCGCTGCCTGACAGCCAAAAACGTATTAGGGGCCGGAATTTGTGGTTCGGCAATCCCCTGCGCACGTAAATGGTTCAAATTTTCAGGCTGCGCATACAGTATCCGGGCTTGGTTCATGTTGAAACCAGAACGTACGTAGGCATCCAGCATGGCAACGTATTCCACGTTGGAATACTCATAATTACGATCCATTTTTTTACACACAGAATCTTATACGAGTGAAATTCGTTAGCATTCGCTTGTAACAATAACATTTGACATTGACACCAAACATTGACTTATCAACTATTAGACCGATGACATCAAGTTGATTGGTGTCATCTCGTTACCTTATGGGCGTACTTCTTGAGATTAAAAAGGTAAGCATTACTTTTTACAAGTCCTGCTCAATTACCTCCATCTAGCTCTATCTGTGACACCAACCCTGGACAAAACCTCAACCGTTTTTCAAGTCTGATGACTCACACGACAGCTAATTTATGAATTAACATGGCGGTCATCGTTTTTGGGCGATTACGAAAAGTAAAGTTTTAAAATTTTTTTTGCGGTTTTTTAGGTCGAGGAAAAATAAGGTGATATTTTTTTTCCTCTAATCTGATAATTAGTTGATAATTTGAGATGAATTTTAAAAATGAGTCAAGTAGCCTATTGGTGACTAATTGCATCGCGACTGGTGTTTCGTGGGCGACGGGGCCGTGCAGGGGTGAACTGCGCAGGTGACGGCGGGACGTGCGGGGTGCGGGAGGGATAGCTCCTTAGAAAATCAGCACGAATGAAATCGCGGCGGCGGCGACGGTTTGAGGCGGCATTTTTCTGTGTTACTATTTATTCTCACGGCTTCGAGTTCTGTATTATTTTTTATTTATTTGGCAATTTTGAAACTAAGAGCTAGATTTTTTTTGACAATTTTATTTGGCTGTGTAATCGATACCTAACCACTACGCTTCGGGAACAAAACGATAAAAATTTCAGCGTGTATAACATTTTCAAGAAGTCTGGTCGCTTGTGGTGAAAAAAAAAATGTATGGAGAACAGAGTGGCCAACTTTCTTAAAAATAGTTTATCTAATACTGATTCTAAAATGGTATCACACATGCTATTTACATTTCTACAAATAAAGATATGGCCTAGATGGTGTTTAAAGTGAAGTATGGTGCTAACTAGTAAAAAAGACATAAAAGTGCGATTATCTCGAAAACCACGAAACTTTTACTAGACCTATAAGTGCATTTTCTGGACCAGCCTAAGCTGCCCTGTCGATGGTTAGAAGGTTGTCCATTAATTACTGGACACTCTGTATAGAGATGTAACTAACCCAACTGGCACTTGGCACTTTTTTTATCTGATAGTCAGCAAATGAGCCGCCTGATGGGAAGCGGTCATCTGATACTACTTTAAACACTAAAACGTCCATGCGTTATTGATTTAGTGTAATTTCCCCACAACAAATTAGCCTTTTGGCTGCACTTGGGCCGAGCACAAGCATAAACAGTAGCAGTAGGTACTAGGTACAAAGAAATCACGGAGCGACATAACCTCCTCGTTCAAAGCTACCACGATAGGCTCAGCTAGAAAGTCGTAGAGTAACTGACTGCAAATAAATATGGGAGCGATAGCTTGCACTCCGTGGTCCATAACAATCAAACAGATGGCGATGGCGTCGCATTCTTACGCCGCTAAGGATCCGATACAAGATAATTTTAGATATTAGACAAAACAAAAAACCTAAGGTAGGGAATAAACACATTAAAAAATGTTGGCTAACGGCGTATTGCATAGAGTATCATTCTATGGAACTTGCTAACTATGTAAACAAAAGTTACTAGTAAATTCATTCATTCATCAAGTTTGATTACATAGTTAGCAAGTTTCATAGAACGGTTACCGATACGACGGTTATGTCAATTACACAAACGTGCACGGTGCGTAACGGAATGGGTAAGTAATATATAATAATAATATAATTTTACACTAAACAAAATATCTGCAAACAAAAGATTATACGAGTATAGCGCCAACTGCGCGCCTCTGGGCTGTATCTTATTCTTTGAACCTCGTGGCGGTGCAGCGATACAAAATTCACGTACGATCGCAGTGAGCGGGGTAAGCGGGTGGTGCGGGTACAGAGCGCTTAGCTCCACCCAGACGCTCAAGGGCATTGGGCCTACCAATCGTCTTAATAATATTAACTAGATTTTGCCCTGTGCGCAGGGCCCTCAGGGCCCCGCGGTACGCGTGTTGTTTGCTGTTGGTGCTGTTGTTGACGTGTTGTTGTTGCTGTTGTTTGCGCTGTTGTAATTGCGTAGTAGCTTGTTTTCCAAAGGGAAAAGAAACAAAGTTGTACTTTTGCTAGGACAAACAGATCCGCGTGCGAGCACTTCATTCCTGTAGCTCGGTAGCAGTCCGGTTATGTGAGGGTCGCAGTTCTAACCTAACCTAACCCACTTTTCTGGTAGCAGTCCGTTTCTGTGAGGGTCGCAGTTCTAACCTAACCTAACCCACTTTTCTGGTAGCAGCCCGTTTCTGTGGGGTTCGCAGTTCTAACCTAACCTAACCCACTTTTCTGGTAGCAGTCCGTTCCTGTGAGGGTCGCAGTTCTAACCTAACTTAACCCACTTTTCTGGTAGCAGTCCGTTTCTGTGGGGTTCGCAGTTCTAACCTAACCTAACCCACTTTTCTGGTAGCAGTCCGTTCCTGTGAGGGTCGCAGTTCTAACCTAACCTAACCCACTTTTCTGGTAGCAGTCCGTTTCTGTGAGGGTCGCATTTCTAACCTAACCTAACCCACTTTTCTGGTAGCAGTCTGTTCCTGTGAGGGTCGCAGTTCTAACCTAACCTAACCCACATTGTTGGTAGCAGTCCATTCCTGCTGTTGTTATTGTTGTGTAGTAGTTTGTTTTCCAAAGGGAGAAATAAATAAAGTTGTACTTTTGATAGAAAGAAAAGATCCGCATGCGAGAACTTCATTCCCGCAGCTCGGCCTTCGGCCTCGCGTGCTTGGGAAATCGTAACTTTTCCTATTGGGTCGTGTTGCAGCTCCAACTTCCTCCTCACGTGTGACGCTTCGAACAAGACTAAAATACAACCAAGCGCAAGATGAACTGCCTGTAGGCACCTTGAACTCTCAATTATATTTAATTCATGTCGACCGTGGTCAAATATTAAAATTAGTGATATGTATTTAGTTCTTAAATAATTGGATTGCGATATGCCTATTAGGGTAATTTTTTCAATTATTTCAATTTGACATTTTATATTTATTTAAATTTATGATTATGATGATGAATTTGCACGCTTGACGGGCGTGGCGCGTTGCATGCGATCCAAAGCCGGGCGCCTTCGGCACCCTCATACTAAAAGCGTAACACTCTACATATATTGTAACATCCCCATACTGTATCAATCCAAATAAATAATTTGTGATTTTCAAAGGAGTCAAAGAGCACGAAGGAATATAATCATTTTACAGATCGGACGTAGGTATATCAGTAAAGGTGAAATACTGTAAATATATCATACTTACATACTCACAATTATATTATCTAGGAATATAATATTATTTACCTACATTGAAATTGGTTGCTGACCTAGTGAAAATACTGAAATATTTTAACTGTTGATGTAGGAAAGCTAGGCGCTTTCAAGCACCTCGTAAAGTATTAGATGCTTCTGTTATCAGAAAGTGTGTTTTTATAGCACTTAGTGACTTTTTCTTACGTTTCATATGCTTTGATTCCCATTGTTTGTAAATGGTAAAATCACGTGACCGCGCGGAACACACTGACGCAGGTCCGTCCTCTACAAGCGCTGCCGCGCGACTGAAGAGGGCGTAAGTGCGTTCGCGAGTGATGGCGGTTGCGGATTTAGTAGGTATTGAAACATAGAAATTATTTTAATGATGTTACCGAGACAAAGTGATCCAAACCATCTAGATTATCTTATTACCTATACATTTATGTAAAAAACAAGCCAATAAAGTTTGTATTGTAGCTCTGAGATTGATTTATTGTTAAAAAAAGGCGTAACTTTGGATTTTTTTTCTATCGAGCAAAGTTTATCTAATCATGTTTTTGAGATCCAAAACATATCTGCCAGATCCTTAAGTATAAGATATATTTTTTTCACAATTTTAAAACATTGTTTCTTATATTTCCGATGGATTCAAAAAACTGGTTCGCTTAGCTCCTACGGGAAAAGCACGCCTTAAAGCCCGTCTACGAAGTAATATATGTATAAGTCAATGCCTTAACACGATTTGCAATGACCTTGCTCGCACCATCAACAAGCCTCATGATCGTATCATAACAAAATAAAACTTGGTTTATTCGGCGTATTCCCATTTGTCCTCGCCGGGCACAGGTTGCATGCATTCATATGAATCATTCCCATCTGCCGTCATGTACGGCAGAGGTCACGTGGGGCAATAAAATAAAATACAAATGGGAATAGACCGTTTATTCATATTGGATTAACTGTTTTGCTGGAGTAAATTATAGGTATATGGTATTATCTATATTACACTGTTCTAAATAAAAAATAAAAATAATAAAACGTATATTGAATAAATATTATCATTCTCATCACGAAACATTTACCGTTCGACAAGGTCCCTTATGGTTAATTCTTACAAAGCTTTGTCTTTGATTTTGAGACTGAAAAAACTATTTTATTTAAATTTAAGTGACTCAATTTGATCTCTTATAATTGTGTTAAACATAATTAATATATGTATGTTGATTATGATTACTTATTAAGCTTTGCAAACTAAAGGTATTTTTGTTAGTTATTGTTATCTAATATAACACGTTAATTAAAATTAGAGACTCACTTATTGTGTGTAAAAATAAGTATTAAACTTAATCCTGTGGTAAAAATTAGCGTAGTAATAACTTAAAATATTATATTTAAATTTATTTGACTCAATTTGATCTCTTATAACTATGTTTAAGCATAATTATTATATTTTTGTTGATTCTTATTAAGAGTTGCGTACTACAAAATCATTTTTGTTAAAGTTATTTTTTTCTAATTAAACATGTTGATTAAAATCAGAGCGTCACTTATTTTCTATGCCAGTACCTATTCAACTTATTCCCTTGGTAAAATTTATAACTTAAATAGCAAACTGATTAATAAACTATAGCATGTCATTTTTTATACTTCGTCTAGCATTTTTAGGGTTCCGTACCCAAAGGGTAAAACGGGACCCTATTACTAAGACTTCGCTGTCCGTCCGTCCGTCCGTCTGTCCGTCCGTCCGTCCGTCTGTCACCAGGCTGTATTTCACGAACCGTGATAGCTAGACAGTTGAAATTTTCACAGATGATGTATTTCTGTTGCCACTATAACAACAAATACTAAAAACAGAATAAAATAAAGATTTAAATGGGGCTCCCATACAACAAACGTGATTTTTGACCAAAGTTAAGCAACGTCGGGAGTGGTCAGTACTTGGATGGGTGACCGTTTTATTGCTTTTTTTTTGCATTATGGTACGGAACTTTTCGTACGCGAGTCCGACTCGCACTTGCCCGGTGTTTTCTTTAATCTTGGCCATAGTCCCATTTGTATGGGATCTACTACCGCCGTGCGAATGTATGAACGACTAGTTTAAAGTGACACTTTTTCAATGTATTTGAAATAGGTATTTGAGTATTTATGGGTATGAAAAAGTAAAACGATTATTTCAAAATGAATTCCTTGTCCTTGGTATATACGAAAATGATACCAAACTTGACCTGACAGCTACAGGTAGGTAGAAACAGACCGCATTGTACCGCCGGAATCGCATTTCCCCTCTCCCTTTTTGGGTGGAAGCAAAGAGTATATCCTTAAGACATTATATCAATAAAGTCAGATCCAAGGAACAATCGTGCCAAGCGGCATCGCCTGGGATAAAACGGCCAACTCAGTGCACTTCTCCATTTACATTTTCCCTTAAATATTTTTTTAAATATTGATCCTAGCAAAAAAGTATATAGAATATTTCATGTAGTAAATTTTATGTAGATTACTTATGTATAAGATTTTTTTGTACAAGCCACCATTTACGAGTTATTTACAAAAAATATTAACAATTGATTTACTTTCTCCTTTAAATATTGATCCTAGTGAAAAACTGTATACAATATTTAATGAAGAAAACTTTATGTAGATTACTTATGTAAAATATTTTTATAATATAAATATTAACCCATTCATGGCCACGAACCGCTGAGCGTACACAATACGCCGGGCCACCATACAAACCGTTTTTAGCTAAAACGTATGACTCAGCTTATGGGTCTCGAGCCTGGCGCGCACGGTAAATAAATCGCCGCTTATGAAGCCGGCCACTTGAACAGCATTATGCAACATTTTTACTAACCACCGTTTTTCTGTGCCTATCAAAAAAAAACTAATTACTTATTGCAGTTTGGTTAGGCGGGTTCAAATTCCGGTAATCCATAGCCATGGTCACAAAATACGAAATCACTAAACAGCACAGGAGGAGTATAAAGTCGCCCACGAATAAATCGTGCCTAAATAATATTTCCCATGTTACTCCAAAATACATCTCTAATAGGGGGGATGGGATGAATCACTTCTTGAACTCTTGTGACAAATACCACATGAAAGATAATACCGCCGCCGCCGCTCGGATGCATTCCTTGTTTATTGTCCAAGTGTGTCCGATAAGCTTACACCTGGTCGGTCATTTATCTTTGTTTTGGTAAACGCCATTATATTAGTAACAATAGAGAACTTAAAATGTGTTATAGTACTTACTTTCTAATCTGCCGTAAAAACCACGATGTTTTAAAGAACTTGTAAATATTTGTCACAAACTATTTGTAATACAATACATATTAGTTAGTGATTACTGTTTCAACGGCCTTGTTTTATATTGAAACTAAAAAAAATGAACCTTAACATCATTGTTAGTAGGTAATTGCCTAAGATACAATACAACGATCACCAAATATTATGACATAAAAGTACAGTGGGAGAAAATCCTAGTTGCCTTACCCCTCATACAAAACAAAATATTATTATACTACGGTTTGGTTCCTACAAAATGTGGCTTACCATCATCCAAACAGTAATCGGTTGTAAAATGGTACAATATCAAACAGCTTCAACATGAAATAAGCTTTAAAACCAGCCAATAAAGTTTATTTTAGCCTGCTACGGAAACATTAGTAGTTTTTACAAGTAGCGCCAGGCCACGGTGACCCATACAAATACAAATACAAATACAAATACAAATATCTTTATTTCGCTTTAAAATGTGGTACAAAAAGATGTTATAAAAGTATATCGTGGTCACACACATTCCACCAAAAGCTGGCATGCAAAACTATTCTAGAAAATACCTAAATATAAAAAGAAGCATGCAACGGTACGTACTTAGAGTACTTAAATCTAACAATCTAGTGCACTTATATCTAGCGTATTATTAAAATGTCAAAATTACAATTAAATTACTAATGTCATAACTACAATACAGATTCAATAACTAATTTCTTATATCATAAAATGTCAAGTTTGATGTCTAAAGTAATCAAAATATTCTTCAACAGAGTAAAAACATTCTTGAATGAGCCAGTTCTTAAGTTTACGATTAAATAAACTGATAGGCAAATCTTTAATGTCATCATGTAGGCAATTAAATATGTCAATGGACTTACAGTATGCGTTATTGCTGTACAATTGTGTCTTACGGCCAGGACCAGCCAGACGATTTGGGTACCTTGTAGGAAAGTTGCATATATCTTTGAAAGTTTTGAAGAATTCTGGGTGGGCCTTAACGAATAAACAAACTTCATAGATATAGATACATGGCACAGTCAATAAATTCAGGTCTATAAATAGCGGCCTACAAGATGTTAAGACGTCTACGTCACAGATCGCCCTGATGCACTGTTTTTGTGCTAAAAGTGCGCGTCTTGCATGGGTTGAATTTCCCCAGAGGAGAACGCCGTATCTGAGGAGTGAGCAAACATAGCCGTGATAGGCCTGTATTGCGGTCTGCTTGGTGCTAATTTTAGCCAATTTCCAAAGCGCATAAGCAAACGTGTTAATTTTACTGCACAATTTATTAATATGCTCACCCCAAGAACATCTGTCATCTAAACAAATGCCTAAAAACATTGTCTGACTTGATTCCGTTATTACCTGATCTGCGAAAGTTACAGTCAGTTGTTGCTTTTTGCCATTTCTATTTATAAACTGGACAAATGTGGTTTTTGATATATTTACTTGAAGATTGTTCCTATGCAACCAGTTTATTACATCAGCGATTGTTTTGTTTATGTCACTATTATACGTTTTGTCATCACTACATGGTATGACGACCGATAGGTCATCCGCGAAGAGTATACAGTCAAAATTTATCGCATTCGGTAGGTCGTTAATGTACAGTAAAAAAAGCAGAGGACCCAGGATACTCCCCTGCGGTACGCCGACCTTGTTCACTCTCGTGGAAGATCTATAAACCTCAATCGTGTTGGCCGAGTCGATTTGAGATATTTCCACAAATTGATTCCTAGTGCGTAAATAGTCTCTGAGCCATTCATTAACTACACCTCTGATACCGTAGAGCTCGCATTTAACCAGGAGTGTCTCGTGGCACACAAAATCGAAAGCTCGAGTCATGTCGAAGAAAATAGTCGTTACTGGTAAGCTCTGGTTCAAGTGACCTAAAATCTTGTTTGTCAGCGTAAAGGCAGCTAGTGATGTTGATTTACCCTTTTGAAATCCAAATTGTTCGGATTTCAATACATTAAACTTATTTAAAAATGACAATAGGCGTTCGTGAAACGCCTTCTCAAATATTTTCGAGATAATAGGTACCAGCGAAATTGGTCGGTAGTTTTCTACGCATTCTTTACTACCTTTTTTGTGAAGTGGCTTAACAAGAGAGAGTTTTAAGGGCTCCGGGAAGACTCCACAAGTGAATGACAAGTTTACTAGGTAGCTTATGACTGCAGCAATACTTTGTTTACATCCTTTTAATATTTTAGTTTGGACTTCGTCATAGCCCGCTGAGTTAGTCGGATTTAGAGTGTCAATAAATTTACGAATTTCATTTTCATCTGTCGGCGATAAGAACATATTAGCATTATTACAATTGATTAGTGAGATGTCAGGCTTCGGTTTAGGATTATTATTTACGTTAGTCAAATTTATATAAAAGTCATTAAAAGTATTTGCAATGTCAGTAGGACTTGATATAGGACTACCTTCGACAACCAGTTTCTCGATGTTTGTCCCACCTATGTTGTTAGTGGTTATGTTCTTAATTACCTCCCATGTTGCCTTACACATGTTCTTGGATCGATGTATATGATTAATGTTCGCAAGTTTTTGAGCTTGATTTATGCAGCGCTTGAGAAGCTTAGAGTAATTATTAAATTTAGTTTTACTTGGCAAAGCGCTAGCATGGTTCTTCGGTGTTCTGTAATAACTGAAGCGCAGTCTTCTTTTTGTTTTTACAGAATTTTTAATACCTCTTGTAAACCACACACTATTTTTAGGTTTTAATATAAATTTTACTTTATTAACTGGGAAACATAATTTATAAAATAGTATAAACGTATCATAAAAACTAAAACATACCTTGAGCCATGTCAATAACTTCTGAAATATATACATTTTTTGTATTTTTTAAATATGGATTTTTCTGTTTGCTTGCATCGCATATGTATCTAGAATTTCAGTATATTTACTATATTGCACTGATAGTAAACCAAACTTGAATATTCTAGACCCTGTTTTCATTAAAAAATACGTGTTTATAATTTTTTAACCTAATATACCTTATAGAAATGGTTGTTAGCTTATATGATACTTATGTTATTACATCAAATTACGTTTCGTTTAAGTTTAAATCAGAATTTATTCAAGACTCACATGTGAGTCACTGGCCCTGCGGAACTGTTTGAGCATGACCCATACGCTGAGTCGCTGGCCCTGAATGGGTTAACAATTAAAAATATTAATAATTAACTTTCTCCCTTAAATATTTTTTTAAATATTGATCCTAGCGAAAAAGTGTATAGAATATTTAATGTAGAGAATTTTATGTAGATTACTTATGTATAAGAACATTTTTTGCTACAGGCCACGGTTTACGAGTTATTTATAAAAAACTATAAAAAGGGACCTTTGAACCCGATTTGTTTTCAAACACAACATGACTGATCAGTTCATCAGCGTCACATAACATAAATTGACCTGGGCAATGGATAGACAGCTAAATTTAATGTTCCAGTAATCACAAAATCTTAATTGCTAAATTGGGACCGAGCGAACCGAAATGGGCCAGAATGTCCAATTTCAACCTACTACGTATTTTATTCATCGAAGTCTTTGTCGTAAGCGCCATCGACAATAAGGTCCCTTTTCATAGATAATACCACAAATAAGATACGAAATAAATCTCAAAACTAAATTTTAAATTAATATATAGAGTAATCCAACCATGACCATTCTAGTGCTAAAAGTCACTAAAATCATCCAAGCCAGAACACTATATATATTAAACACAATTAAAACACAAACGAATTAATTTTCACTGGAAACAACTCAAGACTTTACAATCTTTAAGACTCTATTGATTTATAACTTAGACTTAGTATATTATAACACACTAGCGCTTGTCTAAGCACAAATCAATAAATAATTAAAATTCACAAAAAATTACAAAACCACTATGAACAATACTAACTTTACAATATTAATAAGTCTATTGATTTATAATTTAAACTTTACTAGTACAATATTAAATACTAGCACTTGTCTGAACCACAAATCAATAAACAACACAAAAGGAATTAAACCCACTAAAATTAACACAATTTAAATGTACTTCTCTTAAATTATTCAAGTAAAACCCCATAACAAATTACACTACATTATGCTCCAATCCAAACTCTACCAGCATCATGAGAAACTAGCAAAGTCCAGGTCAGGACACAATATAGGTAACCTAGATAGACCTAGCTAGAGAACCGACGTCCGACGGTTTTCGGAAGGCCACGACCAATGATCTCGTAAGGCTATTTCTGGATCCCTGCCTTAGATCCCGTCATCCCTGCTATTTCCCACTTCCTTGTACGTCATTGGTTTCCCCATAACCAATACTGAATTTCATAATTTCGTACAATCCTCTCACTAATTACACCTTATTTCCTAATTCAAATAAGGTCCAAATTGACCTACTTTTGGGTGTGGTTTAAACTATTTCTTTACGCCTATGGGATTGACACTACAGTTTTTAATCTAACCGCCGTTTGTTTTTCTATATGAGCACATATTGTAGAACTCCGCCCCTTTCTAAATTCTTTATAATATGGTTCAATTTTGCATAGAATATTTTAACCAAAACAAACATTATTCATTCAATTTTACGATGACGTGCGAAATACAAGTCGACACACTTGAAACATAAGAAACCAAACTGATTTTTAACAAATTTTTAAACTATAAAGCTTTATGACATTGAAATAAAGTTCAAATTATTTTATGAATAAGTATCTTACTATCTTAATATATTGGTTGACTATTAATCACCTGGCTCTCTAAAACTATATCTAGAATTTCAGACGAAATAGCCCACTTGAGATATGAGAAGAAATATAAATACTTAAATTACCGTGGGACACAATATTGGAAATTTAACCGACTTAAAAATAGAACAATACTATGTTCACATATAATGTTAACATGGAAGGAGCCTCTGACATGTTACATGTATTAGATACAAGGCTCTGAACATCTGCTTGTAAATTATATTTGTTGTCTTGGATTTGGATAGGAAGTATAATTAATAATCAAACGAACTTACCTGTGAAGTTTGATTACAATTATACGAGTATCCAAATCCAAGACAACAAATTCCCGCCCTCCAACCCCGAAAATTAAAATCAAATAATCTCTGTTCATAACACAAAAAAGATCCACTCTGAAATAATGACGGGTATCTGAGGAGCGATGTTAGAGTGGGATGGCGAGGGATGATGGCGTATAGTGAGTGAGAGGAACAGCACGAACTTGTTTTTAAATATTATATCTCTAAAATGTGTGACAAGGACGGCATGATTCCATGTACTGCTGCTTGTAAATTATATTTGTTGTCTTGGATTTGGATACTCGTATAATATCCGCTGTATGCCGCACTCCAAAGACGTAGAACCAGAGTGTCATGTCCAGTTTATTTGTTTAAGTATAATCCGTTAGAATCCTAAACTAGCAACTCTTAACTTAAGTCTGATAATTTCCTTATTTGAACAAGTTACCACTACGTGATTACTAGTATTATAAGACCACATATTTACATAATCTTCGTTAGATATGAAAAAAAAACTAATTCATTACGTTTGTCATCTAAGTCACGTGCTGAATAACATTGACATTACACTATCCGTCTGACCTACAGAAACTGTTCGATTCCTGCCTACTCGCGAAAATACACCCGTCCTCGACCTTGCTGACTCGCACTAATCATACTGCGATTATAGTTTGAGTGTGCAAAAAATAAATTCGTTACAATCATTTTTACAATGCAAAGAAAGAAGCGTCTTTACATAAAAATCGGTAATTTTCTGTCCGCGGTCCGCTGCAGGGGACCATCGAGTGCGCCGACTTCTGGCCGAAAGGTGTCGTGTTTCGGAGGTTCCGGGGCAAACTGCCGAATCCGACACAAGAGCAGCCGATGCAACGGAGCCACGCCGTTTTGTCGTCTAAATAGTGTTTAGTTTTAAGTTTATAAGTAAAATACATATGTATATTAGCCTGTAAGGTATTTGTAATATGGGCCTTGTTGCCTGAATTAAATTTCTAAATAAATATCCTTTTTTATGTCTATGCGTTACCAACTGATATGTTTGAAGTCGGTGCCAAGTAGGGCTTGCAAATATTCGAAACTTTCAGGTATTCGAATATTCGACTTTTTCTGACGACATATTCGAATATTCGAATAATTATTCGAATATTATAAAAAATAAGAAAAAGAACGAGAAATCGGTTTATTATCGTTTTATTCAAAAGCTTATTTCACATATTGCTAAAACTAATGATATTTTGCAGAAATCCACTTAATTGACTAGATTTTATCATCCTACTATGAGATGCCCACATTTATAAAAAACAAGTAAAACGCCAAAATAAGACGTATTCAATATTTCTAGATAAAACTTTTATTATAAATGCGCCGTTGAGTGTAATAATATAACTTTAATCATCTAAACCAAACCTAGGTATGTAAGATATTTTTTTTAGTAGGTAATTATTTTCTGATTTAAATTAACTTGTAGTCACTCAGAGGCCTTAATTAATGGTCGGCTTAATTATATAATATTGGAATATTTAAGGGAAAAAGTTAGTTGACTACTGGATTATTTGTCAGCTAAAGGTGCATAGTTAGATTACCTAGTTGGGCACTGGGCAGGTTTGGTATGATCAAATTTGAGAATTGCGATAAGTGCGGGCAAGGTTTAGTCTTAATAAACAGAATGACCCTTTAACTTAAAACTTATGCACCGTAAAAATAACATACTTTTTGATTTCGTTTTCTTTCAAATTGAGTTAGGTTTCACTGTATTCACGAAGTCTATCGAGAGGAATACAGTAAAAATATTATTTCCTTCGTATTTGGGTACCTACCATTACTCATTCACTGTAAATACCCGGAAAACACACAGAAACTGTAACTGCAGCGGATTAAATAGATTTTTTATAGTAATAAAAAATATTCGAATATTCGAAACCTGAGCGGCCGAATATTCGAATATCAAAACAGGCCGAATATTCGACAAATTCGAATATTCGAATATTCGAATTGCAAGCCCTAGTGCCAAGCCAAGTAGTAACAATACCAGACAAAAATAATCAGCTTTATGGCTATAAATCCCATTAGAACTGTACTAATAACTATTATAAAGGTGTAAAGAATTCTGTCTGCCTCTTTGTCGCCTTTTCATGGCTAAACAACTGAACCGCTTTAGGTGAAATTTGGCAAGAAGGTAAATTCCTTGAATTGTTTTATATTTTGAAATATAGTCCTCTGGATAAGGGACGGGAAATAGCTCAGTCCCAATCCCACACTTGCGTGCTATAGACTGTTCGAGCATTAGTAAGAAATGCTCTTTAAAAAATACGACGGCAAAAAAATGCATTTATATTTACACTAATGTGCCGACAAACATGGTACGGACTGCGCCAAGAAGGTTTGATCGTGTGTTCTGAGGTGTGTTCTTAGGTCCAGTCGACGTCAATGATATGTTTACACTTTTGCACCTTACTCCTTTGTAATAAGGCGAAAAATGTAAACATATTTTTAACGTCGACTGTACCTACAGAAAGTACGTTCATTGTCGTCGTGTAAGGCAATCCAACGTAGGTAAATCCTTATCGAATCGCACCAAAGTCATGGTATGCTTCAAAATTTGGCTTGACACTGACTTCAAACATATCAGTTGGTAACGCATAGACATAAAAAAGGATAATATTTTATTTCATCCTTTTTGAAGTCGGTTTAACATTTTTTGTATAAGGTTTTTTTAAATAATTTTTGTTTAAATTCACTCAAAATCGAATAAAATACACCATGTCTTCTAATAACAAATGGGATGTCGATATTGAAAACTGCCGGTAGATAACTTAATGAAACCAAGAACCCCAAGGTATAAAGTTATTTTATTGTACAATATTAATTTACAATTAGGTATACTTTAAAATCAAGTGATATAATCGCAATTCTAGTAGTGTGAACGATGTTCTCGTCTCGAGTGCCAACCCCGCAAGAAGACGCGCACCGTCGTGCAGACCGGTTTTATTCAACGGAGTGGCGCCCTCTGTTGACCGGAACCACCGCTTGCGCGCTATACCGCCACCGGAAGCTGCAGTCAGTGGCATTTCTTCATTGTTGCCAACAATACAACTATTAAATCTATACAATTATATGTGACGTCCCACGGTCAAAGGTACCTTATGGCGGGTATGGAGTTATGCATACCCCAGTAATCTACAATAAATAAGCTATCGATAACACAAAAGATCAACCTTCTAGGTTGCGTAGTTACAGAGATATGATTTTTTGAAAATAATGTTGTGAAATGAGCAACTTTACGATAGAGAAGTTTTAAGTTTAGCCGCCTAAAAAACTATGTTCCTGAAGTAAGTTACATAGTTGACTACAAATAATAATACCTTATATATCTGAGATTAAAAAAATATTGCGACTTGTTCTGTAATGCAAATAGAAACTTTTGATATCGACTGATTTATGTGTATACTAACCAATCTCTTGAAATTAAAGTTTTATTTAATTTTCACGATTGATTGCAATGAGCTCTCAAGATTTAAATTTTATCTATTAGAAAACGACACTGACAGACAGTTTAAGCAAAAAACAATACCGATTTAGAGGTGAAAATGTATTTTCTGACTTTTTCATATAAAATCACAAAATTGAATATTTTTACTTTTAATGTGACACACAATCAATTTTTCTGAGCACATATGAAAGAAATTCTGTCATTCAAATGAAATAAATCCTAAAACCCCAACTAAATACTATATTTAACCCTTTATGCCACTTTAAACTTACATAACAATAACAGTATTTGCTCCATACATTTACGAAAAGGTACCTTATGGAAATAAATCTAATAATACATCACTACAAAATATCAATCATATTACAGTTTATCTTTTATGAATAGAAAATATTAATTTACATTAAACTGCCCCAAATTTAATTAGTTCTTCGTCATAATAATCTTAAAAAAGACCAATAATTTGTATGTAATGAAAAGGTACCTTGTGATTAAGTTACATGATGAGGCATGATGATGATGGAACAGTTAGGATAAACTAATAATATTTTGGGGTTAAGATGGTATAAATCGTCTATTTCTTATCAATAATATATTTCGGTTGCTATTGAAGATAAGCGGCATTGAGGTTCAATGACCTCAGATATTCCATAAGGTAATGCGTCGGGTATTGGCATTTTTCAGCACCAACCAATGGCTGATTTACTGCATGCGACCAAACCAAATGAAGATTACTCTAGTTAAGAAAGAGTTGACGAGAGTAACTTTGGTATAATAGCAGGCTACTTGGATTTGTGATGTCGGTCTATGTACGGTTATAATATTTGCGAGGCGCCCCAACCAGAACTGAAATTATCAAATTAGTTTTGCAGAATGCTAATACAGTTCTCTACCAAACTTCTTTTCCCGTATTGACTAGTTTTTTTGGGAATTTTCAATCTTTTTTCCATAAGGTACCTTTTCTACTAAACTCTGAGACGACATTACTAGGCTTATAACTAACTTATAACAAAAATAAAAACAGGTAAACAAACGTTACGCATTAAGGTTTCAGATCACACAATAAAAAAAAATTGAGCATTTTTTCACCTCTTTACAAAACATTTCATATCTCCGAAACTAGAAACCCTCATAAGGTACCTTTTCCCGTGGAACGTCACATATAAACTACATCAGTGCCTGTGGAACTTTCAATCTCCGGAATACAAGATAAAACATAAACGGGATGCAGCATATATTTCAATAGTTGAGGAAATGAATATCACTGGATTTGGCGCGGTAGATTAAAAATAAAATAAAAAATTTACGATCGACCTACCAACAAGAAATTAAAAAAATTCAAGACTCGAAGAAATCTGGAGCGGGGCTCAGTAATGTGTACACTTCTAATATTAAGTGGCTGAAAGAGATGGAAGAGGTCTTTTCAAAGGATTTAGAGAAAAAAGGTTTATGAAAACGTAAGTTCTTTTTATTATGTTACTTTTTATGCATGTAGGTATTTCTGAAATTATATTTCTTAAATAAAATTATGAAATCATTTTGTTTTGCCACGAAACGGCACCTGCCCCACTGAAGAACTCTGCGTATTTATCTCGAAGCTCCCTTGCTATACGTGCTGCATTGTTGGTGTTATGATTAGTGATACTTGGCAAAGTAGCTTGTAGTTCTCGTCTCCAAGTCCCCTCAATAATGGATCCCGAATCTATATCTTCTTGACAACACAACCCCTTGGAAAGTAAATACCGGGACTTGTGAGACGTAACCAATTATGTAGAGCACAAGAGGCGAGAATAATTTTATCGGTGGTTACGTCACTAGTTGGTATGGGCTTTTAAAAAATTGGAAACCTGCTTGCCAGAATGCCAAACGCATTTTCGACAATTCTTCGTGCTCTAGAGAGTCTGTAGTTAAATATTTTTTGTTTTGTTGAAAGATTTGTGCCACTATATGGTTTTAATAAATATGTTTTTAGTGGAAATGCATCACCTCCAACCAAAAATCCTCCTTTCAGTAGCAAATTATTCTCAAGATCACTACGTAATTGGCTGTTTTTAAAAATCCTCCCATCTGAGTTTCTTCCATTTGCCCCAATATTTACATAGCGAAAACAATAGTCATGATCAACCACAGCCATCAAAACCACACTGTTGGTACCCTTGTAATTAAAATATTCACTTCCACAATTCGGTGGTGCTACAATTATCACATGCTTCCCGTCTATGGCGCCATGGCAACCAGGGAAATTCCACCTAGTTCTGAAGCCTGTTTCTATTTCTTTCCATTCTTCATTGGTCTGCGGTACCTGAAACAGTAATTTATTTTCATTTTATTTCACAGATTCGTCGTCCCGCTAATGAAGACACTGCTTCTCAGGAATCTCGGGACAATAGCCCTGCTACCTCCTCACACTCAAACAAAAACCAGGAAGTACCAGCTAATACATCCGACACCCAGCAAGTACCAGTTACTGTGACTACGACTACTACCTCGACGACTATTACCAATACCGGAAATACTGCGAGAGGTAAAAAGAGGGCTAGAGATAGTTTTCAAGCCGTTTCTGATTTGAAAAAGTTAAATGAAGATGTAAGTTCTGAAAAAGAAACTGTATTTGATGTGTTTGGAAGGAGTGTTGCATTGCAACTTAAGAGTTTATCGGCAGAGAATGCTTTACTAGGACAAAACAGAATACAGAATATTCTGACCGAATATGGGATTAAAGAACTTAGATAAAGTACTGCATCCAATTCTTCTTCGTCTAATCGCAGCTACCAAAGGCCGTCTTCTGTATATTCAGACACCACTTAAGCTAGTTCTCAAAACGCATCTAACTATCAATTTGATGAAACTTTGCTGACTGTTTCCGAAAAATTGAACACGTCACACTTGGGATTTGTGGGTGAGAAATCCCCGATATACGTTATGGAACATTTGAGCCTCGCAAACAAGGCACTTCATGCGGCAACACGAATAAAAGCAAAAGAGAAGGGATATAAGCATGTCTGGGTGAGAGGAGGCCGCGTCTTTGTGAGAAAATCTGACGTTTCCGAATATATACTTATTAGAGATATGGACTCTTTAAATAAGATAGTTTAAGATACCTAGCAAGCTGATATGTTACAAATATTTTAAAATTCTCGAACCTTAATATATATTATCAAAACATAGGTGGTCTTAGAACCAAAACTCATAGTGTTTATACCAATGTTTGCTGTTCTAATTATGATGTTATAGTTTGGACTGAAACCTGGCTAAACAAAAGTGTTTCGTCACATGAGCTTTTCGATGACCGTTATACTGTATTCAGGAGGGATCGAGAGTCAACCGGCTTTGATAGTTGTAAGGAGGGTGGTGGTGTTCTTGTAGCAGTATTGAAAAGGTTCGCGCCTGTAAGAATGTATAGTTGGGAAACAAACTGTGAAGATCTATGGGTCACTCTCGATCTCCCCATGCATAACTCATGTGCCAGGACTAAAATTGCCTTATGTGCTGTATACTTACCTCCCCGTTGTGAAAACTACCTTAGACTATTTCCTCTCAAACTGTAATGAGGTCATGGAGTCAATTGATAGCTCGACAATTCTTATAGGAGACTTTAATCTAGGACGCATAAACTGGGCACAACCGAATAATCAGCAATCACTTAACGTTAGATTGTCACTAACAGAAGAGATGCTAGTCGATTTTGCAAATTTAAATAACCTTGTTCAGCGTAATGTCATTCTTAATAATTTCGGCAAAACACTCGATCTGGTTTTGACAGATATTATAACTACATCTGTTTCCAATGCTTGTGAGATTCTTTCTAATCCTGGCTCTCATCATCCGCCCATTGTTATCACTATTCCCTTAATCGAGACCAATAATTTAAAGAGCAACAATCTTCCCATGATCCCAAACTTTCGTAAGGCTGATTATGAAAGCATAAATAAACATTTAGATCGTCAAAACTGGGATGAATTATTTGGACAATGCGAAGATGTTAATGAAATGGTATCAACGTTCTATGAAGTACTTAAGGACGCAATTATGTTACTGGTCCCTTTTTCTAAAAATAAACATTCGAATATATATCCTATTTGGTTTAATTGTACTCTTATAAAACTATTAAAAGAAAAAAAATGTGCAAGAAAACGTTACAAAAAATTTAATAATCCGCGTGACCTAATTGAATTAAAATTACTAAGAAAAAGATGTGATGCATACGCAATTTCTTGCTATAACTCCTATATTTCTCACGTTGAAAATAACATACATAATAATCCAAAATATTTCTGGTCCTTCATAAAAGCAAAACGAGGAGGTGCGAGTAGCTTTCCTGCTTTGATGACAGATGGGGTTACTGTAAGCTCGGAAGGACCTGAGATCTGTAATTTATTTGCTCAATACTTTTCATCAGTTTACGGGGAGGATGACAGCAATAACCTCAATATGGCCAGTATCATAAGATCATCTGAATGTCTTAATAACGTAACTTTAAACCTTGACTCGATTAATAAAAAACTGAAACACCTAGATGCTGCTAAAGGAGCTGGCCCTGACGGCATCCCCCCATTTTTTATATCTAACTGTTCAAAAACATTATCTTATGCGCTATATATTATTTACCGTGAATCGCTTGACGCTTGACTTTGCCAAGATCTTTGAATCCCTTATTTGTCCCTTTATTCAATGTCACTTCAAACAATATATAACCGAACACCAACATGGTTTCGTCACTTCACGGTCAACTTCCACCAATCTTGTCTCCTTCTCTGAGTATGTCACTAAGGCTGTTGATATTAATAAGCAGATCGATGTTATCTACACCGACTTTAGTAAGGCATTTGATCGAGTTTCTCATACGGTCTTGATTCAGAAGCTTTCTTCCTACGGCGTTACGGATCCCCTACTAAAATGGATTGACTCATATCTCCATAACCGATCATTTTATGTAGTTATTAATGGTTTTTCTTCTCGGACTTATAATATTCCTTCCGGTGTTCCACAAGGCTCCCACCTTGGCCCTATATTATTCAATATATTTATAAATGATTTGCCCGTCCAACTTCATCACTCCATCCCGTTCATGTATGCAGACGACCTCAAATTCGCTAGAGTGATAAATTGTCCTTCTGATGTCGTCCTTCTCCAGGCTGATATTGACAGACTTAACAAATGGTGTTCAGAAAATGGTATGTCTCTCAATGCCAAAAAATGCTCCTCTATTAGTTTTACTCGTAAGATCAATACAGTTTCTTCATCATATCATATTGCTGGCGAATGTCTTCCTAAAGTGCAAACCATACGTGACCTAGGAATTATCTTTGACACAAAACTCACGTTCGTTCCTCACATCGATGCAATAGTAAGAAAAGCTTCATGTATGTTAGGATTTGTCATAAGAAACGGAAAGGTATTTCGTAAGATACAAACCAAAAAACTTCTCTATTATAGTTTAGTACGCAGTCACCTAGAGTATGGTAGTATCGTCTGGCGATCGCATTATGCAACTCATTCTCTTCGGATTGAAAGATTGCAAAAAAGATTTATTTGGCACTTGTCTCGATCGGTAGGTCTTGCGAAAAGATCTTTCTCTTATAAGGATAGGTTAAAACATTTTAAAATGTTATCTCTTGAGAACCGTAGAGATCTACTGGATTTAAAATTTCTCACTAAGCTTTTAAGAAATAACATAGATTGTCCACAACTTTTGAGTAGCTTTCGATTCTCAGTACCTAGAAGAACACCGCGTTTTGCTATCAAACCACTGTCTCGCCCTAAGCGCCGAACTGTATTAGGGTCAAACTCCCCGGTACCACGCCTGTGCAATTTAATCAATAAATATAGTAACAGATTCGATATTCACTTTGACTCTATGACCAAAATTAGAAATTTATTCACTAGTAATTAGTATATTTAGTTTTAATTCCATATTTATCTAGTCTATATACTTAACCAGTCGACATCATGGTTGCGCTTTGCTCCTTATTCTACAGTAATAAGGTGTTCAAATGTGCCGGCTCTGTTGTTGACTTTGCTTTTTTTAATTACTTGCATGTGGTGTTTACCAGTAATTAGTTATACATTCAGCATGTTGTTATTGTTTGTATAGATGTAAGCTTCAATGTAAGAACTGTTGGTGAGCCTTTAAATAAAAAATAATAAATAAATAAAAATAAAAATAAAACTTATGTGGAATCTACATCGCAATCAATCTTAGATACATCTTCTCCAGTACATAATGCCAACGCTACGCCCAATTATGTGAGTACTAATGACATTATAGCAAATGCAATGTATGCAGCTTTTGAGACAGACTGAAGACAACAAATTTAATTTTCAAATAAATAAAAAAATATTCAATTCACTAATGTTTTATTTATAGCATGTAAGAAAAAAATACGTACCTTTAAATATTTCTCCAAATAAGTAAATATTGCATCAATGACTTCCGGTATGAATGATGATATAGCAGCCCGAGACACTCTGTAAAAAGCCTGCAAATAACGGTAGCTCATCCCAGTCACCAAATAGCATAACGCTACTTGTAGTTTAGTCTTTGCAGGTATAGCTTCTCTCATGACAGTATCTTGCCTTTGTATCAATGGAGTAATATTTTCTAACAATGTGTCAAAATGTTCTAAATCCATTCTCAGAAGCATTCTGAATTCAGCTGGATCTTCTACTCCTAATTCTTTAAACACAGTGTTCGTAGCGCCAAAATCAGATCTTCTCAACATCCACGGTCTTGTCCGAATCCGGCGTTGCTCGTTTTCCAACAATTCCTTTAATTCTTCCATTAATAGTGGAATGAGTAACTTTGTATATTTTCTAATTAACTTTTTACGGTCCATCGTGCCCGAATCTCTCAATAGAACTGAACTGATTGTCCTAATTTCAAAACATGTGTGAACAATTACTCGCTTACATCACTGTCTCGGCCGAGAAACATTTTACTGTCTCGCCCGTTTACTCGGTACGTGTGATCAAAGCATTACTCGGTCTTTGTCTCGTTGAACTTAAAGAAAAGAGGTGACCGAAGAGCTGGCGGCTTCCTCGCACAACGTATAAGCATTGCGATACAACGAGGAAATGCCGCCAGCATCCGAATACGGTACGAATGCCTCGAGGGCCTATTTTAGATTTAAGCTAGTTATGAATTGAGTTTTATAGTACTACTGTAAGTATCTTTTATGTAAATACAGTCTGAAAAAGAAAACAAAATTCATATGAAATCAGAACAAAATATACGTAATACATTTAATAAAATAAAATATATAGAGACGAACTACGCCAAACTGTCCCGCTCAGTTTGGCGTGCGTAGTTCATTTATAGGTACCTTTCGTTTTTAGGGTTCCGTACCCAAAGGGTAAAACGGGACCCTATTACTAAGACTTCGCTGTCCGTCCGTCCGTCCGTCCGTCCGTCCGTCTGTCTGTCACCAGGCTGTATCTCACGAACCGTGATAGCTAGACAGTTGAAATTTTCACAGATGATGTATTTCTGTCGCCGCTATAACAACAAATACTAAAAACAGATTTAAATGGGGCTCCCATACAACAAACGTGATTTTTGACCAAAGTTAAGCAACGTCGGGAGTGGTCAGTACTTGGATGGGTGACCGTTATGGTACGGAACCCTTCGTGCGCGAGTCCGACTCGCACTTGCCCGGTTTTTTTCAGCTGCCTTTGCATGTGCTGCATTGCACTGTGCAGGGTAGACCCATCCTCAGACACGTGCAGTGCAGCGCATTGTTTCGCAGCCTTTTATATTTACAATGTTATCACACCCTGAAGTTACACCAGCTTTGAAAGAAATATCGCAGCCATTAGAAAGGCTTCCTGAATAAATCATGGCTATGCTGGAAAATGGCACCTGCTACCTATCTGACCCACAAACAGCACATTTGTGGGTCAACTTGGTAGGCAAGGATCTATTTGCTACTAAAAATAAATTAGTAACCAGCATCCCACTATCATCGGCATCATTACATGAACACGCGCTTTGTAGTACTAGGGCTTAAGGCGATATTTGCATCGAAAGCTGCATTTTATGCAGAAAGCCAGCCGCTTTGCCCAGTGATACTAGGGTCCAATACAAATGATTTAATCCGAGGAAACACAAATTCCTTCCACTAAAATTCAAGATGGCGGTCCTTTTCCAAAATGGCGGCTGCAAAATTTCAAAAAATTGTAGCCACAAAACGGCTGCACCGATTATAGTAATTGATATATCAATCAATTTGTATTGACACCTGTAATTGTAACAAAAATATACCATTTAAGAAATTTAAGATGGCGGCCGAATATTAAGAAAATTGTGATTTTTTATTTAATTTTTTTTCCTTCTAATGAAAAAAACTTATAAATATTCTACAATATGGTCACATATTTTTTACTTTAAATGAAACCTGATAATAATATTATCTACAAAAAAATGGTTAACAATCCGTCGAGTAGTTTTTGAACTATTTACGCGCATTACAAAAAGCGCGTATCTGCCACCCGAAACGGCCCGCTCGCTTGCGCCAAAACTGACAACTTTGATAATTTTCTTTATTTTCAAACGTAAAGAAAGGACAGAAGATGTATTTACTTACTTTAATTAATGAGCTATAAATAAATAAATAAATAATGTATTTCCGCTAATTATTTACTCCTCGTTATCATTTTCGTCCGATGTTGTTGAACTTACAGAAAAGAAAATTCATATGAAATCAGAACAAAATATACCTTATATCATTAAGTTAAATATGTATATAGAGATGAACTACGCCATACTCTCCTCCTCCATTACTATTTCAATGTGTATAATATTAAAATAGTAATGGAGGGGCGGGACAGTTTGGAGTAGTTCATCTACTTATTATACCTTTCGGTTTTGCAGCTGCCTTTGCATATGCTGCATTGCACTGTGCAGGGTAGAACCATCCTCCGACACGTGCAGCGCATTGTTTCGCAGCATTTTTTATTTACAGCCGCAATGGTCCAGGTATGATAATTCACGCCATATCTCCCTGGCTTCAGACCATTGCGGTTCCCAATTGTCATTAGATGACTTCCAACCTCAAGAAGATGGCAATGGCACAGATGCATCATCAAGAATAAGGGCATTGCCCCCTAAGTGGCCCGCTTGATATGTGACACAAAGCGCGTGTTTATGTAATGATGCCGATGATAGTGGGATGCTGGTTACTAATTTATTTTTAGTAGCAAATAGATCCTTGCGTACCAAGTTGACCCACAAATGTGCTGTTTGTGGGTCAGATAGGTAGTAGGTGACATTTTCCAGCATAGCCATGATTTATCCAGGAAGCCTTTCTAATGGCTGCGATATTTCTTTCAAAGCTGGTGTAACTTCAGGGTGTGACAACCACGTTTTGAAGCAAGACTACTTTCCTTTTGTACGAAAATAAGAAGGAGTGTCACAACCTGTAAAGGCGTGAAAGCCACGAAGAGCAGGTCCCAAAGTATTAGCTATTTTATGAACTTCGACATAACGGCGTCTATTGGCAATCCCGATCAATAGTCATAGTTTGTCAAGAGTACCAGAAGATCTCAGACCTCATGTTCTACAACTAGTACAAAAAGTAATTGCGAAGAGAATAGACCTTGTATTGGATATTTCTCTGCCAAATTGCCTAAATAGACGAGAACGAGAAGCAAGAGGGGCTGGCATTCGACGAGCCGCTGACCGGGCTGGCCTGCAAGAGTTATGGCTCTTGACTGGGACTGTAAATAAACGCCGTTATGTCGAAGTTCCTATAAAAGGTAATACTTTGAGTCCTGACATATCGACTACTCTTAGTGGCTTTCACGCCTTTACAGGGTGTGACACTACATACTTCCTATTTCCATACAAAAGGAAAGAACTCTTGCTTTAAAACGTGGTTGTCAATGTTATCACACCCTGAAGTTACACCAGCTTTGAAAAAAATATCGCAGTAAATATAAAAGGCTGCGAAACAATGCGCTGCATTGCACGTGTCTGAGGATGGGTCTACCCTGCACAGTGCAATGCAGCACATGCAAAGGCAGCTGAAAAAACAAAAGGTACCTATACTGCCGTCCTAGTCTAAAAGGCAGTTTTTCGACATTTTGCCAAAATTGACTTTTTGTGATATTCGTAATATACAGATCGAGCTGCATCGAGCAGTCTGACCCGTTTTCCGATAAGTGGCTTAATTTTCGAGAAAAATATCGTAAAAAGGCCGTATTTGCACTAATTTTCCAAGCGTTCCTAGTCTAAAAAGCGACTATTTGACAAAGCCAGGCTAAATCAACATATATGCAGCTATACGTTTTTTTACGCTCTGGTTTGCGTAAAATCTTAACCACCATGTCTAGCCTAAAATAACGTATAAACCAAAAACTAGGCTAAAAATACGTAAAAGACGCTCTACGCACTTTAAGATTAGGATCTTTAGCAAAATTTTTGTACGGTACACTAAAAAAACGAGATCCATCGATTACTTTATACAAAGTTAGCACATAAATTGGGTTATTCCCACTAGATACCACCAAGTTGTTAGCAGTGGTAACTAGTGGGAAACAAATCCCAGTAGGTACCACTGGTAAAATGTGGGATTTTTTTCCCAGTAGTTACCAGATTCAGTAGATTCGTTCTCATTATAAAACTACGTGTTGGATTGTAATAAATTGCGCATACAATGACATGAGGTATATCTATGCCTGTACCTAATTAGTTTATATATGTATATAGCTCCAGATTATAAAATAAATGAAATAGAGCAAAAACTTAAATTCGCTGTATTTTTAGGGTTCCGTACCCAAAGGGTAAAAATGGGACCCTATTACTAAGACTCCGCTGTCTGTCTGTCTATTATGCCTGGCTGTAACTCGTGAACCGTGATATCTAGACAGTTGACATTTTCACAGATGATGTATTTCTGTTGCCGCTATATCAACAAATACTGAAAACAAAATAAAATAAATATTTAAGTGGGGTTCCTATACAACAAACGTGATTTTATTGGCATTTTTTGCGTAAAGGAGGCTCCTTTTACCAGTGGTACCTGCTGGGATTTGTTTCCCACTAGTTACAACTGCTAACAACTTGGTGGTATCTAGTGGGAATAACCCAATTTATGTGCTAACTTTGTATAAAGTAATCGATGGATCTCGTTTTTTTAGTGTACCGTACAAAACTTTGTTCACGGTACACTTATGGGATCACTTCGGTCTTGCAAATCAGTTATTTTAATAATAGCTTGGTGGTATCAAGTGGGAGTAACCCAATTTATGTGTTAACTTTGTATTAAGAAATCGATGGATCTCGTTTTTTTTAATAATAGCCTAGAAGGATGGCGTTTTTTGTTGGTATAATTAATAAACATTCAAACTACGTCACTGTTTTTTATTCCCATTTCTTCAATAAATACTAATCTATAAAGCCGTATAATTCGGTGTTTTTGGTGGTATACGTTCTTTTACACTAGCACGCTAATCGAAAATCTGGGCAAATTCGTAATTTTTCTTAGTATACTAACCAAAAAGGCGGAATAGCTGCTAGAAGGTCTTTTAACTTAGGATCTCAAGTGCGAATTACTCATTGTTGCTAAGCAAAAAGGCAGCATGTGACATATTCGGCGTTTTTACCTAGTTTCCTAGTATATCCTAAGTTAGAACACCGCATAACGCATGTTTACCGCCTTCTAGACTAGTACGACCTACACATTTTTGAGCTTAATACTAAAAAACTAAGCTGTTTAGAAACATACTATACATGCCAAAAATAAGTACATACCTATACCTACCACATACAAAAAGAAATAATGGAAAAAGTTTTTCCGTTTCGTAGAAATTCAAAAAAGAAGGTTTTATGCGATTATCTCGAAACTAGCTTTTGTCGAAAAACTGCCTTTTAGACTAGGACGGCAGTATAAATGAACTACGCCAAACTGAGCGGGACAGTTTGGCGTAGTTCGTCTGTATATATTTTATTTGATTATATTGTATTACGTATATTTTGTTCTGATTTCATATGAATTTTGTTTTCTTTTTCAGACTGCATTTACATAAAAGATATTTACAGTGGTACTACAAAACTAAATTCATAACTAGCTTAAATTTAAAATAGGCCCTCGAGGCATTCGTACCAAGGATGCTGGCGGCATTTCCTCGTTGTATCGCAATGCTTATACTTAGTGCGAGGAAGCTGCCAGCTCTTCGGTCACCTCTTTTCTTTAAGTTCAACAAGAAAAAGACCGAGTAAAAGACGACAATGATAAAGAGGAGTAAATAATTAGCAGAAATAGATTTTTTAATTATTTATAGCTTAAATTAAAGTTAATTTGTTTTCTGCCCTTTTTTTACGTTTAAAAATAAAGAAAATTATCAATGTTGTCAGTTCTGGCGCGAGCGAGCGGGCTGTTCGGGCGGCAGTTACGCGCTTTTTGTAATGCGTAAAGTTCAAAAACTACTCGACGGATTGTCAACCATTTTTTTTGTAGATAATATTATTATCAGGTTTCATTTAAAGTAAAAAAATATGTGACCATATTATAGAATATTTAGTAGTTATTTTCATTAGAAGGAAAAAATAATTAGAAAATTGCACAATTTTCTTAATATTCGGCCGCCATCTTTAATTTATTAAGCGGAAATATTTTTTTTTGTTTATTTATAGCTCATTTAACAAAAGAAACATATTTTCTGTTGTTTTTATACCTTTGAAAATAAAGAAATATGATCAAAGTTGTCAGTTTTGGCGCGAGCGGGCCGTTTCGGGCGGCAGCTACGCGCTTATTGTAATGCGTATAGTTCAAAAACTACTCGACGGATTGACAAGATTTTTTTATTATTTTGTAGGTAATATTATCAGATTTCATTTGAATTTAAGAATATGTGACCATATTATAGAATATTTAGTTGTTATTTTCATTAGAAGGAAAAAAATGAAAAATAAAAACACAATTCTCTTAATATTCGGCCGCCATCTTTAATTTCTTAATTAGTATATTTTTTTACAATTACAAGTGTCAATACAAATTGATTGATATATCAATCACTAAAATCAGTGCAGCCGGTTTGTGCCTACAATTTTTTGAAATTTTGCAGCCGCCATTTTGGAAAAGGTCCGCCATCTTGAATTCTAGTGGGTGAAATTTGTGTTTCCTCGGATGAAATCATTCAGATTGGTCCCTAGTATCACTGGGAAAAGCGGCTTGCTTTCTGCATAAAATGCAGTTTCTTTTTGCTAAGCCCTATCACTATTGTGTCACATATCAAGCGGGCCACTTACGGGGCAATGCCCTTATTCTTGATGATGCATCTGTGCCATTGCCATCTTCTTGGGGTTGGAAGTCATCTAATGACAATTGGGAACCGCAATGGTCTGAAGCCAGGGAGATATGGCGTGTATACCTAAATAAAAAATAAATAAAAAAGGCTGCGAAACAATGCGCTGCACATATCGGAGGATAGTTCTACCCTGCACAGTGCAATGCAGCATAATTATGCAAAGGCAGCTGCAAGACCGAAAGGTATAATAAGTAGATGAACTACGCCAAACTGTCCCGCCCCTCCACTACTATTTTAATATTATACACATTGAAATAGTAATGGAGGGAGGGACAGTATGGCGTAGTTCATCTCTATATATTTTTTGTATGGCAACACTGGCCGGGACCAAACGTCAAAATTAGCTTTGCGTATTTAAATAAGTAATATAATTATTATAATGGAATAATTAACAAGTTATGGTGATAAATAGAACCTTCACATTGCAATTAAAGTGCTGTATTGTTATCTAAAGTGTTACATTAACTTAAGAAGAAATATATTGACGACAAAAAACAAGGAAACTGTCAACGATGTAACGTTCCAGATCTAAAAATTACACCGTATTTGCCTGTATTTCACCGAAGATTTTTACAGATGAGTATTGTTTTCATAATTTATAAGCCTAGTCTTTAGTTTATTTGTCCAGGAATTTTAATTGTCATTACTTCCTTTTGCTACCTTTATACGTTTTGAGGAGAACTTTGTTTAAAACATAACAGGATTTTAACCTATTTAAATATCTTAATTCATTTTCAATCACCTCAAGAACAATAAAATCATACCCTGCGGTAAGCAGTTAACTTACAAAACAGTGAATTATAAAGTTTATTGTATAAAATCTAAGAAGCTTAACACTTATAAATCAAGTCAGTGTATTCATGTTAACATTTTTTAAATCACTTTATTCTGTTAGAAGCATTGAAATTCATTCATCTTTTTTGCTTAGATCTCATACACTATGAATATGTTTATAGCACAAACTACTAAGATGACTACACGCAGGGATGTCCTGGTTGCTAAAATGCAGCAATTACAGAAAGAATTGAAAACAGCCGATGAATTGAACAAAAGACTCCTTCAAGAACAGGAAGAGAGTGCAGAGCAATTTGAGCAAGTTATTAGAACAAACACAACCCTCAAGGCTCAGCTCGCTAACCAGGACGTTGAGTTCGAAGACATGCAGGGTCAGCGGGATGAACTTCAAACTGCCGTTGATCAGTTCAAGAATTGTCAGGAGATACATGAGCAGGCATTACAACGCATCCAGGACTTAGAACAGCAGCTGGAGGAGTCAGAATCAAAACATAGTTGCAAGTATTGTTCCGGCCACTCCGGACAGCCAGATAATAATTTAAGTATTTTTGCTGAAATTAATAGTTTTGATGTAGATTTAGTTGATGATGGCATAGGGTTCTCCCCAATGGTAGAAACAGTAGATTTAAAAAGTTCTGTGCACATTGAAGGCAGTAGTGATATTAAAGTCGCACTGAAAGGATCCAAAAAAATTAAAAAATATTTAAAACTTAGTAGATTCATAAAGAAATCTAAACTTTTGCTAAAACGCCATAATTCAATATTCAAAACAATACAATCCAAATGTAACAGTGTCGCCTTAAGCGATGAACTTCTAAACTGCCAATACCAACTAGACCAGGCAGTAGAAGAATTGAATAATCGCTCCGATGAATTACAAAAATTAGAATTAAAGTTGAAAAACTTAAACAATAGAGACGAACTGTCAAGTAAAGCGTTACAGGAATACATAGCCTTTATGAATAATGTTCTAGAACCGGGGAGCGGCTACACTCTGCGTATGGACTCGCCGCGGCCACCGACCCGCCCCGCCGCGCCGGCGCCGGACTCGCCCGCGCTGCGCGCGCTGTTCGCGTCGCGCGCCGCCCGCGCGCCCGCCGCCAGCCTCGGGGACCCGGCGCCCCTGCCGCCATCGTCACCGCCGAGCCTCGTCGAGCAGGTTGCATCGGGGCCGCGCCTCGCTGAGCCGACTCCATCGCTGCCGTGCCGCGTCGAGCCGGCTCCTTCACCGCCGAGCCTAGTCAAGCTGGCTCTATCGCTGCTGACCTATGTCGAGCCTGCGCCGTCCCCGCCTCGCCCTGTCTCGCCAGCGCCATCATCGCCTCGCCTCCCCTCGCCGCCGCGCCGCCCGCGCGCGCCCGGGCGCCGCACCGTGCTGTACTCGGACGAGGTGGGCGCCGGCCTCGGCGTGCTGCTGGCGCAGCGCTTGTCGCAGGGCGTCATCAACGACTGTCACCCGGGGGCCTCTGTCGATCGTCTGATCGAATGTATTTCTGCGGGCGAGTTTGACCGCGACTCGACGCTTGTAGTTTTATTAGGGAATAGTGTAGACTGTACTAAGCGAGATATCTTAAAATTATCCGCTACGCTGTCGGCGATTGACCGGGGAGAGGTTGCTAAAATAATTATCTGTGCGCTCCCTTATAGAATGTCGAGCAAGGTCAATAAGAGGGTATTTCATTACAATTCTTTATTGTATAACCTTTCCTTGTACAGTAGTACGATTTCGTATTTTGATACGAATCAATTTATAGAAGATTTTGTTATGCCCCATAAAAGAACCTACCTACCGAGAAGATGTCTAGTAGAGTGTGCTAACCTGTTAGCATATGTGACGTCCCACGGTCAAAGGTACCTTATGGCGGGTATGGAGTTATGCATACCCCAGTAATCTACAATAAATAAGCTATCGATAACACAAAAGATCAACCTTCTAGGTTGCGTAGTTACAGAGATATGATTTTTTGAAAACAATGTTGTGAAATGAGCAACTTTACGATAGAGAAGTTTTAAGTTTAGCCGCCTAAAAAACTATGTTCCTGAAGTAAGTTACATAGTTGACTACAAATAATAATGCCTTATATATCTGAGATTAAAAAAATATTGCGACTTGTTCTGTAATGCAAATAGAAACTTTTGATATCGACTGATTTATGTGTATACTAACCAATCTCTTGAAAATAAAGTTTTATTTCATTTTCACGATTGATTGCAATGAGCTCTTAAGATTTAAATTGTATCTATTAGAAAACGACACTGACAGACAGTTTAAGCAAAAAACAATACCGATTTAGAGGTGAAAATGTATTTTCTGACTTTTTCATATAAAATCACAAAATTGAATATTTTTACTTTTAATGTGACACACAATCAATTTTTCTGAGCACATATGAAAGAAATTCTGTCATTCAAATGAAATAAATCCTAAAACCCCAACTAAATACTATATTTAACCCCTTATGCCACTTTAAACTTACATAACAATAACAGTATTTGCTCCATACATTTACGAAAAGGTACCTTATGGAAATAAATCTAATAATACATCACTACAAAATATCAATCATATTGTAGTTTATCTTTTATGAATAGAAAATATTAATTTACATTAAACTGCCCCCAATTTAATTAGTTCTTCGTCATAATAATCTTAAAAAAGACCAATAATTTGTATGTAATGAAAAGGTACCTTGTGGTCAAGTTACATGATGAGGCATGATGATGATGGAACAGTTAGGATAAACTAATAATATTTTGGGGTTAAGATGGTATAAATCGTCTATTTCTTATCAATAATATATTTCGGTTGCTATTGAAGATAAGCGGCATTGAGGTTCAATGACCTCAGATATTCCATAAGGTAATGCGTCGGGTATTGGCATTTTTCAGCAAACCAATGGCTGATTTACTGCATGCGACCAAACCAAATGAAGATTATTCTAGTTAAGAAAGACTTGACGAGAGTAACTTTGGTATAATAGCAGTCTACTTGGATTTGTGATGTCGGTCTATGTACGGTTATAATATTTGCGAGGCGCCCCAACCAGAACTGAAATTATCAAATTAGTTTTGCAGAATGCTAATACAGTTCTCTACCAAACTTCTTTTCCCGTATTGACTAGTTTTTTTGGGAATTTTCAATCTTTTTTCCATAAGGTACCTTTTCTACTAAACTCTGAGACGACATTACTAGGCTTATAACTAACTTATAACAAAAATAAAAACAGGTAAACAAACGTTAGGCATTAAGGTTTCAGATCACACAATAAAAAAAAATTGAGCATTTTTTCACCTCTTTACAAAACATTTAATATCTCCGAAACTAGAAACCCTCATAAGGTACCTTTTCCCGTGGAACGTCACATATAATATTGAAGACCCCGTCGTGGCTAGCACGGCGTCTAATAGCCTTAAGTCACGTAGTATTATACGCCTTGGTAGCGTAGGGTTTGAAATGGAGCCGCCTGGTGATTTGAATTTAAACTAACCGCTACGACAACGTGTGCACCAGCCGGCTCCGTTCCTATTGATCACTGTGATGCTAGTATGTTTGGTAAAACCAATTTATTGAACTTAGTTCATCAAAATATCCAAGGATTTACCTGTAAGGAACACGAAATTGATTTGTTTATACAGTACTCGAATATTGACATTCTCTGTATAACTGAGCACTGGCTTAAAGGTCATGAATTTATGTTTAATTTCAATAATCATAGTACAGTAAGTTCATTTTTTAGGAGATCTTGCAATCGCGGCGGGTCATTGATAATGGTAAAACATAATTTAAAAAGTAAGGAGCGTAAAGACATTGTTGACATGTCTGTGGAACGCCTTATAGAACTTTCTTGTGTTGAATTGGAACAATTCATAACTATATGCGTGTACAGGCCCCCATCGGCAGACTATAACTTATTCGAATCAGTCATAGATGAAGTACTTAGTAGTGTTTTTGGAAGTCATAAAAATATAATTGTATGTGGTGATTTCAATATTAATTTGCTAGAAAATTCGTCATTATGTGGAAGGTTACTAAATACTTTCAAATCCTTCAATTTAGTCAATTTATTTTGTGAGCCCACTCGAGTCACAGCAACCAGTGCTACATGTATAGATAACATCTTTAGTAATAATGACGCGATTAGTAAATCTGTTATTAACAACCTAAGTTCTGACCACTGTGGACTAAAAGCTTCTTTCAGCGGGAAAACTGAAGAAATTCCTCAAGACACTTTGTGCAGGCCGATTTCCGAAAGTCGCCTAGGTTTATTCAATCGTAATATTACTAAACAATTATGTTGTCTTTCATGTACCCAGGAAAACCCTGACTGTTTGAGTTCCGAGTTGTTTAATTGTATTAAAAAGGAATTTGATGCCTGTTTCATTCAGAAAAAGGTGCAAGGCAAGGCCAAGACTAAATTTAGCGACTGGGCTACACCGGATATTCACGAGAAAAGACGCCGGCTCTACGACTTATATGATTTAAAGGCAACTGATAAAAGACCGGAATTTCTGGAGTACGTCAAGAATTATTCTAAATCTTTTAAGATGTTGTGTGTCGCCGCTAAAGTCGATTATTTGTCGAAAAAGATCCTAAATTCCAGCGATAAAGTCAAAACTGTATGGCAAGTTATCAGCAATGAAACTGGAAAACGTAAACTGAAGGATCCGCACTACAACCTACGAATTGCTGACACTTTAGTAAGTTCCGACCGTGAAGTGGCAGATCATTTTGAGCGGTTTTTCTCGAATATCCCGGTAGAAACAACAAGATCCCTTAATTCATCGCCAGACGTCGCTGAAGAAATTTTGAAGACAAATGTGGCAGAATGTACAGAAATCTTCAAATTTTCGTATGTCTCTCCGAATATAGTTCTTAAGACTTTTAGGTCTTTAAATTTAAAGAAAACAGAAGATCTTTGGGGCCTGTCTGTCAAAGTATTAGATTCCATTATTGAGTCAATTACACCATACTTAGCTGAGATTTTCAACAGATGCATTGATGCTGGAATTTTTCCAGATATTATGAAACATAGCAAAATTATCCCTCTGTTTAAATCAGGAACAAGAACAGATCCCACGAACTTTAGACCGATTTCAATACTACCGGCATTAAGCAAAGTGTTCGAGAAACTTATTCTGAATCAACTATTGTCACATTTCAACAGAAACAAACTGCTTGATAGCAATCAATTTGGTTTCACCAAAGGTCGATCAACTACTGACGCCGGTGCGGTACTTCTAAAACACATCTTTGATGCCTGGGAAAAAGCTCAAGATGCTGTTGGAATTTTCTGTGATCTGTCAAAGGCATTTGATTGCGTTGATCACGAAAATTTAAAGAGAAAATTAAGCCGCTATGGGATAAAAGCTAGTGCCCTTGACCTGGTCTCATCGTACCTTTCGGATAGAACTCAGCGAGTAGTTATTAATGGAATTCAATCGGCGGGGTCCCCGGTAGCCCTCGGAGTGCCTCAAGGTTCAATTCTTGGTCCCTTCCTGTTTTTGGTATACATTAATGACTTACCAAAAGTTGTGCAAGATAGACATGATATAGTGTTATTTGCAGATGACACTTCCCTTATATTTAAAGTGGACAGAAAGGAAAATAGCTTCGAGAGCATTAATGACGCGCTATCTACCATAGTAAACTGGTTTACGGCAAACAATTTGCTTTTGAACGCCAAGAAAACCAAATGCATCAAGTTTACGCTACCTAACGTCAAGCAGGTAAATAACAGCAAGATTAAAATAAAAGGTGATACGCTGGAATTTGAGGATCGAACTGTTTTCCTGGGAGTCACTCTAGACTCCAAACTGCAATGGCATGCACATATAGGCACTCTAGCCGGAAAACTTAGTTCAGCAGCCTATGCAGTGAGGAGAATCAAACAGCTAACAAACGTAGAGACGGCCAGGCTGGTATACTTTAGTTACTTCCATAGTGTTATGTCTTATGGAATTCTGTTGTGGGGAAAAGCGGCAGATATTCAGACAATATTTGTGCTGCAAAAACGAGCTGTACGTTCCATCTATGGACTGGGCGCTCGAGTATCCCTAAGAGAGAAATTCAAAGGAGTTAACATTCTTACCGTTGCATCTCAATACATACTAGAGAATATTATGTATGTTCGGAAAAACATCCACGAATTCAAGGTTAACAGTGATATCCATAACTATAACACTAGAAACAAACATAAGCTTGCTGTGCCCGCCCACCGCCTCCGTAAGGTTAGTACGTCTTTCGTCGGGAACTGTACACGTTTTTATAACAAAGTCCCCACTGATGTAGTGAATTTACCACTTCACAAATTTAAGTCGCACATTAAGCGCTCCTTGTTAAGTAAGGCGTACTACACTGTAAATGATTTTATAAACGATAGAGATGCCTTTAAGCAGGTAGCTTGATTTCATTAGTATAATAAGAGCTAAATAAATATTGTTTTTTTTTTTTTACATTGTGAATTAAATATGCTAGTGTCCAGTAGAATTGACACATGAGACAATGATGTTCTCGCTTGATTAAATTGTTTAATTTAATTTTAATTTTGGACACTTGGAGACCTTATACATCTCTAAGTATTTATTTATATATTTTATTTTTATTTTTGATTGTACATACCTATATTTTTAATGTTTCTGACACTTAGAGACCTTTACATCTCTAAGTCAACTTAGGCTAGTAATTATGTGAAGCTATACTGTCTTTTTATGTAACATACGAGCACAAAATGCCGTGTCTTACAGCTACATGTTATTACTATTTTAATATTATTATAGGCCGGTAGCTTGAACATGTCATGCTCGCTTAAAAGTCTTTGCTTACGGTGGCGTCGTTGATCGGGTCGCCACTTTCCCGAATGAAGGTTGAGGGAGGCGATGGCTGAGATACGCGTCATACTCGTGAACGGGTGCTGTTTGTGGAGACTGGTCTGTTTAAGCTAACACAAGCTATTATACTTAGTAACTTTATTTTTATTAATTAATTACAGTGAGACGCCTCATTCTGCTCTCGTATGTTTCTTTTCTCTTAATGAATGTATTAATTATACAGGATATTGACTCTTGGAGACCCTATACATCTCTAAGGATAACTTGATAAACTATATAATCTTATAGTTCTGACACCTAGAGACATTTACACCTCTAAATATTATAGATTTTTTTTTGTGTTTTGTATCTGTATTTTTTATGTAATTCGACATTAAGAGACCATATACATCTCTTAGTAATTGTAATACGTTAGATTGAATTGTTAGTTTTATTTTATAAAATTGTTGATGTTATTATTTTTGCTTGTAATTATGTAAATTCAATGATGACGTGTAAAAGTGCCCTTGTGGCCTATTTGCTTAATAAATGTTGATGTTTGATGTTTGATGTATACATATTTAACTTAATGATATAAGGTATATTTTGTTCTGATTTCATATGAATTTTCTTTTCTGTAAGTTCAATAACATCGGAAGAAAATAATAAAGAGGAGTAAATAATTAGCGGAAATACTTTATTTATTTATTTATAGCTCATTAATTAAAGTAAGTAAATACATTTTCTGTCCTTTCTTTACGTTTGAAAATAAAGAAAATTATCAAAGTTGTCAGTTTTGGCGCAAGCGAGCGGGCCATTTCGGGCGGCAGCTACGCGCTTATTTTAATGCATATAGTTCACAAACTGCTCGACGGATTGACAAGATTTTTTTATTATTTTGTAGGTAATATTATCAGGTCATTTAAGTTTAAGAATATGTGACCATATCATAGAACATTTAGTTGTTTTTTTCAGTAGAAGGTAGAAGAAAAATAAAAATAAAAAATCACAATTTTCTTAATATTCGGCCGCCATCTTTAATTTTTTAAATGGTATATTTTTTTTACAATTACAGGTGTCAATACGAATTGATTGATATCTTCTTCTTCATCTTGAATTACAGTGGATGAAATTTGTGTTTCCTCGGATGAAATCATTCGTATTGTTAACTAGTATCACTGGGCAAAGCGGCTTACTTTCTGCATAAAATGCAGCTTTCGATGCAAATATCGCCTTAAGATCTAGTACTACCAGTGCTGCCGTTGTCTGTCTGGGCGAGAGCTCTTAATAAAGGACTGCCCATAGGAAATGAAGAACTTGTAGAATATTCTGCCGTTGACGATGCTCTCGCAACGTATGAGGAGCCAACTGACGTGAATATTCTGCAAAATGTTATCGGCAACGGCCAAGATAGTGAAGATGACGACGATCTGGAAGACATTTGTACCACTCCGAGTGTATCTGAAGCTCTAAAAGCTGCAGAAGTGCTGATTATGTTTGTGCATTCCAATTTTGATGATGACACTGTGACATAGCCATGTCACCAGCGCGCCATGTCACCGCAGCGACGCGCCCTGAGCGGAATCCGGCCACACCGACACGACGGCGCGGTGCGGGGCGCGACGGAGGGGAGCACCAACTGGCAGCTATATAACCGCGCGCAGCACTCAGTACGAGTCCGACGGGACCGCACGCGCTCGAGCTAGCTCTCGAGACTTACGCACCCTAACCAACTCACTAGTTGACGTGTGTTAACGCCAGTGTTTGTGCAGGCTAAGTATTGTTGTTAGTGTGCCCCAGTGTCGAAAAGACCACTTTCGCAGTGATCGTTTGCTGGCGGATACCTAACGGTGACAACCCAAGCCCAAGCGTTAGCAGTGGCCGTTTGTTTGGCGGATACCTTACGGTGACAACCCAAGCCGCAAACGGGGCGAAAGCCCGGACACATCCGGCGCTAGCCATACCAGCTTGTACTCACATCTGTCGTTTTCCAGGTCAACCGACGCCGACGCCGCACACACACGCCATCGCCATGGTCATCAACAGGACGCCTACCAAGACGACGGAGGCCGTTCAGGAGGAGGACACAGCGGCAGCACCGGCTCCGGTGCATGTGGTGGAGCTCCCGGACGTTGACCTGTTCCTGCTCGCCGGATTCGCGGGCGAACCAGACAACGATGGTCCAAAGCGTCTGCCCGCGTTTGGAAGCTTCACGGGGTCAACAATGTCAAGCCGCGGCTCGGAAGAGTTCCTTGACGTTGTAAGCTCCGTGGAGGATTCTAACGAGGGCTCAGACGCTGAGGACCAGCGAAACTCTGAGTCACCCGTGACCGGAGAGCCGGAGCGGTCAGCCGACTACGGGAACCAAGCACGTGGTGATTTATCACGTGGCGATTTATTGCCGCTTGATTTATCACCACGTGTTAGGCATTCACCACGTGCCGAGAGCCCGCTGCCGCCCCAGCCGGCCGACAAGTCTCGACCTGTCACGCCGCAGCCGGCTGACAAGTCTCGACTTGTCACGCCGACCAACTCACCGCAACGCCGCCGCCAGTCGCCTTGCCGGCCGCAGGCCGGCCTCGAGATAACCGAGGGCGCCTGGGTCGCTAGACAGTTGCGTCCTCGGGCCGCTCGAGGCGGCCCTACTCTCAACCCTGTTGGCGCACTCTGGGGCGCGCCAACAGAAGAGACGGCGGGAAGAGGACAGCCCGCCGGCACAGGAGGAGAAGCGGGAATGTAACCGCATCACTCCTATGTCGCGCGGTCTTAATCAACCGGCGGTGCTATCAGCGTCGTGCATCGACCATGTGTGGGTGCGCACACGCATGCGCGCGCGCGTCGAGACACACATACTTAGGTGCAAATTATCAGATCACTACATGATAGGAGCGAACTTAAGTTTCAGTGAACGAAGTGAGTCCTCGGTTTCTAATTTGCGGTGTGTATTGGATAACAAATTAGTGAGGTCAGAGTTAGATAAAATAAACTGGAACGAGTTGTTGTCACTGGACTGTCCGCTGATGTTATATAATTTGATGTGTAGCACTTTTAAAAATATATACGATAAAAGTAAAAAAACTGTAAAGACTGTAAATAGGCGGGAAAATCAACCTTGGATCAACAGTTATCTAAGAATGATGATAGAACGTAGGGATGAGTTATTTAGAAAATGGAAAGCGGCCCCGAAAAATATGTTATTAAGGTTAGATTACACTAGACACCGGAACAGAACAAACAAGTTAATAAATTCAGCTAGAAATAAGTTTCGGAGAGAGGAAATATTTAACTGTAATGGGGATTGTAGAAAGATCTGGGCAGTCATAAACAAGTGGTTAGGTAATAAAAAAGATGATGTTGATACCGTTATAATGAAGTACTTGGGGAAGACGGATTCTGTACGAAATATATGTACGAACTTTGCCAAAACCTTCACAGAAGAAATTGACCGTGTTAAGCACCACTGTGACCACAATTTCTTAAACCGGTCAGCCTATGTAAGGCCAAGTAATGTATCTTTTAGGTTTCAGCTAGTTAATTCGCAGGAAATTGAAAAAATCATAGACCACTTAAGGGCATTTCTCAGGAGGGCCATTTTTACGTGTCCGGGGCAATAAATGATTGAATTTACTGTTCAATAAATCTGAATTAATTTAGACATGATCTTCAGCCTATATTCTGTCTGGGACACTATCAAATTATTTATTTATTATTTATATAATACAAGAAAAAAAAATTCAAATGCCAAAAATGATGTTCGGTGGGAGTGTCCCGCACCCAGATTTTATGAAACAAAAAATTATTACTCAAGATGGGGCATTAGATCGGAGTTATTATGGGTATTCACGCATAAGGTATTAGTTAACTTATCATATTCTTTATATCACAATAATGTGTTTGCTCAACTCATTGAATAAAACCAAATTTACGATGTGTCCCGGGCTAGTGCCTGATTTCGGTGTAATTTGCAAAACATGTCGGTACTCCTTCAAAGTTGTAAGCCAGGAACTCAGTGTCTCAAACATAGTATGCTTTAGTTGTGCCTTAACCGTTGAATAGAGTAGAGGTACAGTCACAGTATAATAAAGTGATTTTTTAAAGGTTTCACCGTCCTTCGGTGGGTTTGGTTCTATGTTTTTTTGAGATCGGTGGTGCAATTTACTCCGAAAGTTTTAGTGCATTTATCATTATGCAAGTGATTAAGAAATCCTCAAAAGTACGTAAATCCATCATTATTACATCTCCTCTGTATCACTCATGCTATTTCTGTAATTACTAAAAAGCGATTAATTTTGACATCACTGGTGTTGATTTCCTTGGATTCGGTGGATTTTTTGACCACCGATATCAAAAAAGTGATCACTGAATTCAAATCCTGCTTTGTAAACTAGTTTGTTGTACTAATTTATCACACCTAAAAAGTGCAAGATACGTTGTATAAATGTAAAATTATGTTTGTAAGTAAATTATTTATTTTTGGGTAATAACAAATCTGTTTACAATATTAATAACAAACTTAGAATAAAAAGTAACCTAAAATTAAAACTACCTACAAAACTAAAACTTATACCTAAAAAATATATAGAACTACCTACAAAACTAAAACTAAACCTAAAAAAAAAACCTAAAAATCTATATCTAGAGAGGGCCCCTGGGGCATAGTGCCAAGAATGCTGTAAGTAAATTAAGTCATAATAGGTACAAATAATCACTAGTTTACTATGAGGAGTTTTTTAAACCAGACGTGTGTTGAAACTTGTAGACCTAATGTTTCTTTCTCTGTCTTGATATTCTCTTCAAACCAATGAAGTAAATTATGTTAATTGTCCTCTGTATCACCTGAGGCCCTACACCTCGATACCTTTAAACGTGTCAGCCATGTTAAATGAATGCAGTCAATTAGATCCCACTTCTTTTACAATATCTTGTGTATGTAAGTACTATATGCAAGGTGCACCCAAGGGACAGGATGTTCAGAACAAGGGATTAAAAATAAAGTGGCTTTCTAATGTCGAGATCGCTTCAAAGGCACTGAGCCTACCTTACTGATCGATATTTCTAAAGGATAGCCATAGACACAAATTGAACATAGTAAATGTTTTAACAATCCTCAATGTCTTATGTCTTTATGTCTAAATATAGGAGTTACAAATTAGCTCAAGTATTTGAGGGTCCTGGAGATCTCCAGCACCCTCAAATAATTAACAGGTAATTAGATCTTCAAGTATTAGTCGACCACTTCAAATAGTTTTAAATTGATGGAGTTCACGCTTTAAAACTCTGTTATTCAAAAATACTTGTTTTCCGTATTGCATCACATTGCTTTATAAGTGCATTAAATATTTTTTGAGCATTGAAAACCACTCAAAAGTTTCTTGTTTATCGGGTGTAGGTAACATAAGTGTCTTTTTGATGCGTGTGCGGTCGGATTGTGTGAAACAAACATCTTCTCCTTTATGGCACTTATGTGCGAATTTGTGGTCGACATGTCTGAAACTCGTTCCAGGACCATACATCGCCCATCGCCCTATTATATGAGGATAGTCAAATAGTGTGGGATATCTTCTAGAGATGTTGTTTTACAAGCCGTAATTAGGTTATTTTAAAATCTTGGGTCTATATCTATTAAATTTATGTAAGCTTTCGAGATCATTAGCCTTGTTACATCGCTTATAATCAAATAAGAATGAAAAATATGATTAAAATGTAATATGATGGAGATATAAAATTGAAATGTGATTTTTGTGTATGCATTATTGAATTCGGTGACGCCAATTGATTTCAGTGCCTGCACATGATTTCGGTGTTTTTTAAATCTCAAATATCTTAAAAACTATAAGGTTCTAATGGAGGCCTCCACTACCAATATTTTTTATATTAAGGCTAGATTTTAGGAAATAAAGTTGCATATCAAATAAGTTAAAAAATAAATTTGGCACCGAAGTCAGGCACCGAAGGTCATCTCTGAGAAACGCCCTTAAACTGTCGGAAAGCTCCGGGGTTAGACGACATTAGAGTTTGTGACCTAAAATATGTGAAAAACAAAATAAGCCCAGTGCTAGCTAAATTTATAAACATGTGTGCCAAACAGGGTGTTTACCCAGATTACTTAAAAAAGGCTATTATACGTCCGATTTTCAAACAAGGCAATCACTGTGACTATTCTAATTATAGGCCTATCGCTATCCTATCCACAATAAATAAGATAACAGAAAAAGTAATAGTAGGCAGACTAAATACCTTCTTAGAAAATAATAACGTCTTATCAGACACACAACATGGATTTAGAAGGTCACACAGTACATCTACTGCTTTAGCGCAATTTGTGGACGATGTAAATGATAAATTGGATAAAAAAATGTATGTAGCTGTATTATATATTGACTTCAAAAAAGCTTTTGACACTTTGGACCACACATTGCTACTCAAAGCTATGCAAGAGTGCGGCATCTGTGGTCCAATTAGTCTGTGGTTTCAGAGCTACTTACATAACCGGTCGCTTCCCACGAAGATAATAGATGAAACGGGAGAAGAAGCCAATATAAAATACGGCGTACCGACTGGGTCAGTGTACGGCCCGGTCGGGTACATCATGCACGTGAACAGCATTAGCAACGTCGTGGAGCACTGCTCCACCTACATGTACGCGGACGACACGTGCCTGGTGTACGCCGACCGGGACGTCGCGCTCATGCGGGACAGGCTGCAGGCAGACTTTAACAACATTCTGAGGTGGGCACACGATAACGGTATTATACTGAATGTAGCAAAGACCAAGTGTATGTTGATAAAGTCTCCGTACCTCAAAATTCCCTGTGAACAATTCGGAATAGTAGGGCACACATATGAATGTTTGCACAATGACATGGTGTCGTGTAAGTGCAGTCGCCTTGAAATGGTCACTAACTATAAGTACTTGGGTTTAAATGTCGATAGTTGTTTTAACTGGAACCTCCATGTGGAGTCGGTGTGTAAAAAGTTAAGGTCTATATTATGCAAATTTATCAATTTAAAACCTATAGTAAATAAGGCGGTTCTATTTACACTGTACCACGCATTAGCAGATTCTGTGATAAGTTATGGATTAGTGGCATACGGTCGCACATTTAAAACTCAACTTGATAAGATCCTTAACTTATAACTTAGACTTGTTAAGAGCGCTCTTACAAGAAAAGTCGAAATAATGCAAAATTGATGATACTAGTCGACGAAATTCAGGACTTTGCGCTCATTATTAGAAACAATGAGTACTTGTTCCAGTAAAAGCGTCTTCTTATCTTTATAAATATCGTTGTAAATATTAGAAAAAGGACTTATTAAATTAGTAATGATTTTTTTTCTGATGGTCGTTTCCGAAAAACCCCGTGAAGCACTGAATGGCGAGCTCTTATTTGGAAATGTTGAGAATTTTACTCTGCTAAACCTGGCTATTTTGTATTACTAATACCCTGTACTTTAGGCATATCAAACTATATTTTTCCTACATACCTTTGAGAAAGAGAAAATCAAAGTAAAACGAACTCGATTTTCTCTCCGAAACAAGTGTCAATTCCTACGAAAATCTACTTAATATCGAAGTCATTTTCATACTCAAGCAATCTGCAACGTTTGCTTATACTGTTGGTATACATTAGTGTTTATGAAATTCTACTATAATTTTTTGGCAATTTTTTGAAAACTACTCTATATTACCGATGACGCGCGCTGCGCCAGCTCAGTAGAGATGGGCGAAATGTGTCAGTAGAGGGAAAAGATTGATATATATCTTTTTACCACTGGGATATGTATCACTCTTTTATATCTTTATATCCGTGTGTATCAGTTGTCCCGCTCGTAACTGTATCAACACTTACTGACTTTGCGTCATCTTATGAATGAGAGAGAGACAGAATTGTTATTATAACGTGGCGACATTTTCATTTTGTATCATGATGGATATAGATTGGTACATTCACAAGGAAGCTTGATTTGGTTAGTATTGTCATGCGCAAGAATATATTTGCCTAATAAAATACCTTATTGCTTTTTGTTTACATTTTATTAAATGCAATGCAATTTAACTCATTAACCGAATTAATAACTCATCATTGCAATTTGCATTGCATCCTGCGCGAGCGAGAAATACTATACTATCTACTTCTCGTTCCCGCGGAATAGCGAATGACACGTCCGAATCCGCCTGAACGACCGCTGTCGCTCATTCGTGTTACTTCGATCGACGCGCGACCGAGTCATCGCTTTCGCTTTAGTAAATCGTTGCCGAGGGAGTGAGCGGTACGGATATACTGATACATTCGGATTCGTAAAGACAAGAAGAGTGATTCATGAAACGAGAAAGATATATATCTTTTTTATCTATCACTCCTGAGTTACCCATCTCTACAGCTCAGTGCCGCGGCAGAGCTTGTAGAGGCAGGACGTGTGTCGGTCGGCTCCGCACATTTTCAACGGCGACGACGAGGTTTTTTATCATTGTGTGCGGCGGGCGCCGTGTAAAACGCTATACTGTGTGCGTGTAAACCGCAACGAGAGACTTTGATCCTAGCACTGTTTTTATAGTATTATAATTTATAATGGTACAGTTTAATAAACTACCGGACAGGATTAAAAATATTTGAAACGACCTGACATTCTTTATGTATTTATTTGACTCAAGATAGTACTCAGGGTCTGATGATGGAGCCGGAAGGTGGTCACCGGTACCAATCAACCATGCAACTAAACCACTTCGTGTTTAGGCTCGTTTTATTCATCTCAACAAGATCTTTGACACAAGATAGTACTCAGGGTCTGATGATGGAGCCGGAAGGTGGTCACCGGTACCAATCAACCATGCAACTAAACCACTTCGTGTTTGGGCTCGTTTGATTCGGCTCAACAAGATCTTTGACTTAAGATAGTACTCAGGGTCTGATGATGGAGCCGGAAGGTGGTCACCAGTACCAATCAACAATGCAACTAAACCACTTCGTGTTTAGGCTCGTTTTATTCGTCTCAACAAGATCTTTGACTTAAGATAGTACTCAGGGTCTGTTGATGGAGCCGGAAGGTGGTCACCGGTACCAATCAACCATGCAACTAAACCACTTCGTGTTTGGGCTCGTTTGATTCGTCTCAACAAGATCTTTGACACAAGATAGTACTCAGGGTCTGATGATGGAGCCGGCAGGTGGTCACCGGTACCAATCAACCATGCCACTAAACCACTTCGTGTTTAGGCTCGTTTTATTCGTTTCTATAAGATCTTTGACACAAGATAGTACTCAGGGTCTGATGTTGGAGCCGGAAGGTGGTCACCGGTACCAATCAACCATGCAACTAAACCACTTCGTGTTTAGGCTCGTTTGATTCGTCTCAACAAGACCTTAGACACAAGATAGTACTCAGGATCTGATGATGGAGCTGGAAGGTGGCCACGGGTACCAGTCTAATTGTTATATATATAAATATGTAATTCCTTGACTATTCATTCTGACATGTATCACATATAATTGACATTTTGAAATTGTATTATTATAATATATTATCTATCGTAAATTTAAGTTAAATCTTAAATTATGGTATATTATGACGTGTAAAAATCTGTATATCTTTTCACCAATAAAAATCTGAATCTGAATCTGAATCTGAATCTACCATGTAACTGAACCACTTCGTGTTTGGGCTCGTTTGATTTGTCGCAACAAGATCTTTGACACAAGGTAGTACTGAGGGTCTGATGATGGATCCGGAAGGTGGTGACCGGTACCAATCAACCATGCAACTAAACCACTTCGTGTTTGGCTTCGTTCGATTCGTCGCAACAAAATCTTTGACACAAGTTAGTACTCAGGGTCTGATGATGGAGCTGGACTGTGGCCACGGGTACCAGTCTACCATGTAACTGAACCACTTCGTGTTTGGGCTCGTTTGATTTGTCGCAACAAGATCTTTGACACAAGGTAGTACTGAGGGTCTGATGATGGATCCGGAAGGTGGCCACCGGTACCAATCAACCATGCAACTAAACCACTTCGTGTTTGGCTTCGTTCGATTCGTCGCAACAAGATCTTTGACACAAGTTAGTACTCAGGGTCTGATGATGGAGCTGGACTGTGGCCACGGGTACCAGTCTACCATGTAACTGAACCACTTCGTGTTTGGGCTCGTTTGATTCCTCGCAATAAGATGTTTGAGACAAGATACTACTCAGGGTCTGATGATGGAGCTGATGATGATTGACAGGTACCCGTCGCCACCTTCGCGCTCCATCATCAGACCCTGAGTACTACCTTGTGTCAAAGATCTTGTTGAGATGAATAAAACGTGCCTAAACACGAAATGGTTTAGTTGCATGGTTGATTGGTACCGGTGACCACCTTCCGGCTCCAACATCAGACCCTGAGTACTATCTTGTGTCAAAGATCTTGTTGAAACGAATAAAACGAGCCTAAACACGAAGTGGTTTAGTTGCATGGTTGATTGGTACCGGTGACCACCTTCCAGCTCCATCATCAGACTCTGAGTATCACCTAGTGTCAAAGATCTTGTTGAGACGAATCAAACGATCCTAAACACGATGTGGTTTAGTTGCATGGTTGATTGGTAATGGTACCTTCCAGCTCCATCATCAGACCCTGAGTACTGTCTTGTCTCAAAGATCTTGTTGAGACGAATCAAACGAGCCCAAACACGAAGTTGTTTAGTTACATGATAGACTGGTACCCGTGGCCACCTTCCAGCTCCATCATCAGACCCTGTGTATCTTCAGTGTCAAAGATCTTGTTGAGACGAATCAAACGAGCCTAATCATGTTACTACATGGTTGATTGGTATCCGTGACCACCTTAATCATCATCAGATCCTCAGTACCAGTTCGTTTTTAAACCCTCGTTGATACAAACTTTACAACCTATAGGTACCAAATGCAATGACGAAACATGTAAATAAGCGAGTAGGTACCTATAATTTCTTTCGAGTAATATACCTTCATAAGTACGAGTATGGGGCTATTCATAAATTACGTCGGTTTAAATGGGAGGAGTGGGGGGGGGGTCTGGACATCGGATGATGGTAACATGACGTAGGAGGAAACAGATTCATCCGAAGCTTGATTTTTGGATGATTTGAGGGGGGGGGGGGGGGTCAAAAATCGTCAAAAATAGATGACGTAATTTATGAACAGCCCCTATGTACATTTGCACTGCATTTAGTATTTTCGTACTTACCAAATAACAGTTTTAGAACTTTAAAAGTTAAGTACAGTTAGTGTTGTTATGGTTGATTTCAATATGCTTCGCGAAGGATCAAGAATGTTTAATCCATCATTGTAGTGCGAGTGTGGTAGAAGGGATCGGCGTACTGAGCTCGCACGGCCTGTCGCAGCGCGTAAAATACCTAAACTCGCTCAACGCCGAAATGTAATAGCGCTCTTAAGATATTAGTAGATAAGAAAACTAAAGAAAAATGTAACAAGCACTATAACCAACTTTTTCAGAGCTGTAACATTTTACCTGTTCACGAAAAACTTAAATATCTGTTAGCTGTCGAACAGTATATGTGTCCTAAATTTAAGATAGTAAAAATATACAACAGAAGTCTAAGAGAATCTACACGAAAACGATATGTCGAGCCACAAGCCTCCAATTATTACGGCCGAAGAACAAGGCAGTACCTAATACCGCGTATTTTTAATGTCATACCCCCCGAGCAAAATTTTTCAACAAAAACAATATTTAAGAAAAAAATTAGAAGTCTGTTATTAAATAGTTACGCTAATGCAAGTTAGTCATATTTAGTTTAGTAATTAGCATAGTATTAAGCATGAAGGTATAAACATTTAGGTATAATTGGGTGTATTTCATTCGCCAACAAACTGTTTCGCAGTTTGGCGAAGTTTTGTAATAGTTTTAAGTGTTTTTTGTTTATTAGCAATAAATTAAAAAAAAAAAAAAAAAAAAAAAACCCGTCGTCTGCCCACAGGACTCGCAGCAGCAGCAGCCGATGGACACAGCCGTGCCATCCACACCCGCCGCCGGCGGCTCGCACCAGGCCCCGCCACGCAAGGTGTTGCTACCTGCACCGGTAGCAAGCACCGACACGTACGCGGCCACAGCAAAAGCCCCACCTAAAGCTTCTTCACTGCCCACAGATACCGCAGCCAGCAAGAAGAAGAAGCAGCAGCCGCAGCCGCCGGCCAAAAGGGCCAAACCGCCCCAGATTCTGGTCGAGGTCCTCCCAGACTCGGCCCGCCACCTGACGGCCATCAACGAGCGAGAGAACGTCGAACCGACCGGGATACGGTTCTACCCCAGGACCGCAGAGGAATACCGTGTGGTATTCGCCTACCTCGATAAGGAGCAGGCACTCGACCCCCGGATCCAGTTCGTCAAGCACCCGGAGAAGTCGACCCTGCCGATGAAGGCCGCTATCCGCGGCCTGCCGTCATCTATGTCGGTGCAGGACGTGAAGGACGCCTGTGCCAGAGAGGGGTATTCAGTATCACACGCCCGACTTATCTCCACAGGTAGAGGACGAGGAGGCACCATCTTCTTCGTCCAACTCAACGGGACGGAGCGAGAAAACCCAGGTTTTCTCGACCTCACCAGCATTGCGGACATCAACACCAAGGTTCGTGTCGAACCTTGGCGAGGTAAACCCGGGCCACCGCAATGTTATCGGTGCCAGGGATTTAGGCATTCCTCACAGGGATGTCACCGACCGGTGCGCTGCGTCAAGTGCGCGCTGCCGCACCTGTCGCACCAGTGCACGCGACCCAGGGACGAGCCAGCAACGTGCGCAAACTGCCTGATGGACCACCCAGGCAACCACAAGCAGTGTGCAATTTACTTGCAGGAGCTGCGCAACTGGAGGGGGGGCACCCGCTCCTACACACGCCGACCGCCGACCCGCCGCCCGCAGCGAGGCCCCGACACTAGGGCCTCGGACACACCAAACCTGGTGGAGGATTACTCAACAGGTTCCCTCATGGCACCCGCCAACCAGCCGAGGCAGCGGACAACAGGACACCGAGGACGGACGCAGCCACAACACAAACCGCAGAGGATGTCGCAAGCGGAGCCCCGAGCAACGCCGCCTGCAGCGCCCCCAGCGCTCGACACCGTAGCGCTTCACAGGGACATAGTTGCCGCAGTGCAAACTGCGGTAACTGTGTCCCTGAGACCAACGCTAGACGAGTTTGTACTAGCGATTAAGTCTCTGTCTAAGCCTGACCAAAATCAGGCTTAGCTCGCCCTCTCAGCAATAACGCAAGTTATTCGCCAGCTGCACTATCTCTTACGGCCTAAAAGAGAAAGAGCTAAGAATTGTGTATTGGAACGCGCAGTCATTAACTGGTAAAATTAATGATCTCCGTACTTTTCTCCACAGCCAGGACATCGACATCATGCTGATCTGCGAGACGTGGCTAAAAGCGTCACTGACGCTCAAAGCCAGCGGATACATCGTGTACCGCCTCGACCAGGCGAACCCCGAAAACGGGCGCCCATACCGAGGCCTCGCAATCATCGTCAAGATGACAATCATCCACCAACCGGTGGATATCGAGCAGCAGCCGACATCGCTATCCGCACTGGGGATAGATATCAAACTACAAAGGCATAACCTGCGTTTGTTTGCTATCTACAGGCCCTGCGGAAACTGCCGGCCGGCAGAGATGCGCGACGACCTCAGGCGGCTGCTGCTGGACTCCCCCGTGCCGACCATCCTGGCCGGGGACTTCAACGCCGAGCACCCCGCTTGGAACTCGTCCGCGCACTCCCAGCCGGGAAACACCATCTACCAGATCGTGGAGGACCTCGATCTGGTAGTAGACGGGCCATACGAGCCCATACACTACCACGACGCCGACCCGCTCTGTCGCGGCACCACAATCGACTTTGCGATTTCTCGCGGAGTCGACTCAGTCATGAGGCACCAGGTATTTTACGACCTCACCTCCGACCACAGGCCGGTGCTCCTGACCATCGCAGACGAGGCGACAACGAGACTCAACAGGGGACCAGGACGCCGCTACGACTGGACGGCCTTCACAGAAGCCATGGTAAAATCTCCCCGTACAGGTCCCATATCGACCGCAGAAGAGGTCGATGCAGCAGCAGCCACAATCACCGGGGACATCAAGGCGGCCCTCGACGACGCCACCCACATCATCCCGCCTTCGGACCGGCGCAAGCCGCTCCCAAGGCCGCTACAAGCGCTTTTGGAGAAAAAGCGCTGGTACAGGAAACAGTGGCAAAGGACTAGGGCTCAGTCGGTCAAGGCTGAGCTCAATAGTCTCGAGCGACTGTTAAGGGTAAAACTCAGCGAGCACAGAGCTGCAAGCTGGGAATCGCACATCGAGAGTCTAACTGATCACGTTCCTTCCATCCACAGGTTATGCCGACAACTCAGCGCGACACCCGAGCCGATACGGCCCCTAGTGGACGACACCGACGGGGAACTGAAGTACGCGGCCAAGGACAGAGCGGAAATACTCGCTCGCAGCCTTGAGCAGCAATTCAGGCCATTCCCTGACACCGACCCGCAACACACAGCGGACATCGTGCCGCACGTTCGAGACTACCTCAGCGTGCCCGTAGAAACCCACGATGATCCACTCTATTTTTCTCCCTCACAGGTCCAGGCGACAATTAGACGTCACTGCAAGCCGAAGAAGGCGCCGGGCCCCGACGAGATCCCAAACATGGCGCTCCGCCAACTGCCGCTAAACACCTTAGCGGCAGTGGCGCGCCTGTTCAACGGGATCTTGCGGTCGGGGCACTTCCCCACCATCTGGAAGTCCGGACGGGTCATAGTCCTTCCCAAGCCCGGGAAGGACAGAAGAAAGCCGGAGAACTACCGGCCCATCACGTTGCTATGCAACCTATCAAAGGTGTTCGAGAGGTTGCTGCTCCGGCACCTCTCGCCACACCTGACACCCAGGCCGGAGCAATTTGGTTTCAGGTCTCAACACTCCACCACGTTGCAGCTCACCCGCGTGCTACACCACATGGGCATGGCGCTCAACAAAAAGGAGTACACAGTCGCTGTCCTCCTAGACATGGAGAAAGCGTTCGATCGAGTTTGGCACGAAGGTCTAATATATAAACTTTCTCTGTCCACAGCCCCCCGCCGCATCGTGAGAGTCATCGCTTCATTCCTAGCAGACCGACGCTTCCACGTTCAAGTGGAAGGCGCACTGTCACAGGAACGCCCGATACAGGCAGGCGTCCCTCAGGGGAGCTGCCTATCGCCCGCATGCTACGTGCGCTACACCGACGACATTCCAGTCGTAGGACAAGCGCAACTAGCCTTATTCGCAGATGACGCCGCTTACTTTGCTTCCTCATTCCAGATGCCGCACGCAGTCTCCAAGATCCAGCCGACGCTTGACGCCCTCCCTGACTGGCTCTCCAAATGGAGACTATCAGTCAATGTGGGCAAGACGCAAGCGCTTATCACAGGGGCAGCCAGGGTCCTGCCCCCACCTCCCTCTCTTCTAGGACAGCCGCTGACATGGTCACCCACAGTGAAATACCTGGGGGTGACCATAGACAGGAGGCTCAACATGAAGAAGCACGCCGCGGAGACGGTCATACGAGCGAAAACCGCTCGTATGAACCTCCGCCCGGTCTTCCGCAGTAAGCTCCCTGTACGGACCAAACTCGGTCTGTACAAAGCTTACGTCCGATCGCGACTAACTTACGCTTCACCAGCCTGGTATTCTTTCTGTTGCAGGACCACCAGGACCAACTTGAGGCGTCAGGAGACCCTCTCGCTACGGACCATCGTCGGGGCAACGCAGTACGTCAGCAACGCAGCCATCGCCGAGCACCTGAAGTGGAGCAGCAGCCTGGAAGACTTCATCATCGAGCGTCTCGCGCGGGGCATGTTCGACCGCGCGGACAACACCGACCACGATCACCTGCGCGGGATTGCGCCTCACTACACGCGCCCGCCAGACCAACACGGGGCTCGGCACCTCCCCCGAGCCCTCCTACACACCACACAAGAAGACGACGAAGAAGAAGACACGCACACACCACACCGGATGTCGCCTACATAGGCACGATGCACACGCCAGCCTAAGCTGCCGGTCGCCTTCTCTGACATACAGGGTAGTATGCTGATAGGCCTCAGCTCCTTTAGTTCGGATGGGTTAGTGGTTTTTGGCAGTGGGCGCACAATAGCCACTTTCCAGGTGTCAGGAAAAGTGGATGTTAAAATAGAGGTATTTATCACATCAGTCAATAAGTCTACAGCATATGGAAATGTCATGAGTAGCATATTTAAATTAATTAGGTCATGTCCCTCTGCATTCGATTTGAGTTTAGACACAATTTTTAGCAAATCATCGGAGCTAACTGGTCTAATGTGAAATATAGACTTGTTATACCTGTTGATTTCAAAGTAAGTTAACTGCGAAATACTAACTTGTGATGCAATTGGTAAGTCCAAAAAATGACTATTTATAATATCGGGGTCACTGAAAGTGGGTGGCAATTCTATATTATTTTTAGGCAGAATAGTAGATTTAAGATTTTTCCAAAGTGATTTAGGCTCCTTAATAGCAGCGTTTTACCTTACAATAAAACGCTTATTAAGCGAAATACCTTATTTGAAGCCTATTTAATATTTGAGAGAGAGCGTTACTGTTGACAGATGACGTAGCGGTTCACAATTGGCTGACACCTACCCTCAAACCTACCCCCACCTTCAAGTAACGTTTGCCGTTTTACTCCCCTCCCCTCCATCCACCACCAGGCACCGTGGCTAGATGCCACGGAGCTTGCCTTCATTGGATCTCAAATAATTATAAATAAAACGAAGTTGCAATAATACCACTTACCAAAGGGTTGCATATAATATTATTATTATTCAATTTTCCAATGTGAAATAAAACATAGACGTACCAGTACATTGGGCTGTATAGACTATAGATGTTGCTCATTGCATCCTGCATGGTGGGAGAAAAAACAGCAAGCCAAAAGTACCCTCAACGGCCTTAATAAAAGTGATGTGGTTTATTGCAACTGAGTGTTGTAGCCACAGGTCAATTTAAAAATATAGGCTTCAAATAAGGTATTTCGCTTAATAAGCGTTTTATTGTAAGGTAAAACGCTGCTATTAAGCTTCAGTACCGTTATTTGAAGCCTATTTAATATTTGAGACGTGTCTGTGATCGCCTGGTGGTCAGAAAACGCCAATGTGATCCATTTATAATGATAAATGAAACTGGTGGAATCAACGAGTACAAGTGCACTTAACAATCCGGGTACATGGATGAATGTGAAATAGACTAATGGTCTTAAGTGTGCAGTGACATATTTTACTATACATTATTATTTATGGATAGGTAAGGAGTGTTGTTAAAAGCAAAAGACATGTGTATAGAAAACTGTGTTTATGAAAATCATTTCTGCAAACAATCATGTTTTTATTTTTCTCCATCCCACAATTATATTCAGATCATCATTTGTGTTTCCATTTATTTCAAGGTCCACATACTAACAAATAATTCTGGTATACTTTACTTATTTTATCTTGCAACGAGGAAAATAAACTTTGATTATTGACACTTCTCAGTGTCCTGTACCCAGATATGGTTACCAGATATTAGTATTAATAAGGCAGGATACAATTCAACTTATAGGCACACAAAAACGATTTTATACATTTTCTCAGAGCCTCTCTTGTTTCTTTTCAAAAATCTTACAGTCTTAAAGGCAATTAATTCATTTCAAAAGTGCACTTATCACAACCATAATACATGCCATAGTGTTTCTTATACTGTAGAAGTAAGTCATAGCTTTTGGTCAATTAATTCATGGATTAACTGATTAGCTGCTTTTACATGCCAGCTGTTGTACGATCTTAAATAAACAGTAGGTAAGTGATATATTGATGATTAATTTAGGTAGGGCTATAACAGCTTTCTGTTAATCATCTGAAGGAGTTCAACCCTTTACCAAATACGATTTCTCTGCAGTCAATTGTGTACAGCGCGCAGCCATTCAGAATGTAATTGGCCTTGTAAAATATACAATCCTCAATTATAATATTAAAAATCTAATCATGTTGTAACAATCACAGTTTTTTTCCCTGAAATCGCTACGTAAGTAAAACCTCGCCCCAGAGAGTATTCTTAAAATATTTTTGGGCCTGAGCCCATACTTTAACCAGCCTATGATGAGGTTTTATTTTATAACATGTTGGTATAATAATTAGGGCTAATATGGTAAGTATCTGGACTTTACTAATTCAACGGCTGTAATACAGCAAGAATAATACTAGGATTGTTTCTCGTAAAGGTCCCATACTTTTTTATTGCAATTATGTACCATCAAGCAAGATGTATGGCCAAGCATTATATCAAGGCGTTATATCTGAATAAACTTTACATGGCCTTTAGTTTAGGTAATTATTAACATAAAGTGACCGATTAAAATCTTAAGTAAGCAATCAGAATTTTAAGCACGTTCTGTATCATTAGTAATAAAAGCCCGTCCATTTCTGTTAACCAGTTACAATTTCATCTTGATAATTCTGTCCGGAGAATGCTCTCCCGCTTGTTGTTGTATCGTCTGGTATTTTGCATACATATTACTATGTTTGCGTTCCTATTAAGCCTAGGTTTGGCTCGTGAGTAGATGATAGATCTACGTTCAATAAACGTTTTAATAAATTACAATTCGCATTGTTTAAAACATATAAGTAATAGCCATGCTTGCTGGTAGTTCTAGCTTTGTCCACGAATGCTTATTTCGGGATTAATTGCACTACCTGATGCAAGCTCAAGGAAGTACAAGATATATAGACATAACCTAACTACTTATCTTAACAAGGAGATGTTATTGCCTGACAGGTTATAGTAAGGTTCTTCGTTTGCATGTATAATGATATTAATAATCAGTATTATATATTAATTTGGCATTAATCAGCCTTCGAATTTTCCAGTTTCTTAAGAAAAACGAATGATACATCACTTCAAGTTTTAGAATCAATTCAAACTGTTGCGTGGGGTATAGCGCCGTTGCATAGCTTTAAATCGTTCAATGGTCTATAATAAAATGATTTAAATAAAATTTAATGTTAGGTATCCCAGTGAGCTCACTGATTTTCACCTAGGTATATTTGCAACATTCGTAAAGTAAATAGATACAGGTTTCTACGTTATTGTTGCCAAATGCCAAAGTAATGAATGTGAGAAATTTCACAGCACACCAATTAATGAGCATTGGTATAGAAATAACCCTCGAGTTTGCCTGCTTACATTTTCCAGGGAAAATCCTAACCTACGGTCAGGTTTTAGGTTTGAAAGTAGATTCGAATCAATAGGTAAATACAGTCTTTCAACTGCGAAAAGTGCGAGGGTTCAAGAAAAGGTTCTGATATGAAATCGTCTAGGGAATCTAGGATATTTATCTTTAAAGCCTGAGTCATCATCTATCAGTCGTCATCTGGATTGATACCAAAAAGGCTTTCTTTCATTTGGACTGACAATGAGTTGATGAACATACCAATTGTGGGTCATACACATTTTATATTATGGTTAACTTGCTCACGTCTTTTCTGTAGACAACGCAAAGTTAAGGGAGTTTAAAGCTATTTTTTATGCTGCACCATTAGAGGCGGGATACATCCAACATTTGTTTTGTCCATGGAAGGTACCGTTTTCTAAAATGTGTTTAACACACGTGGGCTTAAATGATGAATGAATGGTCAAGAACCTTGAACCATTCCAGGGCATTATATTTATATTTTTAAATGACTCGCATTATGTAGCGGCGGGGCGGCCGGCTAATTAAATTCAATAGCAATTTCCAAAATCTTTGTTCAACGATTAGTATCTAGATTATCATGACCTTGGCCATTGACTGGGCCGCGTAAGACCACACTTTCGAATCCAGACTTTGGGTTTGTTAAAAACGGGATTCGTCACGTTTTTGGTGATTTCTAATGTTATTGACCCAAAAGTCAGATTAACACAGTGTCAGCGCGAGCTACGCGTTCCGAGCGTGGCCGATAACACGAGAAAATCACCTATGCAACGAACCTACGAAAAGGGCACCCGCCTAGCGGGTCGCTGGCAGTGAGTGTGTTAAGACTTATTTTATCCTCTTAGGATCTTGTAATGTTAAGATTAGGGTCTTCCCGAGACAATTTAATGTTTTGGGGTGTGATTTCGCAGCAAGGCGAAAATATGATTAAATTCTCAAATGCCTATCGTAGGCAGAGATTTACATGAGGGGTGAATTATATTGGCATGTTGAAAAATATGATAAATAGGTACATGTATGGTAAATGCTTACATGCATGTTGCATGCATGTTGGTAGTAGCAATATTTGGTTAGTGAAACCATGAACTAATTGATACCCACTTGCGCAGCAGGCTAATGGATGTTTCACGCCCTGCGCAGGCCTTTTGTATAATTTTAACATAAGTACTTAGCGTGTTTACGCTTTAAAATTGTTTAATTTTAGTCTAACAACTAGAAAGCAACCTTGCTTTTTAGGATTCAGAACAATGTCTGATTATACGTTATTTTTCCCCCATGGCTAATAATTTTCCACACCTTGCGCAGGCGGAATAAGTGGTATATGGAGCCATTGTTGATTATATTATGCCAGTCTTATAGTGCCCATTTTGTTTCATCTGCTAGCGTAGCAGGTTAATGAAGATCACACGCCTTGCGCAGGCGGCGTATCTTCAGTTGGCTTAATAATAATATTCACACGCCTTACGCAGGCGGGAAATGTTAAGTATGTTATTTGTATTATATACGCTTTTTCAATAATATTTCCGCTAATACCCGCATACGCAGCTGGATAATTATCGTAGTAGGAGTAAGTATGCTAATTTACATAATGCAAGATTGTACTACTCTGCTTATGCAGCAGGATATTTATCATCCCTTGTGCAGGCGGCGTTCAATTACTTTATTATGTCATGAACAGAAAAATAATTCGAACCTCCTTTTCTCACAAGGGTTGTTATTATAGCAAAGGGCTAAATAGTGTGCTTCTCCTGTATGTGGGTATACATATATGTATAGCAAATATAAATTTTGTATGTATAAAGATTAAAACTCATGATTAACCAAAAATCACAATAACGCATAAACTGAATAGAGATATGTCACTTATACATACAAGAGTTTCACTTTTAAATCCCTTGCTGTAACTAGAAGGTGTTTTTTTTTTTTTGCAGTGGCACTTTTTATTATTAGGTACCTATACAAAACCCTTATTGAAAATAAAATCCACAGAGGTACTGACGGTACTGTGCATCCAACGTCGGTATTATTTAAGAAAAATCTTTCCAAAGGATATGAACACAAAGCTTGAAAATAAGGTATTCGATGTAGGTTTGTTAGTTACCTTTCGACCCTCAGAGCGAAAATAGAAGCCACGCGATAGCGGGGCTTCGTCAACTTTAAGGCGGACATGATACTAGAGTAACTCTTTAATGGCCCATGGCGTACCAAACATAGGTAGTATTTCTGATGATCATGGCCTCTTATTGTAGCATATTTTCGACATTATAGCCCCTTTCTGAACCAGTTTGAAAATTAGGGGGTCTTGTATCACGGCAGCACAGTACCAGAAATTATGGAAATGCACGGAAAATATCAGGTCATATACCTTACTACCATTATCATTGTAATTAGACTAAGCTTACTTAATGCAAAAACACAGATGGTTTAGCATAACATACGACGGCACAGAGCGCATCTTTTTAAGAACACCGAAGTTAATTGGCAGTTCTATTCTGTAATAGGAACCTTACAGTCCCCTCCGGAAGACAATAAAACTGAGGCCTATAAATAGCCATTCACTTTTACATTTATTAATGACCTGTTCCGTGCTTATAACGAATCGATTCACTGTAAATAAATAAAATAAAAATCGCTTACTTACGCGACGGCTGCGCTGCACTCGCGATGTGAATCGATCAGGTGTCAGCTATTCCAAATACGTTGACGAACACGAGCTATCTGTCAAATCCTTTAAATTATTTATATCAAACATCGAACGGTAACACCGTTTTTAAAGAATACTTTAATTTAGTACTTACAAAAAATTCTAAGAATCTAAGGATTTCTAAGAATTTTTTGTAGTGAACCGAACGTTCCGACAAACAGAACGCCAATGAAGGCAAGCTCCGTGGCATCTAGCCACGGTGCCTGGTGGTGGATGGAGGGGAGTAAAACGGCAAACGTAACTTGAAGGTGGGGGTAGGTATGAGGGTAGGTGTCAGCCAATTGTGAACCGCTACGTCATCTGTCAACAGTAACGCTCTCTCTCAAATAATAAATAGGCTTCAAATAACGGTACTGAAGCTTAATTTTATTATTTATATTGTGGTAAAAGTATGCCGATTTTTCATTGTATATAGCCTTATTTACAGTTGACTTTAGGTCCTTATAATACAGTTTTTTGCTCTCTGAACCTGTCTTATGATAATCTGCGGTACCCTTGTCACGTATACGCATCATTAGTTTCACTGTGTCAGTGATCCAAGGATATGAGGGGCCTTTTATTATGGATGTTTTGATGGGTGCGTGCATATCGAATAAATAAACTATGTGCCTGCCTAATGCTTCGACCTTATCATTTACGTTGGGCATCGCAGACATCAGATCCCACCCCACACCACGCAAATCAGTATCAAAGAGTGCGAGATTAATATTATTAAGGGGCCTGTACAGTATAGTGTAGGGCTTAGGTTTGTTCCGCCTTATAGTGAACTCGCACATAACAATACAGTGCCCAAAAAGTGACCCTACGTGCTTGGCACTTGGCATTTTTTTGGCATTTAAATCGGTGCAAAACACGTCAATCAGTGTTTGGCTGGTATTTGTGAAATGTGCTGGCTCTGTGCTAAATTAAAGGTAGATAAAAAATTGTTAAGCTTTGTTGTTTTAATGTCGTTTGCAGTAAATAAATTAATATTAAAGTCACCTAGCAGTATTAAATGGTCATAATTATTCATTGAGCTAATCGTGTCAGATATGGCGTCTAAAAATAGGTCAACGTCCTGCCAAGGTGGGCGATACGCTGTACCTACTACAATTTTTTTACCTTGCACAGTCATGTGTATCCACATTTGTTCAATCGTCCTATGTTTGGGATCTACAGGATGTGGTAAGTTACGAGCAGTGACATTACGCTTTATGTAGAACCCAACCCCCCCACCACGTGACCGTGGACCATGTGGTCGCGGGGTGTGACGCAACCTGCACCCCGGGAGCACAGGGGCCCGACACTCATCCCCCCCTATCAGCCAGGTTTCATTAATAGCTAACACATCCATGTCCAATCGAGTGCAAGTCGCTATAAGATTATCGTGATTTGTGCCCAATGAGCCCGCGTTGAACAAACCGATTTGTAATTGATTTCGAGCTATCTTGCAATAGTTGCAATAAGATAAGTGGCATAATAAATAAGCGGACAGCAAGACAGGGCCGGTTTTGCATTGTAAACAAGCGCGGTGATCGGGAACGAATTTAGTTTGAGGTTAGTTATGCAAAAGTGTTTTTCGGCGTGTAGTTGTATAAAATCGAAACCGTCGTCGGAGTCGTGTAACTACAATAGAATGTGTGACGATTACACAATAAACAGTACGACGCAACTACCCGCTAGCTTCACTCCGTGGAGAAGTGTCATGGCGGGCGGGTGGCTGGCGGAGTGCACGAGCAATAACAGTTGTTTCATTTGATCACCCAGTACACAACGGAGCCTGGACGTCACAGATGGCGACGAGGGTAAAATATTACAAAAAAATACGGAAAGGAAAGGTAACGGTGGCGGAAAAAAAAACAAACCTAAGGTATGGAAATCCTAACCTAATAGCTACCGTATTTGTCCATTTCCTCCCGAGCTGCCGATTGTATTCAGGTAATACAAAATTTTGGGCGAGGTGATATTCAGTGTAACGAGTGACGTACGGTTGTACATAATGCGAAAATTTGTTGACTGTTTACATAAGATCAGTGGTTAACTTTACAACTATTATTGAGTAAATAATTGATGGTACGTAGCTCGGGAGGAATGTTTACTAAGCAAAGAAGAAATATACGCGTGCTTATTACACTAACTCTTTGACAATGGCTACTGTGCGTGAGCCTAGTTACCAAATGTAAATCCAAAAGTGTAATCAATGCAAGATAGATCAATAATTGGGGTCACTACAAAAAATAATGTACTCATGTTACATTATTCCTATGATGTGGCACCGACGTATTAGCCATGAATATTTCCATGAAATGACAGAAACGAATATGCTGATGGTTTGCGTGTTACAAATACAGATGGTACATGGTTTATTTTCTGACTCAAAATAGTATATTAGAATTCATATGATATAAAGGGTAAATAATCAAACTACCTTCGCGGAAATCATAATTATTATGAGTTGTGTATTTACCGTTCATACTTAAAATATACCGACCTACTTAGTCGTGTAATCAAATACTAAGATATTTTTACATGAGGGAACGTATAGAGAAACCTGCATATTAAGTCGGTATAGTTGTATACATTTTATGGACCTTATGTCCTAAAAGAAATATTGTTCGGTTAAAATAACCAGTTATAATCAATTGAAATGCTATTTATAGCACGATATGGGTATGAATCGATGTTAACTTAGTGTCGACTTAACATGTATTTATATATACATAGGTATGTGCTGTTTATGATAATAAACAATGCTAGCAGGTAACGGACCAGTTAAATTATCAAGGACCGTTACGATGTCAAGTGAGTCAAGAACATAGATAGCGTACTTAGACTGATGAATGCCGAGGGCTTTGTTATTGTTTTACTGTAGGAGTAGACACGTAAACTCAGCATCAAATGAATTGAGTAGTAAGTCGGAGTCGGACTAACAAGAAAAATAAATTGCAAGAAGTAAACTGTACATCACATCTATGCTGCAGTTGGTATAAGTAATAATTAGTAGGTTGAAACGTTCAACTGGTACTAGCAAAACTAATAATTAGTAGGTTGAAACTTTCAACCGGTACTAGCAAAACAAATAATTAATAGGTTGAAACTTTCAACCGGTACTAGCAAAACAAATAATTAGTAGGTTGAAACTTTCAACTGGTACTAGCAAAACAAATAATTAGTAGGTTGAAACGTTCAACTGGTACTAGCAAAACAAATAATTAGTAGGTTGAAACTTTCAACTGGTACTAGCAAAACAAATAAGTAGTAGGTTGAAATGTTCAACTGGTACTAGCAAAACGAATAATTAGTAGGTTGAAATGTTCAACTGGTACTAGCAAAACAAATAGTTAGTAGGTTGAAACTTTCAACCGGTACTAGCAAAACAAATAATTAGTAGGTTGAAACTTTCAACCGGTACTATCAAAACAAATAATTAGTAGGTCGAAATGTTCAACTGGTACTAGCAAAACAAATAATTAGTAGGTTGAATCTCTCAACCGGTACTAGCAAAACAAATAATTAGTAGGTTGAAACGTTCAACTGGTACTAGCAAAACAAATAATGAGTAGGTTGAAACGTTCAACTGGTACTAGCAAAACAAATAAGTAGTAGGTTGAATCTTTCAACCGGTACTAGCAAAACAAATAATTAGTAGGTTGAAACGTTCAACTGGTACTAGCAAAACAAATAATTAGTAGGTTGATTGTTCAACTGGTACTAGAAAAAGAAATAATTAGTAGGTTGGAACTTTCAACTGGTACTAGCAAAATAAATAATAAGTAGGTTGGAACTTTCAACTGGTACTAGCAAAACAAATAATTAGTAGGTTGGAACTTTCAACTGGTACTAGCAAAACAAATAATTAGTGGGTTGGAACTTTCAACTGGTACTAGCAAAACAAATAATTAGTAGGTTGGAACTTTCAACTGGTACTAGCAAAATAAATAAGTAGTAGGTTGAATGTTCAACTAGTACTAGCAAAACAAAAGAAATCATAAGCGAAATCATAACACTTACCTACGATACAAACAGAGAATAATTAGTAAGTTGAATATTCAACTGGTACTAACAAACCAAAAGAGTCAAATGTACCTAGTAACTAGTCTAGTAGACGCGATAGTGGTGGTTGGTACTAACGATAGGACCTTTTGTTATAGGTCGTCCAAATTAGTACAACATAGTACTTAAAAGTAAACTGACGCGATATAGTGTTGGTTGGTTGGTACTAACGATAGTATCTTGTTTTAGGTCATCCAAAATGTCCTAGATACCACCATTAGATGGATTCTTTAGCCGACTAAAACTTAATAGGGAGGCAAAATAGTCATTAACTGACATTATGTTAGTATAGAGTGACCTCCTATTATGTAATGTATTTATTGAATTCGAAATTATATAATAAGCAGTTAAGTGCCTCTGCCTACTGTTCCAGTTAACTTAAGGCGTAGGTATAGATGGATGGCCTCGGGAATAGGCATATCTACTAATGTAGATTCAGGATAGATTTCAATTATACAAAAAAAATACGCCAGTTGGAAAACATTTCCTGTAAAGTATTACAATTTAACCTTCTTCTAACCTATACCCGTATCATAAATTTACTGCATTTTGCAGATGTTCGTATGGGTAAGAACTTAATGTATCAGCTTAAATAAAAACGAACAAAGTATATATAAAAATATATTATACGTCGACTTTGACGGTATTCCGGTTAAAGATTGTTGTAGCAATCCTGTTGGAACAGTTAGAAGACAGGTTAAATTATAGTTTAAGAGAAACAAGCAGGTGACCAGGATAAGAGTAATAATGCATTCTGCGTAAGTAGCCGTGGAAATTGTGGAACACAGAGGTATGCCTAAACTGCCCAAATAAAACCTATAAATAGATGAGGATATACAA